>NW_027361866.1:3100000-3570000 GCF_039654945.1 Dendrobates tinctorius
CTTATTACAGAAATCAGTGCAATTGTGCTTCTATGGCAGGTAAGTTGAGGAGGAAAAACTTGACGTGATAGAAAAAAACTGACTACATTTTTGGAATCAGCATGCCAATTTTAGTATAAATCAGCTCAAAAACCTAACTCAACAGAAATTTTTTTTCAAATTGTTCCCCAGTGTTATTTATGTGGTGACTGAAAAGACCCCAGATAATGAGGGACATTCTATTTGAGTAGAAAAACTTTGATAACTTTATAGCTAAGCAGTACTCTGAACAAATTTTGGTGCTATTTTTACCCCTTTTCCTGTGTGAAAATTAAACATGTGGGGTTAAATCTATTTTTTTTTAAATGTAATTACTTTCTTAATTGCCCAACAAACCATGTGGTCCTTTCCTATTAGTCATTATAAAAATTAAAAATTGGGGAGCTAAAAACATTTTAGTGGTAAAAATGTAATTATTCTTTCTTCACTGCTAAATGGTATAACATTCTGTGAGGTACGTCTGGTGTCAACATGCTCATTGCTCCCCTATATAAATTCTTTGGGGTGGTTTCTAAAATGGGGTCAGTTATGGTGGAGTTCTCTTTTCTGGCACCTCAGGGGCTCTGCCAATGTGACATGGCACCCTCGAACTATTCTAGCAAACTCTAAACTCCAATATTGCGATACTCCAATAAAGCTCCTTCTCAGCTTTGCACTGTGTCTCATAAGTAGTTTTCACCCACATATGGGGTATTAGCGTACTAGAGATAAATTCTGTAACAAATTGTACCATTAGTTCTGTCCTATTATTTTTTCTGAAAATTTTAAACTTGAGGCAGAAACAACATTTTACTGGAAAAAAAATTGTAATTTTCCATTTACTCAGCCCAATGTTATATAATTTTACGAATCACCTGAGGGTTATAAATGCTCACTATACCATTTGATGAATTCTTCAAGAGGTGTAGTTTCTAAAATGTAGTCACTTGTGGGAGTTTCTGTTGTTTTGGCATTTCAGGGGCTCTTCAAATGTAATACGGCATCAGCAGTCTGTTCCAGTCAAAATTGCGCTCCAGAATTCAATTGGCCCGTTTTTCTTCCGAGCCCTGTCATGTGCCACAAATATGGGCAATTGGCATACTTAGGAGAAATTGTACAACAAATTGAATAGTCATTTTTCTACTGTTATATTTATGAAAATGCAAAATTTGAGGCTAAAGCAACATCTTTGTGGGAAAAAGTAAAATTTTCATTTTTTGCATCCACATTGCTTTAATTCCTGTGAAGCACCTGAAGGGTTAATAAACTTTTTGAATGTGGTTTTGAGCATTTTGAGGAGTGTAGTTTTTAAAATAGTATCATTTTTTTCTATTTTCTGTCATATAGGCCCTCAATGTCACTTCACATGTGATGTGATCGGTAAAAAAAATTGGTTTTGTACATTTTGTTGGAAAATGAGAAATTGGTGATAAACTTTTAATGCTTCTAACTTCCTAACAAAAAAATTATGTTTAAAAACTGATGGCCACATAAAGTAGACATGTGGTAAATGCTATTTCTTAACTATTTTGTGTGATATAATTATCTGGTTTGCTAAAGTGCTAAATTTTTGCCAAAAGTCCAATATTTTCACAAATAAATGCAAAAAAATATCGCCCTAAATTCACTACTAACATAAAGTACAATGTATCACAAATAAAGAGCCTCAGAATTACTTGAAGCATTCCAGAGTTATTACCACAAAAAGAGATACTGGTTAGAATTGTAAAATTTGGCCTAGTCAGGAAGGTTGAAACAGGCTTGGGTTGAAGATGTTAACATATGCCATAGGAGACCTAGTGAGGACATTGTGAGGACTTGTTATTTGCAGCTTACCAATCTGCAATAAATAATTTTTTTGGGAAAATTTTTCCTAAGTTGGTGATTTTGAATTTTAAAAGATTTGATTAGTTGTAGATGGAGAAGCTTTGCAAATTTCTTTTTTTGTGCATACAAGAAATTGCTAATGAAGCACTGATGGTAAAAATGGTCACATTGACCAAACACTGATGTCTGATAGAACACACAGTTTAAATATGATTTATTTTTCTCATGTAAATGAAAAAAGAAATTATGTCTGAGGTAACAAGGTAGGGCTAGATGAAGATGTGCAAGTTAAGTTTTAGGAAATTGTTTACGGAGTCTGGCTACTCCATTGACACGGCTTCCATCGACAGTCTTGAGAATAGCCACTCCAATTAACAGGTCCCAAGGAATGCATTGGTGTTAACCATGTAATTCCTGCACAGGGATTTGGCCAGACATGATGTCAGCCCTACCATCTCCACTGTTAACAGAGGTATATGGTGAAGCTTTAGTTGTAATGTGTATAAACTAAGACATCTTTCTGTTAGCAGATTCCCTCCAGTTTTTCAAAGACGATTAGCAAATGTACTAAATACCATTATTGGAACATGTCTATTACTAGAAATAATACCTAGTTCCATTTTTTTACTTTCCAAACCACAACGATATCTAAAACGAAAATATTTTTAAGCCAAACCCTTTGTGAAGGCAAATGTGCTTATTAAATATAGTGCAAACATGAGTTCTTCAGGATTAAATGCCACAATTTCTGTAAATTAGGTCAGAAGAACTATCAGCAGTTCAGAAAATTACCAATTTTATACCCAAAACTAAAGGTTGAGAGTCGATATATATTAAGTACAGTATAATTAAATTTGTTTCAGCGGAGAATTGGACTGAAATATAATGTGGAAGTTCTAAAACAAAAAAATGAACAGGGGTAAACAACACTGATGAGCGAGCGTGCTCATCACTACTCGTGATTCTCTCGAGCATCAGTGTGCTTGAGATGCTCTTTACTCGGTGAGTACTTTTTGAATGCCCAAGTGGGAGCTCAAGTCCCTGCATGTTTGCCACTTTTTAGACAGCCAATAAACTTGTTGGGATTGCTTGCCAGTCACTGTAATGCTGTAGCCACATGCGTTTCGCAGTCGCTTCTTCCCGGGGGGCCGTAGATAATATATACTTCCTATGTAGTTATCATTAGGTAAATATTTATGCATCTTCACTTACTTGTGACACATGTTACATCCATGAATTTGGCTGCCCAGTATTCACTCTGCCTTTTGTTCCATACCCTTATAATTAATTATTTTGTGTCTTAACTTCATTTAAATCTGATGAATAAATATTTTTGATTTTTACTTGGGTTTTTGTACTTCCCTTCTTTTTGGATATATTGTGTGTTTAGAAATAGCATTGCAATATTGGGTAGGAGACATACAGAGCGAAGACAGCAGCACACAAGGGGAGAGATATGCAGCACCACAACAAGCAGGAAGAGTCTGTGGGGTGGCTAGAGACACAATGAGGGCAACTGTTCCCCAGAGCACCAACACATGTGAAGTTGCCAAGCCAAGCGTTGGGTGTTTCCGAGTCTGGCACTTTTTTAAAGACAGTCCATTTAACCCAAAAAAGGAAATTTGCAACATCTGCCATGGCAGCATCAGCAGGGGCAGCACAACTATCAGTCTGACCACAACCAGCATGCTCAGGCACATGCAAGCAAAGTACCTGACTACCTGGGCCGAATGCCAGGTTCCAGAAACAGTGTCTGCGGGTGACACCACTGCCTCTTCCCCTGTTATATGTGCATGCCAATCCCACACTTGCAACCACAGTCAGCAACAACATCCACCTCCTTGTCCCATTGCAGTTTTAAGTTGTCCCTACCCCACTGGAACGCAGTCAGAAATACGCAGCCACCCATCCACAGGTCACAATACTAAGTGGCCACATTTCAAGACTGCTTCCTCTGGAATAGTTGCGGTTTAGGCTTGTGGAGACAGAAGCTTTACATAACCTCATGGTCATGGCCATCCGTCGGTACTTGGTCCCCAGCTGCCAATAGTTCTCCTGGTGTGCAGTCCCTGCCTTACACAAGCACGTGTTACATAACAACAGATGGGGACAGAGCCTTGACCAACACTGTTACTGGGAAGATCCACTTAACCACGGACACCTGGACAAGTGGATGTGGCCAAGGATGAACACTGCGTGAACATTGTGGAAGCCGGGACCCAGTCTGACCGGGGACGGAACACATACTACTGACAATGAGGATTGCGGGCCCTGGTTAAATCAGGGTTGACCTCACCTTCTACAGCAGTTCCACCTCTTCCTCATCCTCCATGTTCCTTTATGTAATTTTTAAAATGTAAAACATGAAAATATATATTTTATGCCTAAAATTCAATCTTTTACTCTAGGCCTTTTAGAAATCAATTGATCTTCAACATGCTTAATTGTTCACAATAACAGTAATTTTGACCAGGGGGTGCTTAAGCTGTATGCTGTATGTCCCATGAAAAGGTACAATAAAATATTTACAAAGATGTGAGGGGTGCACTCACTTTTGTGAGATACTGTTAGTGACATTGTGCCATGCCATGATCATGGTTGCAATACGATTACAATGACATTTGTAAAATTGTCCCCATTGTCAAGAACAAATCTTCACTTATTGACCGTCTTATGTCAGGATGACTGTAAATAGTTAGCACATTGTTCTCTAACAGTCTGACAAATGTGGCAGAGGAGATAACACAGTGGGTTACTTCACTCAAATATCCACTTAATGCAATAAATTACCAGTAACCACACTGGGTACATTATTTTTTCTTTTTCAGACGGAAAGCCGTAATGGAACTAGGCCGCCACCTCCACAAAACCGTGAGTTAAATTATTTACCTCCAGCCATTTTCCTCTACTTTATTATCACATATATTTAGTAGATGGAAATGTTACTCTCTCTATGCTGTGGAACGTTATGCAGTGATAACAACACTGAAGAGCTGAATGACTTAACAAAGTTTTTGCCAAAAATGCTTGTTTTATGGAAAATATTCCATTTCTGTTTTGTGTGTGGACCTACAATAATTATTTTAATTGCCGTGTTGGAAAGCCAAGGTGTGAAGATTGTGTGTTTTGTGAAGGCAAACAAAAGATTTAATTTTTTGTATTTTGTGAACTGATAAGAGCCGGTACATTATGAATAGATATGACAACTTTGTGCTAATTTCACTATACATGGACCACTATAAAAAGTAGAATATATAAAGGACCAATGATTGCATGTTGTGTGATATCAGAGGGTTGGTTTGTCAGTCTGCTTATTACAAATTCTACTATTCTAATTTTTCTAATTGGCACGTCTCCTAAGGGTATGTGCACGCAGAGTTTTTTGAAGAGTCTTTTGGAATGGGTCGTCTGAAAACTTGCAGAAAAAACAATCAACTAAAAAAAACTGCTTAAAAGACTTTTCCTATAAAATTCTGTTGTAGAATGACTTGCTGGCCGCATGTTCAGTCTTTTGAGCACTTTTCTTCCACTTCAGGTTTGGAAAGTGTTTGACAGAAGTGACCTGTCGATTCCTTTGGCGCTCCACACTTTACAATAGAATTCAACACGAAGGCTACAAAAATGACTCTAAGATTTCATTTAGTGTTTTGTAAGCAGTTTGAGGCATTTATTTTTTGGTAATTTTTTATTCACTGCTTAATAGATTTCCAAAAACATTTTAAGATCATCCACAAAAAAATTTAATATGCTAAAAAACATTAACAAAACATTTATGGAAACACTTTAATAATAATATTAATAGGGGAAGCAAGAAAAAGGAGCCTTCAGTATAGTGACATACAAATAGCTATGTAGATTGAGCTGCATTTTAAAACAACGGTTTTATCTCACTCCAGTGCAGGATTCACAGCCTCACGGCTCAATACTGTTGTGTAATGTACTCCATGCTTCTGCTACTTCTGTCTGTGCGATACAATGAAAGAAGAGCTGGAACCCTGATGCCTGATACTGTGTATGGAAAACTGATGTTTAGGCTACATTCACATGTTCTAGTATTTGGTCAGTATTTTACATCAGTATTTGTAAGCTAAAATCTGGAGTTTAGCAACCAGAGGAAAAGTATAAAAGAAAAACGCCACCACTTCTGCATTTTTCACGCGCTCCTGTATAGTTTTTTTAACTATTTAGTTTTAGCTCTAGATTTTTACTTTTTTCACGATTTTCTGTGTTAATTGTTCATTTGATTTATTTCATGCCAGGAATGGAGTCCTCTGATGAAGGAGTTACAGATGAAGCCTGGACCCTCTTAACTCCTGTCCCTCAGGTTAGAAGTATGATGGGGGTTTTTCAGATAAAAAATTACGAATCAAATTGAAAGCTTTCATAAGATTCAATAAAGAGTAAAGTAAATTATAACAAAGTACTCTATTCTGCTAACTGTTTTGTGTATCATTGGTTTTAGGTTTCCACATTTGCAGATATCTTAAATTGTTACTTACCTTTGGGCTATACTTTTTACTAAATATTACTATCCTGCTCTATAGTAGATTCCTAATATACATTGACCCGGTTCTTTAAAGAAGCGCTCCTCCTCCCATCCAATTGTTAATTCTCTTAATATATTGCAGTCAACATATTGTATAGTTATCACTGTGCGCTTGCAATTGCTCATTTTGCCTTTCTACCCAGTTAATTCTTCTCTTTTCCCTTAGGTTTATGACTTTACGTTATTAAAACCTGACTAGCTGAATCCTTCTAAGCTCTATGTAGAAACAGAAGGTCAGTTTTCCCTGCCGGAGTCATCACTGATAAAGTCCCTGACAGGGAAGGAGAGAGCAACTGAGTCAGGAGATGAAGAGGAGAATGATTTCTGCAGGGAAAATAGATTTCCTGTTTCTACATAGAGAAAAGAGAAGAATTTACTGGCTAGAAAGGAAAAATGAGCAATTGTAAGTACACAGTGCTAAATAATATGATGACTGCAATATATTAGGAGGGTAAAACCTTTGATTTGAGTGCTTCTTTAAGTTACCATGGCTTTAGATTAAGATATTTTTAACATCCAATGGGTCTTTGCTTATTGAAACTGTATTCATCACATAACGCCACAGACACTGCAAGGCGTTAAAATGCGTTTGTTTTCCCCTTTATTTGAAGCATTTTTGGTGTAGATTTGAAGGAGCATTAATTACAGAAACACTTTGATTCTGCAGTTAAAAATGCAAATGCATTTTTTTTTACACGTGTTTTCTCAGACGCCCCATCGATGACTATAGAGAAAAAAAGAGCAATAAAGTTCACAGTGTGTAGAAGTTTTCATGAAATCACATCCACTTTGCTTGGACTGTTAAACATAGCAGATTTCATACACAAAGAAATGCAGAGGAAAAAATACAGCATTTACACTACGTGGCTTCTATGCTGAGCTGTCATTTTTATTGATACCATTTTGAGCTAAAAACAATATTTTGATCGCCTGTCTACAAGTCGCAAATCATATAGATGAGACGACGAAAACTAAATCTCTGAGCACGCCAAAATACTCGGCGATCACCCGAGCATGCTTGGGGAGACCCGAGCAACAATGCTACTCACTAATCGTTAGCACATATCATTGGTGCATTATTTGTAGTTACACAGGAGCCCAAAAGGTAAGGGGACAATTTCCCCTTCAAAGCAGATGGAATTAGGAATTATGTATTATGATGAGCTCTTGGGCTGCAAAGGTCCCGATTCCTGTTCTTGCATAGGGACCCTCTTCTGTCTGTGCCTGCCAGTGTGTTAGTATTGCTGTATGCTTTTCACGGCTTTTTAATGCACAGCATCACATAGGGCCATTCACTTTGTAGGGTGCTGTAACACAAGATGAAAATAATTTTTTAACTAATTGGAATAAATACCCAATGGTCTCTTCAGAATGCAAATGAGCACATGAAAAAACAGATCATTCCTGTACATAAGCAGTAGGAAAGCAATTTTCTTTGTATAGAGAAGTGAAATATCTGCATAGATCTACTATGAACCATATACCGGTATCTTTCTGAGAATAAACCGAATCTAATAGCCCAGCCGGGTATTGTAAATGATAAAGAAAAACATCTTTTTCAGGTTTTAAGGATCATCCTCAACTGGCAAATGATGTAAAAGGAACATCACTTGGAAATACCCACGTTTATTGATTATTAGAAAATGAACATGCAAATAACATTGTCCGGCCCTTGCATTCTCCTGTTCTCCTGATGTAGCTTGACAAATTGCAGCTCCCTCAGTGACTGCCAAGTAATCAGACTGTGACAAATGCCTTACTACCAGCAATTTGTTTTCATTTTACTGAAAATTTCCTGTGCACAACGGCCGTCTCAACAATACATGCTTATTATTTAGTTTAGCTATTTCTTATGAGCAGTTTGGTTGAATCACGGCATGTCTGGATATTCTTTAAATGTATTCCTACTCCATAATTTAACCGTAAAACTCCAATAAATAACAATCAAGAATGTGGGAATGCTAACAGGAAATCTCCAAACTGAGCAAATTCTGGACAAGCAAGATATTCAACATAATATTTTCAATAGCAGATGTGAATAAATTATAAATGCTCTCCTCTATTCCTCTCTTTAAACAAATATTAAAGGGGTGCTCCAGGTAGGGCAGCGGCAACTGTAGCTGACTTGCCGAAAAAGGTCTTGACTTGGAAAGGGTATGCGATACTGTACTGTCTTGCTATTCATCACAAAGAACTGGAGCATTCCAACTGTATACCCTGCAGTATCATTTGTTTTTATGTAGTGAACTAGGGAACATTGATCTGTGTCCATCTTCTCCCATGGTGTTACAGGGCAGTCCAGGAACAGACGAGGTATGAGGGGGGTGCCATTATCGTATATCTTCATAGGGTGCCAACCTCCGCAGATAGGAAGGGGTTCATTACATTATAATAGGGATAGAGTACTCTTCTATCACTTTAGACATTTATCTTTATATTTGTGCACTGGTTCACTTTTACGTATGCACTTTATTTACTTTGGTACTACAAATGATTCTGATTAAACAATTTTAGGAATTACCAAATAAAGGTTATATTTTATTAAAGTTTTTCTTGTACAGTGGGAAAAAAGTATTCAGTCAGCCACCATTTGTGCAAGTTCTCCCACTTAAAAACATGAGCGAGGCCTGTAATTGACACCATAGGTAGACGACAACTATTAGAATCAAAATGAGAAAACAAATCCAGAAAATCACCTTTTCTGATTTGGCAAGATTTATTTTTCAAATTATGGTGGAAAATAAGTATTTGGTCATTAACAAAAGTTAATCTCAATATTTTGTTATATATTTTGCTATGTTGGCAATGACAGAGGTCAAACATTTCCTGTAAGGCAACACAAAAGATCTAACCCTGGCCCACTGTAAGTCTTCACAAGGTTGGCACACACTGTTGATGGTATGTTGGCCCAGTCCTCCATGAAGATCTCCTCTAGAGCAGTGATGTTTTGGGCCTGTCACTGGGCAACACAGACTTCAAATCCCTCCAAAGGTTTTCTATGGGGTTGAGATCTGGAGACTGGCTAGACCACTACAAGGCCCTTCATATACTTCTTACGAAGCTACTCATTCATTGCCCTGGAGGTGTGCTTAGGATCATTATCATGCTGAAAGACCCATCCACATTTCATCTTCTTTGCCCGTGCTGATGGAAGGAGGTTTGCACTCAAAATCTCACGATACGTGGCCCCATTCATTATTTCATGTGCATGGATCAGTCATCCTCATCCCTTTGCAGAGAAACAACCCTAAAGCATGATGTTGCCACCTTCATGCTTCACAGTAGGTATGGTGTTCTTTGGATTCTCGTCCAAACACAACAAGTTTTGCTTCTATCAAACAGTTCTACTTTAGTTTCATCAGACCATATGACATTCTCCCTATACTCTTCTGGATAATCCAGGTGCTCTCTAGCAAACTTCAGATGGGCCCAGACATGTACTGGTTTAAACAGGGGGACACATCTGGCACTGCAGGATTTGAGTCCCTGGTGGCGTAGTGTGTTACTGATGGTAGCCTTTGTTACGGTGGTCCCAGCTCAAATACAGGCCATTCACTAGGTCCCCCTGTGTGGTTCTGGGATTTTTGCTCATCGTTCTTGTGATCATTTTGACCCCACGGCGTGAGATATTGCCCATATCGAGGGAGATTATCAGTGGTCTTGTATGTCTTCCATTTTGTTATTATTGCTCCCACAGTTGATTTCATGACACCAAGCTGCTTGTCTATTGCAGATTCAGTCTTCCCAGCCTGGTGCAGGGCTACAATTTTGTTTCTGGTGCCCTTCGACAGCTCTTTGGACTTCACCATAGTGGAGTTTGGAGTGTGACTGTTTTAGGATGTGGACAGTTGTCTTTTATACTGATAAGAAGTTCAAACAGGTGTCATTACTACAGGTAATGAGTGGAGGACATAGGAGCCTCTTAAAGAAGAAGTTACAGGTCTGTAAGAGCCAGAAATCTTGCATGTTTTTAGGTGACCAAATACTTATTTTCCACCATAATTTGCAAAATAAATCTTGCCAAATCAGACAAGGTGATTTTCTGGATTTGTTTTCTCATTTTGTCTCTCATAGTTGTGATCTACCTATGATGTCAATTACAGGCCTCTATCATCAATTTAAGTGGGAGAACTTGCACAATTGGTAGCTGACTAAATAATTTTTTCCCCACTGTAAATCTGGTTTGATACCCTATTGTCACATCAATTCTTGTTTCCTAGGTGTAAAAACTTGCAAAATCGGAAGTATATCAAATACCCCACATATTTTCCCAACTATATGTGTCATTGATTTGCTTGTGCTCCAGCAACAGGTGTGGTCCCACCTGCCACACATCCTCACCATTTGTGTGCACCATCGTCAGTACTTCCACATCCTTGTCCATTACCACACACTTTACGCACTTTCTAATTACTAGGTCTCTGGAAACCAAGTTTCCTTGATTAATTAAAAAATACATCTTTTTAATTAAAAAAAGTGTGGTCACCTGTAGCAGGCCAATCGTTTTTTTAATTTTATTTCAATCTACCTTAATTTCACACAAAGCAGGTTAAGCTGTATGGATGACAACAGTGAATTTTTGGAAAAAAATATGGTCTCGTGCATCAGTTACGGACTGCAAAACCCTAATATCTGCCTAGAGTCTGTATTCAGCCAGTCTCCCTGCTCCAGCAGCTCCTAAATGCAGAATGTATCAAATAGAAAGAGCAAAGCATAACAATAGTCCTTAAAAGGACTTTTAGTATGATGGCATCAGCCAATGCTCGAAAAAGGCCGATCACATCTGAACACCGAGATACTAAAGTGATATCTGAGTATCACCAAGCACGTTCGCTCATCACTAGTGGCAATGCCTTCTCAAAGGAAAGCATTTGCTAATAGTATTTCCTGTTCATGAAGCAGAATAAATCTCACTGGATGCAGTTAGAACAACCAAAGAATACATTTTCATTCATACATTCAGAGAACGGTACTCGATAGAAAAAAAAATTGTGCAAGTTAAAAAATTAATTTTTATTTTCATATTAAATACATTAAGTTATTAAAATCATGAAAAACATAAATATTTAGAACTTCTTTAAATGTTTTTATTGTGTTTAGCTGCGATGTATCTGCTACACCCCGAGGAAGGAAAAGCCCATACTCAGCGATCAAGACATTCAGACAACGAAGAACAATATAGAAGAACTCTTGTATGAAATGGAAACTTTAGTAAGTTTTTTTATATAGAAAAAAGATACAAGAAAAAATGGCACCAACCAGTCAACGAATCACTGGTTAATATAAGGAATACCACTTAAATATAGGAATGGTGGTGCATGTAAAATGAGATGAAGTATAATGAAAAAATGCAGAAAAAAATAGCAGTTAAAATTTTTTTCCATGCGAAATGATGTCCTTTATTTCATGTGGTGGGACCCTCAAAAGCAGATCCTACCACATGGTTTAACTTGCTTGGACCCGCAGAAGCTTTGGGATAGGTGCCAAACGGCTGTTATCCTATTCTACTTCCCCGCTCCCCCTGCTTTCTAAAGACTGTCCTATCACATGAAATAAAGGACATCATTTTTTAAGGAATGGTGAGTGCTGTTTTTTCTGCAAGTTTTTTTTATGCTTCCACAGTCAGAAAAAGGTGAATTTTCAAGATATATTTAAGTTGCAAATGTCAACTGATTAAATATAGGGAGCGAAGGAAACATCTGAATCAAACAATATTCAAATACAGTAAATGCACCTCCCTTGAGTTTTGGTACTGATCTAGAAACATCAGGCTTAGGTAGATTGGTATAGAAAAAAAAATCAGTTTTTGAAAGATTCAGTTTTAAACACAGAGAGAACATCATGTTGGAGATGATAGAAGGAGAAGGAGAGCGCTACATCCGTGAATCAATATTAGAATGAAAACCTTAAGATATGGATACTGCTCACCTGAGGAAGTTGTGCTGAACAGGCACAACACTCCAATAGGCTGTTTTGATGCATCCAGGGCTGCTCCACTGACTGACCATTCCAAATACCTTAGCATGAAACTGAATACTTGAGCCAGAAAGAAAGATTGTGGTTTCGTCCAGGCATTGTTTCAGGGGCATTCTGTATCCCTCATCAAATTACACAATGAAGGGGTTGGACTGTCCCCAAAATGCATAGCTTAATAAATTGTTAATTTTATCTTGACTTTGCTTGTCGTTCCTCGTGAACGCGTTGACAGTACCGTAACCACTTTCTTTCTGTTCCATAATGCTGGAGATGGCTGACAGAAAATTAGATCTGTTTTGTAGTAATGTAGGACTCATTTCACAGGAAAAAATATATAATTGAGTTATATCTGAAACTAGAGATAGTACTGAAAGCTAAATATGCTGAGAGTTTGCCCAGGAGGAGCTGTCTAGAGAGAAAAGAGGAGGAGACCTAGGACTAATCCTGAAGAACCCCAACAGCAAGGGGAAAAGGTTAAGCAGAAGAGTCAACAAAAAATATATTGATTTATTTGTCAAAGAAGTTTGAGAAGAATGAAAAAAGAGCAATGGAAGTTGTTGGTGTACAATCTCAAATGCAGTAGAGAGATCCTAAGAAATCTGTGGAAAGTGGTTTCGAAGACTCCATAGCTTTTAGCCTTCAGGAGATCATTTGCCACTTTAGTAAGGGCAGTTACTATAAGCCAGAAAAATATAACATATAATGTCCAATATAATAGTAACAAAAAATAGTACAGCAAAATAAAACGAATATATCTTAGTATTGGTTAATATTAGTGATGAGCACTGCTTGCTACTCAATAGAGCATTAGGGTGCTCGGGCAAGCTCGTTACTTGTCCGTGTATCAGGGTGCTCAAGGGCAATGCTCAAGGCCCAATCCCATAGGTCTAGCAGCTGCTAGACAGCCAATCTCCATTCGGGGATTGCCTGCCATATAAAGTAATGCAATATGTTATGAATGGGTCACCGAGGAGGAGAGCGCAATAGGCTATGCCACCAGAACTCCAGAGAGGTTGGTCGCTCAGCGGATTGCAGACCCCTGATCTTAACAACACAACTAGCAGTAGCTGTGGAGTGTTCCTACGTTGTCCTAGACGCTTCGTCACAGCTGGAGGACTAACTAAGCCTCAAGACAGAAAGTTGAAATCTAAATTGCCCCGGAGCAGATCCCCAAAGGAATAGACAGCCCCCAAACATATATTGTTGGCGAGACAAGATGAAGCACAAACACAGACAGAAAATAGACTGCGCAAATGATGGGGCCCACACTGACTAGACAGGACAGGACAGAAAAGGCACTGTCTGCAATCACACAAAAACCCAAACAAATCCATCACGACTGATGTGCAAAAATACTGAGGTTTGCACAAACCTCGCCCCCACTATATCAGCACTCAGGTGTGAACTGGCAGCTAGCAACAGGCTAATACAGCAGGGGACTGAGCAAACAAACAAAAGATACAAAAATACAGGGCAGGAGCAAACAGCCCCTGGGGGTGCAAGCTGACCCCTGACAGCAAGGCAAAATCAGATGCAAAGGGATTAGCAAATCACACTTAGCTGAAAAATTCAGGATCAGGCAGGAGACAGAAATCCTCAATAAGCAAAGAAAAGAGTATCACCGGCAGCCACTGAGAGAAGTCTGCTAGCTTATGGAGTCCCAGTCACTACCCCCACTCCTCCAATTATCTTCTGCAGCTGTTGGGTTAACATCATGTTGAACAGCTCCACTACCAGCAGTATCCACCAGAGGGAGCCTTGCCTCAAAAGTCAGATTAAGAGAGTTCACAACAGCAACAGCCATGTTGGCTGCTGGCATTACTGTGATTGGCCAGCCACATTGCGTCATCCGGTCTATCTAAGACCCGGGAACTTGATATTCGGTCCACTGACCACTGAAATCAGAGGATAAAATGAATATTTACTGTTTCCCCTGGCCATCTCTTGGCACCGAGAGATGGGTGGGGGAAGCAGTGAATATTCATTAAGCATTTACCACTGCTTAACTGGCAGAAGAGTTATTTAAAAAGAAATAAACACACACAAAAGTCCTTTATTTAAAAAAAAACACTACCTGACAATTTCCCTCATTTACCCATGTATTAGAAAGTAAATGTCTGGCGCTGGACACGTGGCATGAACTGGCTCTCTGCACCTTGGAGGTCCTGGCCTGCCCTGCCGCATGCGTTTTGTCAGAGCGGGTTTTTAGTGGCGCTGGTGGAATTATAATACATAAGTGCATTCACCTGTCAACTGAAAACACAGACAGGCTGACTATTATAAAAATGAACAAGGGCTGGATTGGGCCAGACTTCTCTACACCACCAAATGATAACAGCGAAACATAACCTCCAATACAGTGTCTTTTTTTGTGAGGTGTATTCCCATGCACCTCTTCACACCCACACATGGGTATACGCTTCCTGATTTTGGCTATTTGGTGTCATCCTCCTCCTTCTCCTTATCCTCATCACCCACCAGACCACCACCACTAGAACACGAGGGTGACCGTGTTCAGTGCTGCTACAGCTACTCTAGTTTGTTGAAAGGGTGTTTATGATGCCTGTCAAAATTTTTTAAAAATATGTACCCCACAAGGGTAAATGTTTGTCAGCCCATACATTTAGTGTATGGGCATTGCAAGGAGAGGAGACCCGCTCCTTTATAATAGGAACATTTTTTTATGAGGCTTTCCTCCACGTCTCTTTCAAGGGGCATTGGAGTGCCTCCTAATTTTTGGAAGGCCTTGCATTCAATGCATAGGCAAACACTATGGGAGTCCCACTTCCTAATAATGGAAACATTGTTTTCAGGAGGCCCACATCTATGGCTGTTCCAAAGGTTATTGTGATGCATGTAACTTTGGTGCAGGCAGGCCTTGCATTCAATACATAGGCTGACAGTATGGCAGTACCAAAAGAATAATGTGAACTTGGTTTTCCTGTGGCCTTCCAGTACATGGGTTCAAAGGCTTATTGGGGTGCGTGTAACTTTGGTGCAGGGCAGACCTTGCATTCAATGCATAGGCTAACAGCATGGCAGTACCAAAAGGATAATGTGAACTTTGTTTTCCTGTCACCTTCCAGTACGTGGGTTCAAAGGATTGTTGGGGTGCATGTAACTTTGTGGCAAGGCAGGCCTGGCATTCAATGCATAGGCTAACAGTATGGAAGAACCAAATGAATATTGTGAACTTGGTTTTCCTATGGCCACCCAGTACCTGGATTCAAAGGCTTATTGGGGTGCATGTAACTTTCTTGCAGGGCAGGCCTTGCTTTCAATGCATAGGCTAACAGTATGGAAGAACCAAATGAATAATGTGAACTTGGTTTTCCTGTGGCCATCCAGTACCTGGGTTCAAAGGCTTATTGGGGTGCATGTAACTTTGTTGCAGGGCAGGCCTGGCATTCAATGCATAGGCTAATAGCATGGCAGTACCAAAAGAATAATGTGAACTTTGTTTTCCTGTGGCCATCCAGTACCTGGGTTCAAAGGGTTATTGGGTTGCGTGTAACTTTGGTGCAGGGCAGGCCTTGCATTCAATGCATAGGCTAACAGCATGGCAGTACCAAAAGAATAGGGTGAACTTGGTTTTCCTGTGGCCATCCAGTATATGGGTTCAAAGGCTTATGGGGGTACATGTGATTTTGTGGCAGGGAGGGCCTTGCATTCAACGCATAGGCTAGCAGTATGGCATTATCAAATGGAAAATAATTGGAACTTTTGTTTCATGTGGCCATCCAGAACGTTTGTTCCAAGGGTTATTGGGGTGCATGTAACTTTGGGGCAAGGCAACCCTTGCATTCAATGCATAGGCAAACACTATGGGAGACCCACGTACTTAAATGGGAACTTTTTTTAGGATGCCCTCCTGTACGTCTACTGAAAGGGGAATTGGGGTGCGTCCTAATTTTTGGAAGCCCAGACACTCATTGCATAGGCAATAACAGTATAGGAGACCCACTGTTTAATAATGGCCCTTTAAGAATAGTAATGCCGACTGATGCCAATATAAAAATAGGCTTTGTGACTTTAAGAGTCACTCCTTCATAAATGAAACAAGATGTGTCTTATGTTGTGTCATACACCACTTGGTCAGCTAAGGTTGTTAAATGCTTCAATGACATTTCCCAGTAACTGAATTTGTATTGTTTGAAAGCAATGGTAACGTTGAAAAATGCATTAAAAACGTGAGAACATAGCCAAAGTGGTGGAGGAACATTTTTTGGGGGGGATATTTCTTTTGCCTTACATACAATTTATTACCCTGGAAAGGATGTCCCTTAACATATTTCCCTGTAAAATCCATTTTGGTTTCATTTTTGTATGTTTTACTGTGTCCCTGTAAAAGTGGTGTTACACTCTAACAACATTGGTCACAGCAGTGACCTAGGAGTCAGAAATTCTTCCAGGGGCCTTCCCCATAATATTCACATGTCATTTGTGCACTGTTCCCATACATTTCTGATGTTTTGATACCCTAGAAATACCTTGGGGGGGGAGAAGTCACGGCAAAAAAAGCTCGGATTTCCCATAGACTAACACTGGGCTCATTGCTCGGATCGAGTACCCAAGTATTCCAATTTGCGCGACTCGAGCAACGAGCGCCTGAGCATTTTAGTGCTTGCTCATTACTAATGTTTAGGGATATTGTGTGTCTTTAAATATCCAGGGAGAAAGAAGTAGGTGGAATCTCAACTGGAAACTGGATTACTATTTACCAGGGTACAGAGAACGCTCTTCATCTAGACATTTACGAGGTAGGTAATATTCAAGAGAATATTTTCTCATGTGTTTGGCCTCAAATCTTGATGGATGACAAATGTGGAAAAAAGCATCAGGAATTTTGACTTTGAACATGCCAGATCCTTCATTATTATGGAAGATGATTTATGCCTGGTAATAAATAGATTAGCTTCCTAATTCAATATGACTCATCAATATATCTGGCAGCATATATGAAAAGAAAACCAATACACTGTTTTCTTAAAACCTGTCAGCAGTATTTTGCTAAGTAAACTACAGGCATTGTCAGGTTGGTAGTGTTAAAATGATTAAAATGATATCTGGGGTGAAGAAATGCATCTTGTGGTTCTTGTGGAATCAGTGTTAGAAGTTTTTAGTTAATGATATGCCCATGCTCTGGGGCGCGACTGTAGGCAGAGTCTTATCTTCCTGCTCTAAGCCAGAGAAGTCAAGGAAAGACCTGCCCCAAAGCACAAACTTGTGTCTCATCGTAGAGACAGAGAGAGAGAAAGACTGTTAATACTTTAGGGCAGTTCTGTGGGCAGGTCTTTCCATGGTTTCTTTGGCTTAGAGCAGGAAGATAAGACTCTGTCTACAGTCCCATCCTGGAACATGGGCATATCATTAACTAAAAACTTTTAACACTGATAATACGAGAACCATAAGACGTAGTTCTTCACCCCATGTATCATTTTAAACAGTGTAGCAGCGCCAACATGACAATGCCTGTAGTTTACTTAGCCAAATCCTGCTGACAGGATCGCTTTAAGTCTCACATACACATTAGACAAATGTCAGCCAAAGCACCAATATTGGCAGGATCATCCTACAGCCTAATATGTGTGGGGGGTCTCCCTACTCCCCTCTGACAGATGATGTTGAGAAAATAATGATCTGGCATGTTGGTTTACTGATCTTTTTACTCTTCAGGAGGAGATAACCACTGTCAAAGCAGTTTCTGTGTGTGGGAAATTTGGGAGAGATAGCAATCGGCCAAATGTTCATTCAACTGACAACAATCTATTGTGTATGTAAGACTTTGGACACAGAAATATAGTTTAATTAAAACATTGCAGCAGCTTGTAGGCACCACTGATTGTTGCTCATTGCATGCGAATTCCTGCATCTCTCCCTGAATTCACAATGTAAGGCTAGGTTCAGATTTGCGGATGTCAGCGCTACAGAGGGCTGCGTAGTTCCTCCATGAAGCTCCGCCCACTACCGCACCTCCTTCATTCAGCTCTGCCTACATCTGTATGTGGCCTGTGTACCTATCTTTATCATTGGGTATGCAGGCCATGTGGATGTATGCGGATGCGTCTGCATGTGTCGTTTTGATGCTGCAGCGACCTGCGTAGAACGCAACATGTTGCATTTTGTTGCGGTCGCCGCAGAGTCTGCATACATCCACATGGCCTGCATAACCAATGTTAAAGATAGGTACGCAAGCCGCATGCAGATGTAGGTGGAGCTGAACAGAGGAAGTGCGGCAGTGGGCAGAGCTTTATGGAGGAACTACGCAGTTCTCCGCAGCCCTGACATCCACAAATCTGAACCTAGCCTTAGATGTACCGTAAGTAGCTCTCCCTAATGGCAATGGTAAGCTTAATGAGCAATTGAAAAAATGTACCCTTTTGAAGCCAATAATGAAGTGATGCTTGCAAGGGAGACCAAAAGCAGTAAAAAAAGATTTTGGGGGTATGTTACAAGCAAGAGAAAAGTCAAAGATGTTATATGATTTTTACAGAATGAAAAGGGTAAAGTGGTCAAAAATGATGTTGAGAAGGCCAAACTTTTAAATTCCTGTTTTGCATCTGTGTCCTCTAAGAAACCAATTGTAACATCAACTAATCTTCACAGTGTCATTGAAAAAATAAAAGAATTTAGACCATCTATAAACAGAGAGATGGTGAGGGAACATTTAGATAATTTAAATAAATTTAAATCTCCTGGTCCAGATGAATTACATCCTAGGCTACTGAAAGAGTTAGCTGAGGAAATTGCAGAACCACTATCCAGAATATTTGAAAAATCCTGGAAAACAGGAGAAGTCCCAGAAGATTGGAGAAGAGTAACTGTTGTCCCCATCTTCAAAAAAGGAAAGAAGACAGAGCCAGGAAATTACAGGCCAGTGAGCCTTACTTCCATACCAGGAAAGATATTTGAACAAATTATTAAGCAGCATGTATTTAAGTACTTGGATAAGAAAACAGTAATTAACCAGAGCCAACATGGGTTTGTAGTCAACAAGTCTTGCCAGACTAATCTAATTTACTTATATGATGGATTCACTGACTGGGTGGATCATGGAAATGTGGTAGATATCGTAAATATCGACTTCTGCAAAGCACTTGGTAAAGTACTTTTATACCATAAAAAATGATCAAGCATGGGATTGGCAAGGCTACGGTTAGGTGGATTCATAACTGCCTCAATGAACGTACTCAAAGATTGGTAATATATGATTACACATCCAATTGGCAAAGTGTTTCAAGTGTGTTACCACAAGTCTCTTTCCTGGCCCCAGTGTTGTTGAACATTTTTATAAATGATCTAGAAAAGGAAACTGAAGGTAAACTAATCAAATTTGAAGGCGATGCAAACCTAGAAGGGATAGCTAGCACTAGAGAAGACAGAGAAAAGATTCACAAGGCTCTAGATAAGCTTGAACAATGGGCAGTGAGTAATAGTATGGTATTTTTTTTAAACCAGTTATTTTTATTTAGGTTTCAAAAGATTTTAAACAATAAACAGTGGATATCAATATACATGTAACATTTCACATATCTTGTAATAATACAATCAAAGCCATCCCCCCCTCCCCCCTCCCCCAATACTCCTTATGCCGGGTATAATTGAGAGTCTTAGCAATCATATCACAGCAATCCAGGCGGACCATATTTTTTCGAAAGTTCTTTCACCATGCCTTCGCCTGTAAATGCTTTCCTCTAAATGCATTACCGTACATTTCTGAGCAATAAATTCCCTCCTAGTGGGGGATTCCGAATCCTTCCATTTTCGTGCTATTAGTTTGCGTGCCACATACAGCAACCTCGCTATTGCCTCCTTGTAATGTTCTGAGACAGGAATCCCATCCACCTCCCCCAAAACACACAGCACTGGATTCCTGTCGAGCGTACATGCATAAGCTCTCTCAATTTTGTTGATAACGACCAGCCAGTATGCCCCCAGCTGCGGACACGACCATAACATATGTAACAGTCCGGCCTGGTCTGTGCCACATCTAGGGCAGCTAGAGTCTCCCCTCAAGTCTGCCTTGAATAGGACCAGCGGTGTTTTGTATGTTCTATGTATTACATATAATTGGGAGAGCCGTGCCTGCTCGCTTAGAGAGATCTTTGGGACATATTCAAGAATAGCCTCCCATTGTTCTGTTGTGAGGGTACCCACCTCCCTTTCCCATTTACTCTTTGCAGTGAGGTGACTGTCCCCCAGATAAGAGTGTAGTAGATCATGATATATGCTCGATATAACTCCCCTCGTCCCTCCCTTCATACACACAAAGTCTAGTACAATGTCGCCCTGAACCGTCATGGCTCCCAATCTACACTGTGCCCTCCAAGCATGTCGAAGCATATAGTATTGAAACCCCCATACCGAAGGCAAATCAAATTCCTCTCTCAATGTCTCAAAGGTCTTCAGGTCCGTTCCACTCTGCAGCTGGCACACATATCTCACTCCTTTCGCCTTCCAGTTGCCCATTTGACGCAGCTTATTAAGTTCCGGCAGATGCTCATTGTCCCACACCGGTGAGTACCTAGTCAGCTCATCCACCCCTCTGATCCTTTTAATGGTGTCCCATACCTTCTGAATCATGCCTATGGTAGGATATGGTGCTCCCAGTTTCTTAAAAGTACCATCCTCTAGACCCTGGATAAGTGGGCGTCTCCCCGTCACATGTACCAGCACCCGGTGAGCTGCTCCTCCACAATCGAGCTATCTCCACCCCCTGACATGTTGGCCCAGTACTGCCAAGAAATAGACCCATGGACTTGGTGCGGCCAGTCCTCCCTCTTCCTTCCCTTTTTGCAGAGTTCCAAATTTAATCCGTGCCTGCCTCTTGCCCCATATCAAGGATCTGAAGATAGAATCAATGCCCTGAAACCGTTTTTTTGGTAGCCATATCGGCGAATTGTGCAAAACGTACATTAGTTGTGGCATAAAGGACCATCTTAATCAGGTTAGTTCTACCCGTTACCGTTAAGGCCAATTTGCACCATGCACCTATTTTCCCTTTAAATTTCTCTAGCAGAGGAACCAAATTCAGATCCGTGAATCGGGACAGTGGAAGAGCTACCCATATCCCTAGGTATCTAAACTGTGAAACTAGCTGGAGTTGTTTCCCCCTCTCATCTATCTCCTCCACTTCTATTGCTCTATCCACAGCCATGACATAAGACTTGTGCCAATTTATCTCCAGTCCCGAAATGCTTACAAATTGTTTAATTACATCCATCGTGCACCCCAGTGTCTCTCCTGCACTTTCCAAAAACAGCAGGATGTCGTCGTTATACAATGATATTTTTTCTTCCAGCTTCCCAAATTTAAATCCGACCACTCCTCTCTCAGCTCTGATCTTGGCCGCCAGGGGCTCCACTGCCACCGCGAACAATAGCGGGGACAGCGGACACCCCTGCCTTGTGCCTCTATGCAAGTCAAACATCCCGGACTGTTCTCCATTCACCTTAACTACCGCCTTTGGGGATGAGTACAATAACTTCACCCAGGCCATGAACGCGGGGCCGAATCCCATCAGATCCATGATTTTGCATAAGTATTGCCATTCCACGCTATCAAATGCTTTTCTAGCGTCCAATGACATCACTATTCTCCTGCCACCATTATCAGCAGGCAGTTGCATATTAAGAAATAATCTTCTCAAGGTAACAGCTGTGGAGCGGTTAGGCATAAAGCCCGACTGGTCCTCGTGTATAATGGTATGCGCAACCCCGGTGAGCCGGGTGGCCAGGATCTTGGCGAGTATTTTGACATCCGTTGTCAACAACGAAATGGGCCTGTACGATTCCGCATCCATGGGATCTTTTCCCTCCTTCGGCAGAACTACTATCACCGCTTCCTCCATTGATCTCGGCAGTGCCCCGTCACTAAAGCCTCATCAAACACAGATTTCAATTTCGGAGCCAGCAGTTCCACTAACTCCCTGTACACCTCCCCAGGTAGACCATTAGCTCCCGGTGATTTGTTATTGGGCATAGACAGTATTGCACATTCCACCTCCTTCACACTCACAAGTTCTTCCAATCTCAACCTATCTTCCTCAGACAATTTAGGTAGTGAAATGCCTTCCAAAAAATTCTCCACATCCCCCTCTGTGTCCCATGCTCTCAAAGTGTACAGTGCCATGTAATATGCCTTGAAGACCTCCAGTATGTCCTTTGTGTCTGTCAGAGTCGCCCCTGTTCGATCTCTCAGTTTATACACCCTGGAAGACTCCCTCTGTGCCGCAGATATCACCGCCAACAAGTGACCCACTCTCTCTCCTTCAAAGAATTGGGCTTGCTGAAATGCCCTTTTCCTCTCAGCTTGCATCATGTGCAGTTTATCAACTGCCTCCTGAGCCAATTTTAGTCTATTGTGAGCTTCACTCGTTGGCGCCAAAATCATGTCTGCCTCCGCTCTTGTCAGGTCATCCTTTATTTGTTGATCTGCCAAATTAGTTTTGGTCTTACACATCGCAATCTCACTTATAAAAAGTCCCCTCGTAAACGCCTTCATGGCATCCCATACCGTTGTGGCCTCAGTACTCCCTTCATTCATTTGGAAGAAGTGCTCTAGCTCTTTGGTTATGCCACCCATATCCACCACTTTAAGCCACGTCGGGTGAAGACGCCAACCTCCCCTCTGACCCTGAGCAGATCTCACCAGAAGCATGACCACCACAGGACCATGATCCGAGAGAGTCCTCTGTAGGTATTCCACCTCCCCCACCATCCCGTCCATAGCGGTATCCCCCAAAGCCAGGTCTATCCTCGACAATGTTCCATGTGTTGCCGAATGACATGAAAAAGTCCTCTTACCCTCATTTCGCACTCTCCACAGATCTACCAGCCCAAGTTCCCCTACATACGTGCCAAAGGCAGTCATCCTGTCCTGTCCAGCTTCCGTACCTGCCGGTCGTACTTTATCCCAATAATCATTCATAGTGTTGTTAACATCTCCCATAATCAACAATGGAGTCTCCCCCCATCTGCCCGTCAGTTCCAGTACCGCTTGTAGTTTCTTTTTAGAGTAAGGTGGAGGGATATATAAAGCCACTGAAATCATTTTGTGTCCGAACAATCTGCAAGCAATCCATACATACTGCCCTTCACTGTCTACATGCACTTCCAGCTCTTCATAATGTGTGTTTTTGTGTATTAGGACTGACACCCCCCTGGAGTACGAGGAATAAGTAGAATGATATGTTTTTAGCATCCAGGCTCTTGACAACCAGTGCTTAGTGTCTCTAGTGAGATGTGTCTCCTGCAAGCACGCGATCATAGGTTCACAGGATTTGATATGATTCAGAACAGCCGCCCTCTTAACCTTATCAGATATACCACGTACATTCCAACTTAACATCCGAACAGTACAGTTACTCATTGAGCATTAGAAAGAACAATCCATAATCATCAAGTAACATCATTACATTGTGGTCCCCATCATACCCGATCAAACAGCATGAAAACCCCATCTCCCTACAAATCCGCCCCACCCACCTCCCCCCATCCCTGTCCGCTTCCTCTCCCCCCACCCTTCCCCTTTTGCAGTTGTCACTCTCTCCCCAATGTGAGAGTGGGAACTCAAAGAACCTGAGCAACGTCTCAGTATTCCGCACTTCAACATGCGTCATGTCCTCCTCCATCATTGGCAGCCTCTCCGCCATATTGTCAACAGTATGCATAGACCCGAACCATTAGTCAAACAATTAACCATAATACATAGATCCCAGTGGGGAGTTCTCCCCCTCCTCTGCGCTCCTATTTTGCAGAGTAAAGCAGCGCCACGACCCTGTCCATTGATCAGTCTAGCAGGGTCATGAGGTCATATTACCATTATGTTCTCTCAATATTCTCCGGTTGCGCTCCAACCACGAAGCAGCCTCAACCGGTGACAGGAAAAAAATGACCTTTCCAAAAGCTTCCACTCTTAATTTAGCAGGATAAATTGTAGAGTATTTCAACTGCAAAGAGCGGAGCTGTTTCTTCACTTTGCCATACCGCAGTCTTAACTTTTGCACCTCGGCTGAGTAATCCTGCTTATATTTCGATTCGCTTGCCCTCCAGGTTAAGATCTGTCAACTTTCCAGCCTTTCGTAAGATAGTGTCCCTGTCTCTGCAATTCAGGATTCTGGCTAGCATCGTGCGAGGTCCATCTCCCGGCACGGGGGGTCTCATGGGTACCTGATGGGCACGCTCCACTGCAAACACTCTCGACAAGTTATCAGCACCAAACTTGTCCAGCAGCCAGGTTTCAATAAAGGCTGTGGGGTCAGCACCCTCAGCTCTCTCAGGGATGCCCACAATGCGCAAATTGTTCCTACGTGACCGGTTTTCCAGGTCATCATTTTTATTGGCTACTACCGTGATCTTCTGAGTGTGCTGTTGTTGTGTCTTTTGCACTGAGGTTAAGTGATCTTCTGCTACACCAACTCTGTCCTCCACCTCAGTTAATCTGGCTGTAACTTTCTGCATAGATGTTTTTATGCCTCCCATTTCCTCTTTCAGGCAATTCACCTGCTTTGTCAGAGCAGTTAAGGCAGTCTTGCAGTATAAGACAGCTTGGAATACATCCCGCACGGTGGGCTCTGCTACATCTGCACTTTCAGCTGCCTGCACAATCTCACCATCCCCCTCTTCCTGCTGCTCCAGCTCTGCATTCAGCACAGGCATCTCCTCATCGTCTTCCTCCTCATCTCTGTGCTTCTCACTCCCTCCATTTCCTTCTTCATCTGTCTCCATGCCCCTCACATACCTGTTCAGCCGGGCTGAGACTTCCAGCTTCTGTGCATAGGCTGTGTTTCTTCTTTCCGCCTCCTCCTCTCTCTCAGCGCCATCTTGGACTGGGGCACTGCTGCAGGCTCCGGCATCTTTCTGCCTTTTGCTGCCCATGTCTGTCTCTCTGAGTTTGGCAGAAGCTCGCCCCTGACTCCTGGGACCTTCAGACATTTGATCCCGGTAAAGGAATTAGCTAGTTCGGGCTCTGTGCAGGATAATTGAGGCTAATGGCGGCAGAGAAGCACAGCCACCCGACTTCTCACATCAAGAGCTAGGCCCTGCCCCCAATAGAATGGTATTTAGTAGGGAGAAATGCAAGATTCTACATCTGGGCAAGAAATTTTTTTTTTACATCTATAGAATGGGAGGAACAGAACTAAGCAACAGCACATGTCAAAAAGACTTGGGTATACTAATAGATAACAGACCGCACATGAATCAACAGTGTGATGCAGTACCAAAAAAGGCAAATACAGTTCTAGGATGTATTAAGAGAAACATAGAGTCTAGATCACATGAAGTAATTACTCCTCCTTGATCAGGCCTCATCTGGAATACTGTGTTCAGTTCTGAGCACCATATTTTAAACAAGACATTGAAAAACTGGAGTTCAGAGAAGAGCTACCAGAATGGTAAGCGGACTGTAAAGTTTGTCCTATGAGGAACGGTTAAGGATCTGGGAATGTTTAGCTTGCAAAAAAGAAGACTAAGAAAAGACTTAATAGCTGTCTACAAATATCTCAAGGGCTGTAACAGTGTGGAGGGATCATCCTTATTTTCATTTGCACATGAAAACACGAGAAGCAATGGTATGAAA
This sequence comes from Dendrobates tinctorius, assembly GCF_039654945.1. Taxonomy (NCBI): domain Eukaryota; kingdom Metazoa; phylum Chordata; class Amphibia; order Anura; family Dendrobatidae; genus Dendrobates; species Dendrobates tinctorius. The sequence goes on from NW_027361866.1 coordinate 3,125,949, forward strand.
CTGAAAGGGAGAAGATACAGATTAGATATTAGAAAAATCGTTTTGACAGTGAGGCTGATCCATGAGTGGAACAGGTTGTCACGAAAAATGGAAGTTTTCAAACAGAGGCTGAACAGACATCTGTCTGAGATGGTTTAGTGATTCCTGTGCTCCGTTGAGCAGGGGGTTGGAAACGATGACCATTAAGGTCCTTTCCAACTCTAACATTCTATGATTCTATGATTTAGTTCCATGGGCATTTTTACAAAAGTAAAGCTGTTTCACGCACATACAGTGCTCTCCACTAAGAGCACAGATGGAGCAATTTTCATCAATTCTCATTAATGAAGCTTAGGCAATCATTTTGGACTCTGTCTGGTCTCCATCCTGGCAGTATTCATATTTTTCAGACATGCATAACAAAGTGGTCTACCAGCTTTTTTGGCTGTAGCAACACTTAAGCATGGGATTTTAACTAAACATTTGTGAAAGTGTTATATACAGTACTTATATCTTAAAACACAAACGTTCAACATTTTCTTAATGAAAGCATGCCTTTTTTTCTTTTTCATTTTAGCAGATCCACAGCCTCCAAAATCAGTAAAAAAGAATTGCTGTAAGGATGATGTTTTTAAAAGGTTGTCAGCACCAAGAAAGAGGTAAGAAGCACAACATGTTAACATTATACCAATAACAGTCTATGTGCATCTTGAGTAACACTATAATAGTTTTATTTGCAATTTAATTAAAAATTGCTTTATCACATGAAGGTCAACTTTTTGAGCATCAAAACGATGTAATATTTTTGTGCAAAACATCAAAGATGTACCTTTACTTTATTATTTATTTATTATTTAAAACATTTTTACTAACTGATGGGTCTGCCCCAATTAACTTCTGGGTCTCTAAATTGGAAACATGGCCTGACCTTGGAGGTGCTGGCCTGCCCTGAAGCAAGTGTACTATATGAACGTGTGCTTAGCATGGCAGGGGATGTCAACACACACAGCCACATTTGCCTGTCCACAACCAATGTGGGAAGCTAACATTCCTTAAAATGACCCAAGTGTGGATTCCACAGGACTTGTCTATACCTATCCATGATTAGACAACTATAACAGCCTCACCCAGCCAGTCTTCATCCTTATTTGCTATTTGGTTCATTTTGGGGCTTCCTCCCCAAATAAAAAAAAAAAATTGGCTACCTCCTTGTCCGCCTCTTCCACCTATACCACCACGTCCACCACCATCTCCAATAGGACCTCAGCCGCCTTGTTGTAGCTTGTTATTTTATTTTTTGTTCAATCTATGTTCTTTGTAGTAATTTCCCTCGAAAAATAGTGTTGGGTTATTTCAACATTGCCTCTTCCACCCATACAGACACATTCACATCTTTCTTCACTTGGACCTACCACTCATGGTTCTAGATTGCTAGTTTTAATTTTGTAAATTATTGGTTGTTTTAAGTGAGCTAAATTTAAAAAATGGATAATAAAAAATCATGTAAACAAAGTACAGAAAACACAACCATTGCTGGATTACTCCTCCCTTGACTCTTCATTTATTTATTTTTCTCAGTTATATAGCGCTATTCTTTACACACATTATTGGCACTTTCCCAATGGGGCTCACAATCTAATTTCCTTATAAGTATGAGTAAATAGAGGAAGCTACCTCGCTCACAGGACGATTCAATAATGATAAAGTGACAGTGAAAGTAAACGTCCTGCCTTTCACACATAAACCTGATACTCAGAGCGTACAGGAGATATAGATCTACCACGCCAGCAAGATACACTAATGAGCGGTGACAGAACTTATTCAGACTTACCCTGGCCGACGACACAAGAACATGTTACCAGCACGCCAAGAAGGATGATTCAGCCAATACAGAGCATGAACTTTGGAACCCCACATTTGCAGTCTGCCCCATTCATAAATCCTGGAAGGCAGCAACTGAATGACTCTGACTGTTTTTACACTCAATTATAGTTTTTATGTTTACTTGTTTTATTAAAAAAATTAGTTTTCTATCCTTATTGTTTGTTTCCAAAAAAGAAATAAAGTTTAAATTTTTGCATTTCACATGATCACGATTTCAAGTCCTTTGTAGACTGAGACAAAGTGGTTTGCCACGCGATAAAGGCAGGTTTCCTAGTCTGGTGTGTTGTTAATTGCCAGCAATTATCCTGGTACGTGTAGTGTTCCATCTTGAAAAGTGTGTTATCTCAGAATAGTTATTTTATATGTGTTACGATGACAAAAAAAGGAGCCACATGAGAGGTAGAATTGTTTTTTCGAAATAACATGTTTTTAATGTTTTAGTTACTGACTGTGTCAGTTTCTTAATTTTTTTTTTTTTTGGCTTTTTAATTCCTTTTTTATGACAGATTTTTAAACAAACCTTTTTAGTTTTACATATGTCAACATGACATAGATATATTTTTTTAACAAAAAAATAAAAAAAGGTAAAACTTTAAATATAACGCAAAAGTAAATTAAATGTTTTCACCCAGCGGTTGGGCTGCCACAAATTGGTCCAGCATCACTCCGAGTTGGTGTAACGCAGACATCGCCCTCCTGTGTGCTGCCAATAGTTCAGGTAAGGTTGGTATTTCTGTTGAGGAAATTTACATTGTTTAGGGCGTTTTGTAAATGTGCATGCATATGGTGCCATAGTATGTGGAGCAGCATATGGTAGCATAATGTAGGTGTGGTAGCAAATGGGGCCATATCCTATGGGTCGCAATATGGGGCCATAGTGTTAAGTGGCAGCAGATGGGTGCATACGGTTCATTCTTGCGGTCAAACACTTACGTTTTTGTGCCGCCTCTGACTCATCAGATGAGGAGATAACAGCCCTTCCACGTCGAGTGGCAACACGTACTAGAAAAGAAAATGTATATATATATATACTATGTCAACAACTGTTACCCTAATTATCATTTCACACATGCTTCAAACAAACATAAAAAAGATAGTTGATTACCGGAGGTCGAGTCTGCTCCAGCTTCTCGGAGTGATGCTGGAGAAAACACACCTATTGGGGATGAAGTGGAGGAAGCAATTTGTGGTTGAGGCGTTGAGGGGGGCGAGGGGGTCCTTCCGGGCTCTGGTATCTAAAAATAGGAAATTGTGCATTGAGCATTTCCAAAGCGGTGAAAACATCCAAAAATGAAACGGTATTGTAATACTACATTATAGAAAGCGAATACTTCTTGCAAAATTTTTTATTATCTGTCTCTCCAACAAGCATCTTTTTTGTATCTAACTTTTAATAAAATTTTTTTAAAAAAAATTTTTACCATCAGGTCTGGTTACAATCTTTTTGCTTTTGTTTCCTCCCTGGAATACACTTTGGTTTTTATTTTCCGTTCGCCTTATGTGAACCTTGACTTCCTTCTCCCCCCCCCCCTTTTCTTGTATTTTTCAACCCAATAAAAATACTAATAACATGAACAAATGTATTTTAAACACTTACGGACTCTGCTTCAGGAGATGCTTGCACCGCCGGGCTTGCGTGTGCTGCGGGGGCTGTTGGTGCTGCAGGTGCTGATGGGGCTGGGGCCGCTGCATGCGCCGCTGTTTGGAAAAAATTAATACTGAGCGCAATACCACTTCAATTTGAGTTGTGCAATTTCACATGTGCGAATGTAATTTTTTTTTTTTTTTTTTCACTGTAAACCCTGTCGTAAATAAAAAAAAAAAAATTTAAAAACTAATATAACATATGTTTAAAACATACTATGTGGAACACTCACCTCGGTCCCTCCGCACTTGTTGTTGGAGGCTGGTGAGGAGGTCTCTTGAGCGAAAGCGCAGATCAGCCAGTTTTTTCCTGATTTGCGTTGTGGTGCGCTCAACTCCGAAACGGCGTAACAGTCCTCGCCTGATCCTCCGCAACACAGCCCGCTTGTGTCTCATGGGGTGTGCATGCGCCTGTCCACACGCATAATCGCGCCTCTCCATCTCCTGTACCAGGAAACGCATTTCGGCCTCCCCCCAAGGTGTAGCTCTCTGTCTACCAGCCATTGCTTCCTGTTTCGCTTTCACTACGCAGCAGGGACGCCCACAAGAACGTTGTGACGTCACGACGTTTTCGCGCCTCATTTGGTGACGCTACTGCGTAATTTAAGTTATGGTACTACTGCGCGCTTATCGGTGACGCTATAGCGTCCACTTAAGGGCGGTTATAAAATGGCGTCTTAACGGATCGCTACAGTGCTGATACTGTGTCGCAGGGCCATGTTCCCTTTTTTTTTTTTTTTTTTTTTTTTTCTTTTAAAAACCAGAAACACTTTGTAAAGTAGCAAATATTTGAATTTATTGTTGTTTTTATCACACAAGAATGAAATAAACATGTTAAATAAACACTTTTGCTGTCTGGATTTGATGCTGCCAAGTAACAGCACCAGGCCCATTAAAATATTGGCAGTATTGGTCCCTGCAGGCCTTTGCATCATCACGGTTTCTTCCCCTTGCCAGTGCTTGAAGTCCAGGTACTGCGGGATCATTGTCGCGCCACCCACCAAGAAGAACCTGACCATTTGTAGTGTCAACAGAGTCCACAAAGGCAGGCGGAGTGTAATCATTCGCATCGTGGCGCCGCAGAAAATTGTGCAGCACGCAACAAGCCATAACGACCGAGTCAATGGATTCCAACTTTAGGTTTATGGGTGTGTGGAAAATCCGAAAGCGGCTGGCCATGATGCCAAACGCATTCTCCACAACCCTTCGTGCCCTTGACAAACGGTAGTTAAATATCCGTGTTTGCTCCGTCACACTTTTTTGGGGGTACGGTTTCAGCAGATTGGCATGCAGCGGGAAGGCTTCATCACCGACAAAAACAAAGTTGAGGTTGCCGGTTGTCTCTGTGTTGGGAGGCAGGTTCAGGTCACAATTGGTCAATCGCTCTCCAAAAAGTGTATGTTCTAACACTCCCCCATCTGAAACCCTGCCGTTCATGCCTACATCAACATTTATGAACTCGTAGTTAGCATTAACAAGGGCCATAAGGATTACACTAAAATAGCCCTTATAATTGTAAAAATAGGATCCACTGTTCGGCGGTTGGGTGATCCTCACATGTTTACCATCCAAAGCCCCCCAACAGTTTGGGAACTGCCAAAGCCTCTGAAAATCAGAGGCAATATTTTTCCACTCCACCTCTGTTTTTGGAAACTGGATGTAGCTCCTGAGGCTTTGAACTATGGCATTGCATGTTTCAGGAATCAAACTGCTGAGCAGTGACAAAGAAACGTCAGAAGAAAATTGCAGATCTTTCAGTGATCGTCCGGTGGCCAGGAATCTCAGCGTCACGGTCAATCGTTCGTCTACCGGCACAGCAGCTCGCATTTTGGTATTTCTCCTTTCAATCAATAGTGTCACCCTGGCTAGTAAAAATTTGAAAGAGTCCTCTGACATCCGCAGATAGTTCTTGAAATCCTGAGGATTGTTCTCCTGCAGTTCTCTTACGAGCTGCATGTGTGAGAATTCGGACCTCTTCGCCAGCCACTCTCTGGTCCACATGCGCCGCTTTCTTTTGGACCGCCTCTCTTGCATCTGTGCCTCTTCATGTAGCCGACCAGCCTCCAACACCAAAGCAGCAGCCACAATAGCACGCTCTGCGCCGTTCATGATATACAAACTGCAACATAAAATAAAATCATTACACGATTTGGTAACAAGAGCTTCATTTGTAGAAAGCCAACACAATAATCAATAAAAGTATTACTCTAAAAAACACCTTGCATGGTACTATTGAAATACATACCTGGCAAACAGAGTTGTTCTTTGATGAATAAAATGAATCCACTTATAAAAGCGCAATAGCGATTGCAATAGGGACGCCGAAGCAACCGCGTTGTGAAAGCCGTTTAAATATAAACGCTGTAGCGACTCACACTGGAACGTTGAAGCCAAACCGGTTAACATCCACTATGCATGGGAACAAAGTGTTGAATGAGGCGCTCCAGCGTTGTCTTTTATACCTTTGTCAGATACATTTCGCACATTGTGAGCGCTGTAAAGACCAATAGGGCAGAGGAGGCGTGGCCGGTAAGTCACGCCTGTGTCGCTGAGCCATGCGTCGCTATCGACGTCGCTCGTCGTTTTTAAGCTTCAAACACAACGATAATTACTGGACAGCGGGACGCCAGCGATGGAAAAATGTACCTGCACATTCGAGCACGATCAGCGATAGCCGACGGGGGTCCGGTCGCCGCTACATTTCACACTTAGCGAGATCGCTAGCGTGATCGCTGTCGCGTCACAATATCGGTGACGCTTGAGCGATATCACTAGCGATCTCGCTTAGTGTAAAACCCCCTTAACTCTGCTTAATGAAATTATAAACAAACATGTTGAAGGTGAAAGCTATAAGACCATCTCCAAGCAGATTGATGTTCCTGTGACTACAGTTGCATATATTATTCAAAAATTTAAGCTCCATGGGACTGTAGCCAACCTCCCTGGACGTGGCCGTAGAGGAAAATTGATGACAAATCAAAGAGATGGACAACACGAATGGTAACAGAAGAGCCCAGAAAAACTTGTAAACAGATTAAAGGTGAACTTCAAGCTCAAGGAACATCAGTGTCAGATCGCACCATCCATTTTTGCACAAACCAAAGTGAACTTCATGGGAGGCAACCAAGGAGGACACCATTGTTGAAAAAAATCATAAAAAAGCCAGACTGGAATTTGCTAAACTACATGTTGACAAGCCACAAAGCTTCTGGGAGAATGTCCAATGGACAGATGAGACAAAAAAGGAACTTTTTGGCAAGGCACATCAGCTCAATATTCACAGATGGAAAAATGAAGCATATCAAGAAAAGAACACTGTCCCTACTGTGAAACATGGAGGAGGCTCTGTATGTTCTAGGGCTGCTTTGCTGCATCTGGCACAGGGTGTCTAGAATCTGTGCAGGGTACAATGAAATCTCAAGACTATCAAGGGATTCTCGAGAGAAATGTGCTGCCCAGTGTCAGAAAGCTTGGTCTCAGTCACAGGTCATGGGTCTTGCAAAAGGATAATGACCCAAAACACACAGCTGAAAAACACACTTCTATGATCCCAGACCTAAATCCTACTGAGCATCTTTGGAAAGAGCTGAAACATGCCATCTGAAAAAGGTAACCTTCAAATACAAGACAACAGGAGCAGTTTGCTCTTGAGGAGTGGGCCAAAATACCTGTTGAGAGGTGCAGAAGTCTCATTGATAGTTACAGGAATCATTTGATTTCAGTGATTGCCTCTAAAGGTTGGGCAACAAAATATTAAGTTAAGGGTACCATAATTTCTGTCCAGGCCTATTTCATGAGTTTTATTATTTTTTTTTTAAATTCTGTGGAGGCATGGATGAAAAGCAATGTGTGACTTTCAATTGTTCATTTTCACACATTTTAGTTTTTATTACTTTTGTCAGTTTCAAGTTATTTCTGTCACTATTGTGGGTTTTTCTGTCATTAAACAAGGGGTACCAACAATTTTGACCACGTGTGTGAATCTCCTGCTCGTTGGGCTTCTTTTTTTACTCAGCATAAACTGACATGCGATGCGTGTTTCAAATCCGCAGCATGTCAATTTCTATTGAGTCTTCTGTGCGTATTTTCCTCATAAACTTGCATTAGTTTCCGTGGCAGAAACACGTTGAAAACACATGCAATCCACACCTAAGTATGTCACTAAAGTTTTGTCAAAGCCAAACACCAGGACGTATCAAAAACAAAGTAGCTTTATTTAAAGCATGACACACCAAAAAGAGACAAAAAGAGACAGAGACAAAAACACAATAAAGACTCATGTTAACAAAACGCAGTCAAAATTGCAATGAAAAAACGTAAGTAACCTAGGCGCAGAAATTTTGCAGCATCAAAAACTTATAGCGAGAACAGAGCCTAAAACGCTAAAAAAGTGTCAAAAACGCTCATATTTTAAAAGGTATTTTTCTTGCCAAAACTCATGGTTTTGATGCAGAAAAATCTACTGCAAATACTCAATTTGCATACATACCCTTAGGGTACATTCACATGTGCAGGATTTTACATCAGTATTTGTAAGCCAAATCAGTGGTGAACCAGTCAGAGGAAAAGTATAATTGAAACACGTCACCACTTCTGTATTTTTCACCCATTCCTTGCTTTGACTTATAAATACTGATGTAAAATACTGAACTTGTGAACAAGGCCTAAGAAATAATTATTTTACTGTTTTAAGGCTAAAGGAGATATCCGAGACTTTATTAAAAACAAAAAATGTACCTAAGCACTAACAGGCAGGTAATTGCAGGTTACCTGTCTGTTGTGCCCGGGCCGTTCTTTCCCGGCACAGAGTGGTCACATCTACATGGCGGGGGCTTCTTTCCGGCTTTGCTCTGTCTATGGGGTGGGACTTCCAACATCATAATCTAGAAAAGGGTTGGTCCAGTACTCTAGCAGTCCACATTAAAGCACCATCTTATAACTATGTATGTTTTTGCTTGTTTTAGGATGCCATCTCCTTCTCATGCCACATCTTGTGATGCTGTCAAGCTGGGAATCACTGACAAGATCCTGAGAGAAAGACTAAAATGTACCACTGCTGCAATTCACAGACGTAAAAAAAAATAATCGAATGCCCCCACCCCCCAAAAAAAATTTTTTTTTCTCTATATAAAATGTTTTCATATGCAAACAAATAAAAAGTAGAAAAAGGGGGACCTAATTAGTATCTCTGTGTTTGCAATTATCTGAGCAATTTGACTCATAAATTGAACTAAGCAGGAGCATTATGTTTTGTTTGTTTTGTTCAGCTCCTCTAACAAAGACTGGACTAAAATGTAATATACAGCCCAAAATGATATCAATAAAAATATCATGCAACCCTGCACAAAAACAAGCCCCAATCAGCGCTATGAATGGAAAAATTAAAAGGAAATGGCTGTTAGAAAATGGAGACATAAAAATCACGTATAAAAAAAAAAAATTGTGCAAAAACAAACAAAATAAAATCTATAAAAATAACTAGACATTTGGTTCTGTCCTAATTGTGTTTCCATGCAGAATACATATTTATTTCAGTTAGAAATGTAATTTGTAATGTGTGGTGAATGCCTTAATGCTAAATTCTTAAAAAACAAAAAGATTGCAGAATTACTGTTATTGTCTGCATTTCCTAAAAAAAAGATTTATAAATTATAATCAATAAAAAGCAATATCTTAGATAGCAAAGAGCAGGTCCTCATATGGCTGCAATGAGTGAAAACTAAAAATGTTATAACTTTTGGAATACAACAATGAATATGTGAAATAACATTGTGAGGTCTGTGGGTGCTTAATGGGTTAATGACTTCCCGATATCTGCTGTACATGTGCGGCGCAGCAGACAATGAGGTCTAGAAAACCGCAGCACATGTACAGAGCGAAACTGAGAAGCAGAGCCATCTTTAGTAGAAGCGAGCGTCAGCTGTGTATTACAGCTGACACCCTGGTGCAATGGCTGCGATCCATGCTAGCGCTGATCACAGCCATTTAACCCCTTATATGCTGCTGTAAATATTGACTGTGGCATCTGCATGGTTATTAAAGAGAGGAATCTCCCTTTTTATCCTCATTAGAACCCCACGATCATGATTGTGTAGTGTTGGTGGCTACCATGATAACATCAGGCCAAGTAATTGTCAGGGTCTGTCACCTACGGTGGCCTGTAAGGTCTTGCCAGTTTCCTGTCATGGTAGGTTCACACAACCATAAAAAAACTCAGAAAACTCAGGCATTTTTTTTTCTCCCTTGTCAACCTTGTGCAGTCCATATATAATCTTTTTTACAGCAGCTACAATTCATTTACAGGACCATTTACAGTTTCCTTTGTTACAGAATTGTAATGTATCTGTGACAATCAGATGCTAGACTGTGGCTCCATATAGCATTCGATTTCCTTTTATTATTACTAATTTTGCATAGGGATAGACTTGAAAAGGGTGAGTCTCATCCGATATATGGAAGAAATTAGTGCAAACTGGGATTTTCTTCACACACAGATTTGGTCAATGAACAAAAACAGACTGCTCCATTGAATAATATTGTCCGAGTTCTGTTCATTTGTTTTCATTGACATCAGTTGAGCTGAAAATAGGGCCGTGCGACCGAGCCCTCAAACTAACATAGGTACTACCCTGCAAAACAAAATCCCCTGTTGCCTCTCCAGTTTCCTCTCAACACCACCATCATGGGGTGAGCCACTGACCATACAGCCATGAGGGAACAGTAATATGTTGCCCGCGCACATTCATCACCATGGGCCCATGACTACATGAGTGCGCCAGGCACTGGGCATGGCCACCACCAATGATTCCAGGGATCAGATGTACAGGGTTCTTTATGCACTGAACTTTGAGAGGACACCTGTAATGCAAATATGTTAGTAAAACACATGTGAACTCATTAGAGTGTTAGCTTTGCTGCAATGTGTTAGGTCTGCTGTACTGTGTTACCTGTGACCTTACTGTAGAGCTGTTTGTCATTATGAGTGTCAGTCATTACATGTCTCACGCTGGTAACACCCGCTTTCATTTAAAGTAATCTCTGGAGACAGATTCTCAGTGATATCTATATCCAGCCGATAAATCTTTACAGGTCAGTTACATATAAGAAAGAAGTGGCTTTATCTGGAAGAAGTTGTTGGATTGCAGATATCAAGGTGTTATTTTATTCAATTTCATATGACCTACATGCCCAGATAGATGGTTTAGGGGGGGGGTTGATCCTACTGTCAAATTCCCTTTAACCCCTTTACCCACAAGGGTGGTTTGCATGTTAATGACCAGGCCAATTTTTACAATTATGACCACTGTCCCTTTATGAAGTAATAACTCTGGAATGCTTCCATGGATCCTGGTGATTCTGCCATTTTTTTCGTGACATATTGTACTTCATGACAGTGTTAAAATTTCTTTGATATGACTTGCGTTTATTTGTGAAAAAATGGAAATTTGGTGAAAATTTAGAAAATTTTGCAATTTTCCAAATTTGAATTTTCATGCCCTTAAAACAGAGAAATATTTCACACAAAATAGTTAATAAATAACATTTCCCACATGTCTACTTTACGCCAGCACAATTTTGGAACCAAAATTTTTTTCTGTTAGGAAGTTATAAAGGTTAAAATTTCTCATTTTTACAACACCATTTTTTTTAGGGACCACATCACATTTGAAGTCACTTTGAGGGGTCTATATCATAGAAAATACCCAGAAGTGACAACATTCTAAAAACTTCACCCCTCAAGGTGCCCAAAACCACATTCAAGAAGTTTATTAACCCTTCAGGTGCTTCACAGGAATTTTTGGAATGTTTAAAAAAAAGAACATTTAACTTTTTTTCACAGAAAAATTAATTCAAATCCAATTTATTTTATTTTACAAAGGGTAACAGGAGAATTGGACCCCAAACGTTGTTGTACAATTTTTCCTGAGAATACTGATACCCCAAATATGCAGGTAAACCACTGTTTGGGTGCATGGCAGAACTTGGAAGGGAAGGAGCGCCATTTGACTTTTCAATGCAAAATTAGCTGGAATTGAGATCAGACACCATGTCACGTTTGGAGAGCCCCCTGATGTGCCTAAACAGTGGAAACCCCCCAATTATAACTCCAACCCTAACCCCAACACACCCCTAACCCTAATCCCAACCCTAGCCATAACCCTAACCAAAAACCTAACCCTAACACAACCCTAACCCTAACCACAGCCTTGACTTTAGCCCTAACCCTAAGTTTAGCCCTAACCCTAATGGGAAAATGGAAATAAATAATTTTTTTTATTTTATTTTTTCCTAACTAAGCGGGTGATAACGGGGGGTTTGATTTACTATTTATAGCGCGTTTTTATGTTTGGCAGCTGTCACACACTAAAGGATGCTTTTTATTGCAAAAATTAGTTTTTGCATCACCACATTTTGAGAGCTGTAATTTTTCCATATTTTGGCCCACAGAGTCATGTGAGGTCTTTGTGTGGGACGGGTTGATGTTTTTATTGGTACCATTTTCGGGCATATGACATTTTTGATCGCTTTTTATTCCGATTTTTGTGAGGCAGAATAAACAAAAAACAGCAATTCATGAATTTCTGTTGGGGGCGTGTGGTAAAATTGATAAAGTAGTTTTATTCTTTGGGTCAATACGACTACAGCGATACCTCATTTATTTTTTTTATGTTTTGGCTCTTTTATACAATAAAATCTATTTTATAGAAAAAAATTATCATTTTTGCACCGCTTTATTCTGAGAGCAATAACTTTTGAATTTTTCTGGTGATGGAGCTGTATGGCAGCTTGTTTTTTGTGGGACAAGATGACGTTTTCAGCAGTACCATGTTTATTTATTTCCGTCTTTTTGATCGCGTGTTATTCCACGTTTTGCTCGGAGGTATGATAAAGCATTGTTTTTGTGCCTTGTTTTTTTTTTCTTAAATGGTGTTCACTAAAGGGGTTAACCAGTTGGACAGTTTTATAAGTTGTGTCATTACGGATGTGGCAATACTAAATATGCATACTTTAATTGTTTAGATTTTTTTAATTCAAATATTGACTTAATGATGGAATAAATATTGATATTTTATTATTTTTAAAAAATATTTTTACAATTATTTAAAAAATAATAATTTAAATTCTTACTTTTACACTTTGTTCCACTATGAGACACTCATTCTGTGCAGGCTGATCGCTTCTATACCATGCAGATCTGCATGCTTTAGAAGCTGTCAGCGCTGCAGCTTCAATACACTGACTTGAGAGACTTCCTGGTCATCACTGAGCATGACAGGAAGTCTCTCAGGCCTGGAGACCCGGATGTCATGACCCCCCGTCATGCCGCGGGGTCTCCGATCCAAAGGCAGAGGGGCTGTCACAGCTGACAGCCCCTCTGCCTGCTATCGGAATGCTGTGATCATGTTTTATCAAAGTGTTCCGGGGGTTAAAGTGACGGGCTCCTGGCACTTAGTGCTGGGTGTCAGCTGTGAGAATCAGCGATGACGTACCATCCCGTCTATGATCATACAGGCCCGGGTCACCTGGACGGGATAGTACGTCATAAGTCGGAAAGGGGTTAAATGGGTTCTGTTGGACTTAATGATTCCTTTGGGTATAAAGATAAAAGAAACCACAAAAGCGCACCCATAGGGCCTTACCAGTGCAGATTTAATGAATATGAATTAAATTGTGCAGGGTACTCACCCTCAATAGTTGTGTAAAGCCACAACTACTGTATGCGCTTAGTCACATGCAATGAAGCTGCAGCAGGATGGTGTAGACAGACAGCGTCTGCTTCCATTACTCAAAGAGGAGATCCCAAGAGGGAAAAAAACACCAGATTCCCACGCTGCTATATTTCAACCATCAAATAGAGGAAATCCAGTAGATTGTAGAAATTGGTTCCAATATCAGTACTTTATTTATGGTATATACAGAGACAACGCATTTTGAGGTCCATTCAGTGACCTCTTCTTTGGTCAAATGTACAGGAATGAAGAAAAATCAGAAGTTGGCGGTTTATATCATATCGACAGCCCCCCGCTGTTCACAAAAAAAATGGAGGGAGAGCGGGCAGTAACCAAATGCAAGTACATAGAAATTTCACAAAAAAACAACCAAATGTTAAAAGACACAAAAACTTACATCCCATAGATCACAAATTGGACTAATTGAAAAAAATAAATAAATAAAAATATAAAATATTTTATTGCTTTGATCCTGGTGTGGGGAGTCTTTTGCTTCATTTTTAAATACTCTTATTTTTTATTTTATTTTATTTTTTTAATTAGTCCAACTTGTGATCTATGGGATGTAAGTTATTGTGTCTTTTAACATTTGGTCGTTTTTTTGTAAAATTTCTATGTACTTGCGTTTGGTTACTGCCTCCTCCACCTCCATTTTTTTTTTGTGAACAGCGGGGGGCCTAACCTCGATATGAAATAAACCGCCAACTTCTGATTTATCTTCATTCCTGTACATTTGACCTGAAGAAGAGGTCATTGAATGGACCTCGAAACACGTTTTCTCTGTATGTACCATAAATAAAGTACTGACATTGGAACCAATTTCTACAATCTACTGGATTTCCTCTATTTGATGGTTGAAATATAGCAGTGCGGGAATCTGGTGTTTTTTTTCCCTCTTGGGATCTCCTCTTTGAGTGATTCCTTTGGATGGGACATTAATTTCATGTCTCTGGGATCCAACACCAGTACATCCACTGATCAGTTGGTAGTGCCCAGAACTTTGTGATGTACAGGTGGATTACAGCAACCATGTATATGGCCGCTGCCAACTATGTTAACTCTCATTGACATAAATGTACTGCAGTACTCAACAGTCACCACTAATTAATGGACAATGCTTCTATGTTCAGCTCATACATCACTTACTTCTAGACACTGATGGAGCAGTTTTCAGCTGATCGTTAGGGTGTTGGACCTCCACCAATTTCACGTTGAGATAGGTCCTCAATATTTTGAGGTGTGTGTCTCCAGAAGCCCAACTGGACATTATGTATTGGGTATTAAAATGATATATTTGCAAATTTTGGAAATTGCCAATAGGGTTAAAATAGTCACTACACATTTCAATGAATTCGTAGAGTGTAATTTGCAAACTGATGTCACTTTTTGGAGATTTATGCTTGTTTTCACACTAGAGCTTCTGCAACTGGCACTCACCTACAGTTGTGGCCAAAAGTATTGACACCCCTGCAATTCTGTCAGATAATACTCAGTTTGTTCCTGAAAATGATTGCAAACACAAATTCTTTGGTATTATTATCTTCATTTAATTTGTCTTAAATGAAAAAAACACAAAAAGAATTGTCCTAAAGCCAAATTGGATATAATTCCACACCAAACATAAAAAGAGGGTGGACAAAAGTATTGTCACTGTTCGAAAAATCATGTGATGCTTCTCTAATTTGTGTAATTAACAGCACCTTTAACTTACCTGTGGCACCTAACAGGTGTTGGCAATAACTAAATCACACTTGCAGCCAGTTGACATGGATTAAAGTTGACTCAAGCTCTGTCCTGTGTCCTTGTGTGTACCACATTGAGCATGGAGAAAAGAAAGAAGACTAAAGAACTGTCTGAGGATTTGAGAAACCAAATTGTGAGGAAGCATAAGCAATCTCAAGGCTACAAGTCCATCTCCAAAGACCTGAATGTTCCTGTGTCTACCGTGCGCAGTGTCATCAAGAAGTTTAAAGCCCATGGCACTGTGGCTAGCCTCCCTAGATGTGGACGGAAAAGAAAATTTGACAAGAGATTTCAACGCAAGATTGTGTGGAAGTTGGATAAAGAACCTCGACTAACATCCAAACAAGTTCAAGCTGCCCTGCAGTCCGAGGGTACAACAGTGTCAACCCATACTATCCGTCGGCGTCTGAATGAAAAGGGACTGTATGGTAGAAGACCCAGGAAGACCCCACTTCTTACCGCAAGACATAAAAAAGCCAGGCTGGAGTTTGCCAAAACTTACCTGAAAAAGCCTAAAACGTTTTGGAAGAATGTTCTCTGGTCAGATGAGAGAAAAGTAGAGCTTTTTGGGCAAAGGCATCAACATAGAGTTTACAGGAGAAAAAAAGAGGCATTCAAAGAAAAGAACACGGTCCCTACAGTCAAACATGGCGGAGGTTCCCTGATGTTTTGAGGTTGCTTTGCTGCCTCTGGCACTGGACTGCTTGACCATGTGCATGGCATTATGAAGTCTGAAGACTACCAACAAATTTTGCAGCATAATGTAGGGCCCAGTGTGAGAAAGCTGGGTCTCCCTCAGAGGTCGTGGGTCTTCCAGCAGGACAATGACCCAAAACACACTTCAAAAAGCGCTAGAAAATGGTTTGAGAGAACGCACTGGAGACTTCTAAGGTGGCCAGCAATGAGTCCAGACCTGAATCCCATAGAACACCTGTGGAGAGATATAAAAATGGCAGTTTGGAGAAAGCACCCTTCTAATATCAGGGACCTGGAGCAGTTTGCCAAACAAGAATGGTCTAAAATTCCAGCAGAGCATTGTAAGAAACTCATTGATGGTTACCGGAAGCGGTTGGTCGCAGTTATTTTGGCTAAAGGTTGAGCAACCAAGTATTAGGCTGAGGGTGCCAATACTTTTTTCTGGCCCATTTTTGGAGTTTTGTGTGAAATGATCAATGTTTTGCTTTTTGCTTCATTCTCTTTTGTGTTTTTTCATTTAAGACAAATTAAATGAAGATAATACCAAAGAATTTGTCTTTGCAATCATTTTCAGAAAGAAACTGAGTATTATCTGCCAGAATTGCAGGGGTGTCAATACTTTTGGCCACAACTGTACTTCCCCAGGAATATCTGTGCCCCAAAAGAGAAATGTTCCTCCTTTTTATCTCAGTCCTGCTCTGTAGTGTTTGACCTTATTTATGATATTGCCATATTTGGGAGGAAACAGTAATAATTTACAAATGTAGTTTTTTGTTTTCACAAAAACCTATGATAAAGACATAGGTAAAATATAGGTCTAGTAAAAATGCTCATTACACCTTTGTATAAATATCAAAATGGCTGTAATTTCCAAAATAGGGTGATTGGGATGTCTTTTTCCAAATGGTACCAACAAACTATTCCTGATGAATTTGCTTGCCAAATAGCATTGCTTTGCTTAAGAGACCAGTCATGTTCCCAAACAGTAGATTCCAACCACAAAGTGAGTATTGCCTCATTCCAGAATATGGTAATTGATTTAGAAATTGTGGGGTCCATTTTCTCTTATTGCCCCCTGTGAAGATGAAAATATTTAAGACTAAAGCATTATTTTAGTGGAAAAAGTCATAATGGGATGTGAATATGGAAAGCATTTTGAAACACCTGTTGTTTCAAAATGCTCTCCACACTTCTTGATGAATTTCTTGAGTGATGCAGTCTCTAAAATGTGCCACACTAGAGGTTGTCCTGCTGTTCTGGCATGGCACACAGTGACAATCAAATATCAAATATGATGTCAATTATGGTGTCTGCACACACATGTGAGCAATGGATAAATCCCAACTACGTCGTCATCTGAGGACATAGATACAAAGCTTTGCCGTAGTTGCCATTGTGAGGGAGCACCAGGGCCGTAGTCATGGCTGAGACTAATGGCTGTTATGAATGATTCACCGAGGAGGAAAAAACAAAAACAAGCACCACAGAAAACCAGAGAGGTTGGTAACTAAGCGGATTGCAGACCCCTGATCCTATCCACACAACTAGCAGTAGCCATGGAGCGTACCTACGATGATCCTGGATGCCTCGTCACAGCCGGAGAACTAAATAAGCTTAAAGCAAGAAAAGGGGAAATCTAAACTGCCCCAGAGCAGACCCCAAAGCAATAGACAGCCCCCAAACATGTATTGTCGGTGAAACAAGATGAAAACACAAACACAGATAGAAAAGTAGGCTGAGCAAACGATGGGACCCACACTAGCTAGAAAGGAGAGGAAAGGAAAGATGCTGTCTGCAATCACGCACAAAACCCTGCCAGAAAATGTCCAACACTGATAACAAAAACCCTGAAGTTGCTAGACTTCAATTCCCTATATCAGAACTCTGGTATATTCTGAAGACAGAGCAAAAAGAGACCAATCTGATCAGGGACAAAAAGCAAACTGGCATAAACAGAGACATAAGACTGGAAATTCAGCACAGCCCCTAAACCATACCAAATCTCATGAGAGAAAATAGCAGAGCACACTTAGCTTGAGAAGGCAGGAACAGAACTGGAAACCAGAACCTCAGGGCTGGAAAAAATCACCAGCACAAAATTAGGGAGTTGGCTGTCTTAAATCCAGTCAGAGACTCCTGATGTCCACTCACAGTCCTCCTCCTCATGTGGCAGGTCTCTGCCATTTAGATCAGCTTCATTACCTACTGTCACCACTAGAGGGAGCCCAGATGGAGAACTCACGACTCATCTGTCAACACAGCCAGCTCCATCACCCTTACCAGAAGCCAGAGGTAAACCAGAAAATGAGTTCACAACAGTACCCCCCCTTGAGGAGGGGTCACCGAACCCTCATCCATGCCACCAGGCCGATCAGGATGGGCTCGGTGAAAAGCACGAACCAATCTATTGGCATGAATGTCAGAGGCAGAGACCCAAGAATTGTCCTCCAGGCCATAACCCTTCCACTTGACCAAATACTGGAGTCTCCGTCTAGCCAGATGAGAATCCAGTATTTTCTCTACCTCATATTCCACATTACCTTCAACCAACACAGGGTCAGGAGGTGCCGCCATAGGAACCAATTGCTCAACAAACCTCTTCAACAGAGACTTATGAACCATGTTATGGATCTTAAACGTAACAGGAAGAGCCAATCGAAAAGAAACCGGGTTAAGAATCTCCAAAATCCTATAAGGTCCAATAAATCTTGGCTTGAACTTTGGAGACGCAACCTTCATAGAGATATTTTTTGACGACAACCAAACCATATCACCCACTTTAAACCGGGGACCAATGGTCCTATGCCGGTTGGAAAAACGCTGGGCCTTTTTTTGAGAGAGGGACAACTTATCCACCACTTGGTCCCAAATCTGCTGCATTCTGTCTACCACAGTGTCAACACCTGGGCTGGCTGAAGATTCCACTTGCCCTGAAGAAAATCGAGGATGAAACCCAAAGTTACAGAAAAAAGGTGACATCAGTGTGGCAGAACTAGCTCTATTATTTAGGGCGAATTCAGCCAAGGGAAAAAATGAGACCCAATCATCCTGATCAGCAGATATAAAACATCTCAAATAGGACTCCAAAGTCTGGTTTGTTCTCTCAGTCTGCCCATTGGTCTGTGGATGAAACGCAGAGGAGAAGGATAACTGAATTCCCAGCTTGGAACAAAAAGCTTTCCAAAATCTGGAGACAAACTGGACTCCTCTGTCCGACACAATGTTCTCAGGAATCCCATGCAACCGAACCACCTGTTGTAAAAACAAGGGCACCAACTCTGAGGAAGATGGCAGCTTTGGGAGTGGTACAAGATGGACCATCTTAGAAAATCTATCACAAATCACCCAGATAACAGTCATTCTCTGAGAGACAGGAATATCAGAAATAAAATCCATTGAGATATGGGTCTATGGCCTCTTGGGCACCGGCAAGGGCATCAACAACCCACTAGAATGAGAGCAGGGTTTAGACCGGGAACAAGTCCCACAAGACTGCACAAAATTCCTGACATCACGAGATAAGGCGGGCCACCAAAAAGACCGACTCACCAAATCTCTGGTACCAAAAATACCTGGATGACCAGCCAACGCGGAGTATTGAACTTCAGACATCACTCTCTTCCTCCACTGGTCAGGAACATACAATTTTCCCATAGGACAATGCTCATCCTCCTGAAATTCTTCCAGGGCACGTCTCAAATCGGTGACTCCTTGGTGACTCATTCATATTAGAATCACCAGCCATACTGCAGATTCTAGGGTACTCAAAAGCAGGAAAAGATTGTTTAAAAAAAGAAAAAAGGAGTGTCAGAATTTTTTTTTTTTATATGGATTTTTTCCTCTTTTTCCCTGTGGCCGTAGGAGGATTTTTTCCTTAATAGAGATTAAGCAATTGTCTGATCGTGTGGAGCAGCTCGCTGCTGAAGTGCAGGGAATTTCCGCCCATCTCGCTCAAGCACATGCTGTTGAACCAAAAATCCCTAATCCTGATGTGTTTTCTGGGGATCGGTCTAAATTTTTGTATTTTAAGAATAATTGTAAATTATTTCTTGCCTTGAAGCCTAACTCATCGGGGAGCTCTGCGCAGCAGGTTAAAATTGTCATCTCCTTGCTGCGCGGCGATCCCCAGGATTGGACGTTTTCTTTGACACCTGAAAATCCTATTCTAACTAATGTGGATGCATTTTTTCAGGCCTTGGGGTTGTATGATGAACCTAATGCGATTGATCAAGCTGAAAAGACCCTGTTGGCATTAAGCCAGGGTCAAGATTCTGCAGAACTGTACTGTCAAAAATTCTGACAGTGGGCGGTCCTCACCACTTGGTATGATGGTGACTTGGCAGCTCTCTTTCGGAAGGGTTTGTCAGAAGCCGTAAAGGATACTATGGTGGGATTTCCTGTTCCCTCTGGTCTTGACGATTCTATGTCATTAGCCATTCAGGTTGATCGGCGTTTACGTGAACGTAAAATTACACGGGAAATGCTGCCACCTGTTGAACAAATGTCTGAACCTATGCAATGTGATAGAGTTTTGTTCAGGGCGCAACATCAGGAGTTTAGAAGGTGTAATAAGCTATGTTTTTTCTGTGGAGATGCCTCTCATACTATTTCTGTCTGCCCTAAACGAGAGAAACGTTTTGCACACACATTTGCTGTAGGTGGTGTACAACCTAAGTTTCTTCTGGCAATTACTCTGATCTGCTCCTTGTCCACATTTTCTGCTAAAGCCTTTGTGGATTCAGGAGCGGCCTTGAACCTAATGGATTTAGATTTTGCTAAACGTTGAGGTTTCCCTATGACACCCCTGCGGACACCTATCCCTTTGAGGGGTATTGATGCTACTCCTTTGGCGAAGAATAAACCTCAATTTTGGACCCAGGTGGTAATGCGGGTCGCCCCAGACCATCAAGAAAATTGCAGATTTTTGGTGTTGCATAATTTGCATGATACCATCGTGCTGGGGTTCCCCTGGTTGCAAATCCATAATCCAGTTTTGGATTGGAAATCTGTGTCTGTGGTGAGTTGGGGTTGTCGGTGTGCTCTTAGTGACACTCCTGTTTTCTCCACCTCTCCCCAGTCGCATGAGGTTCCTGACTATTTGGCTGATTTTTTTGATGTGTTTAGTGAGAGTAAGTCTGCGTCTTTGCCTCCTCATAGGAGTTATGACTGTGCAATTCAGTTGAGTCCGGGGTGTAAATTTCCCAAGGGTCGACTTTTTAATTTATCTGTACCCGAGCACGAGGCTATGCGATCTTATATTAAGGAGTCGTTGGAGAAGGGTCATATTAGACCATCCTCTTCACCCTTGGGTGCTGTTTTTTTTTTCGTGTCCAAGAAAGATGGTTCATTAAGGCATTGAATTGACTATCGTTCCCTCAACAAAATTACTGTTAAATATCAGTATCCCTTACCCCTGATTTCTGATCTATTCTCCAGAGTTAAAGGTGCTTGCTGGTTTACCAAGCTTGACCTCAGGGGGGCGTATAATCTTATTTGCATTAAGCATGGGGATGAATGGAAGACAGCGTTTAATACTCCGGAGGGACATTTTGAGTACCTGGTGATGCCTTTTGGGCTCACTAACGCCCCTTCTGTCTTTCAGTGCTTCATGAAAGATATTTTCTGGGACTTTGTGGATAAGTTTCTGATCATCTATTTGGATGATATTTTGATCTTTTCCAGGGATTGGGACTCTCATGTGGAACATGTTCGGACTGTGTTCCGGATTTTGAGGGAAAACTCCCTGTATGTTAAGGGATCGAAATGTCTTTTTGGTGTACAGAGGATTTCATTTTTGGGATTTATTTTGTCTCCGTCAACTATTGAAATGGACCCGGCCAAGGTACAGGCCATTTATGATTGGGTTCAGCCCACTTCTTTGAAGGCTCTCCAGAAGTTTTTGGGTTTTGCTAATTTTTATCGTAAATTTATAGCTAATTTTTCTGGTATTGCCAAACCATTAACTGATTTGACTAAGAAGGGCGCTCATTTGCTGAATTGGTCTCCAGAGGCTGTTTCTTCTTTTCAGGAGCTGAAGCGGAGGTTCACTTCTTCTCCAGTTTTGCGACAACCCGATGTCTCACTTCCATTTCAGGTGGAGGTGGATGCTTCAGAGACTGGTCCAGGAGCTGTTTTGTCCCAAAAAGATCCTGTAACATCTAAAATGAACCCCTGTGCCTTCTTTTCCTGAAAGTTCTCTCCTTCGGAACGCAACTATGATTTGGGGAATCGAGAACTGTTGGCCATGAAGTGGGCATTTGAGGAGTGGAAACATTGGTTGGAGGGAGCTAGACATCAAGTTGTGGTCCTCACTGACCACAAGAATTTGATCTACCTTGAGTCAGCTAAACACTTGAATCCGAGACAGGCCAGGTGGGCCTTGGTTTTCACACGTTTTGATTTTGTGGTCTCCTTTCTTCCGGGCACTAAGAACGTTAAGGCTGATGCCCTCTCTAGGAGTTTTTTGGCTGATTCTCCTATTGTGACCAAGCCTGCTACCATCTTAGGTGAGGAGGTGGTTCTTTCTGCCATCTCGCCTCATTTGAGATGTGCTCTGGAGAAGTTTCAGGAGGATAAGCCTGAGCGTTGTCCCAGTGGTAGGTTGTATGTTCCTGACCAGTGGAGGAGGAAAGTGATGTCTGAGGTTCATTGCTCCACATTGGCTGGTCATCCAGGTATTTTTGGTACTAGAGATTTGGTGAGTCGGTCTTTTTGGTGGCCTGCCTTGTCTCGTGATGTCAGAAATTTTGTGCAGTCTTGTGGGACTTGCTCCCGATCTAAGTCTTGTTCTCGTTCTAGTGGGTTGTTGATGCCTTTGCCGATGCCCAGGAGGCCATGGACCCATATTTCAAAGGATTTTATTTCTGATCTGCCTGTCTCTCAGAGGATGACTGTTATCTGGGTGATTTGTGATAGATTCTCTAAGATGGTCCATCTTGTACCACTCCCTAAGTTGCCATCTTCCTCAGAGTTGGTGCCCTTGTTTTTGCAACAGGTGGTCCGCTTGCACGGGATTCCTGAGAACATTGTATCGGACAGAGGAGTTCAGTTTGTCTCTAGATTCTGGAGGACCTTTTGTTCCAAGTTGGGAATTCAGTTGTCGTTCTCCTCTGCATTTCACCCTCAGACCAATGGGCAGACGGAGAGAACAAACCAGACTTTGGAGGTTTATTTGAGATGTTTTATATCTGCTGATCAGGATGATTGGGTCTCATTTTTACCCTTGGCCGAATTTGCTTTAAATAATAGAGCTAGTTCTGCCACTTTGATGTCACCCTTTTTCTGTAACTTTGGGTTTCATCCTCGATTTTCTTCAGGGCAGGTGGAGTCTTCTGCCTGTCCAGGGGTTGACACTGTGGTAGAAAGAATGCAGCAGATTTGGGACCAAGTGGTGGATAAGTTGTCTCTTTCCCAGGAAAAGGCACAGCGGTTTTCTAACCGGCATAGGACCATTGGTCCCCGGTTTAAGGTGGGTGATATGGTCTGGTTGTCATCAAAGAATATCTCTATGAAAGTGGCTTCTCCAAAGTTTAAACCTAGATTTATTGGACCTTACAATATTTTGGAGATTATTAATCCGGTCTCTTTTCGGTTGGCTCTTCCTGTCACATTTAAGATTCATAATGTGTTTCATAAGTCCTTGTTGAAGAGGTTTGTTGAACCAGTGGTTCCTATGGCGGCACCTCCTGATCCTGTGTTGGTTGAAGGTAACATGGAATATGAGGTAGAGAAGATACTGGATTCCCGTCTGGCTAGACGGAGACTCCAGTATTTGGTTAAGTGGAAGGGTTATGGTCAGGAGGATAATTCCTGGGTCCCTGCCTCTGATATTCATGCCGAAAGATTGGTGCGTGCTTTTTATCGGGCTCATCCTGAGAGGCCTGGTGGCTTGGATGAGGGTTCGGTGACCCCTCCTCAAGGGGGAGGTACTGTTGTGAGCTCATCTGTTCATTCACCTTTTGTGTCCGAGGATCTCCCTCTTCTGGTGAAGGAAGGTAGTGAGGCTGATTTGGATAAAAGAAGCCAAACACCTGATCAGGTGGATTGTGACTGGGTAACGGGAACTTCAGACTGGATATAAGGCAGCCGACGCCCTTCTGAGTGGCTGGTGATTTCTCTGCTGGATTCTTGGAGACCAGTCTGATTCCTGCTTCCCAAAGATAAGTTTTTGCTCTGCTATTGAACTTATTAGTTTTGGTTTTGTTTACCTTGTTTTTTTAGTTCAGCCATCCCTGGCCGGGGGTGTGCTGGATTCTTATTCCTTTATCAGTGTTCTCTTTTGCTCTGCTTTCAGAATATTCTGAGTGCTGATATAGGGTTTGAAGTCTAGTGACTTCAGGGTCCTTTTTGCTTATCAGTTGTGTTGGTAATATTTTTAGCAGGGTTTTCTCGGATTGCAGACAGCAGCTTTTCTGTCCTGTCCTTTTTAGTTAGCTTGGGCCCCATCGTTTCCTCAACCTATCTTTCTATCTGTGTTAGTGTTATCTTATTTCACCATCTTTATATGTTGGGGGCTGCCTATTGCTTTGGGGTCTGCTCTGGGGCAGTCAGTTTTTCCCTTTTCTCTCTATAGGCTTATTTAGATCTCCGACTGTGACGAGGTGTCTAGGATCACCGTAGGAACACTCCACGGCTACTACTAGTTGTGTGATAGGATTAGGGGTCTGCAATCCGCTAGTTTCCAACCTCTCTGATTTTCTGGGCTGAGCTTGTGTTTTGTTTTTTCCTCCTCGGTTACTCAATCATAACAAGCCCCCAAACATGTATTGTCGGTGAGGCAAGATGAAAGCACAAACACAGATAGAAAAATAGGCTGAGCAAATGATGGGGCCCACACTAACTAGGAAGGAGAGGAAAGGAAAGATGCTGTCTGCAATCACGCACAAAACCCTGTCAAAAAATGTCCACTGATAACAAAAACCCTGAAGTCGTTAGACTTCAATTCCCTATATCAGAACTCTGGTATATTCTGAAGACAGAGCAAAAAGAGACCAATCTGATCAGGGACAAAAAGCAAACTGGCATAAACAGAGACATAAGACTGCAAATTCAGCACAGCCCCAGCAGGGGCTGGCTGACCACAAAAACTGAGTAAACCAGACCAAATCTCATGAGAGAAAATTGCAGAGCACACTTAGCTTGAGAAGGCAGGAACAGAACTGGAAACCAGAACCTCAGGGCTGGAAAAAATCACCAGCACAAAATTAGGGAGTCGGCTGTCTTTTTAATCTAGTCAGAGACTCCTGATGTCCACTCACAGTCCTCCTCCTCATGTGGCAGGTCTCTGCCATTTAGATCAGCTTTATTACCTACTGTCACCACTAGAGAGAGCCCGGATGGGGAACTCACGACTCCTCTGTGAACACAGCCAGCTCCACCACCCTCACCAGAAGCCAGAGGTAAACCAGAAAATGAGTTCACAACAAATGGCTCTTGCGCACCCTGATCTCCTGTCACATAGAAAGAACATCCTTTAATCAGTGTACTTGCCTCTCTGCACCTTCAGGGTCTCCTCTGAGCTGTTGTAGACCCTTTCCATGCGATTGTGTAGATACACAGTACAGTTGTAACTTAAAATGTAGAAATTTACTTTTTCCTTTTCACAGCACATCCTTGTCAGAAACAACATCAGCATAGGGTTACAACAATCCACATTCTCCACTTTCCCTGCTCTTCCTACGGTCTTCAGTATGTGCCAGGTTGTACCTCTTCTTGTGGTAATGCAGCATCCTCCCTGTTCAGACTCACTATGTTCAGGAGTTCCATCATTCATTTCACCCCAGATACGAGGGCATCTACCCATGCAGTGAACTGACACATTGTAGAGCCACCTGCGTCCCCGTACTGTTGTGACCTTGTCTTTAGCCACTGTTCCACCACTGCTGTCACACTGCTGCTAAGGCTGTACTTCTGTCCCTCTGGGCCCTGGATGGCTGTGCTTCACACTTAAACATTGCGGGGTCCCTTTATAGCCTGGGTTCTAAGCCCAATTGAGCTGCCTGCGTGCCCTGACCCTACTGAACTAACCTGGAAACTGGTCTGCCTTATCCACAGTGACCCCCTCCTATATTAACTATCTCCTATACTAGTTTCCTATTCCTACTATACTATGCACCCCATCTAATGTTAACTGAGGTACTATGCTTTTCCTATTAAAACTGTATAAATAATAGCACTAGATACAATACAGTAATAAATACATTATATAGCAGCCATATATATATAAGAGAGCATATACACAGGTGGTAAAAAGGGTGAGCATCACACGGTCCGGGTACACCCCTTACACCATTGTAGTTTTAAAATCTGTAACTTATTAAAATCAGGCAAGTTGCAAAGCATTTATGTCCCAGGTCTTTTATCCACTCCTCAATGAAAACCTACTGGTCATCAATAATACTGTAGCTCTCTACAATTCAATGAATAGAAGAGAACTATGGTGTCATTTAGGGCCACAAGACAATGCAGAGCACTGTTCCACTGTAACACAACCCATTCAATCAGCTGATTGGTGGGGGTGCGGGGAGTCAGACGACCCCCGCCAATCTGATATTGATGGCCATTCCAGGGATATGTCAACATTATAAGGTTCCCGTTTAACCTTGTAACTAAAAGTGGTACTCAACTTCATTATTAATTATGTGTTCTACATGAAAAAATGCATGACATAGAAATAGTAATACACCTCCATCACTGTGATGCTGTCATATTGTCAAAAATATAATTATGATCTGGTCTGCCATTAGGTCATTAGTGAAATCAATGTAATTCATTTTGTCATAATATCAGTCAGATAATTAAGATTTTGTCTGCTGTCTTATTAATCATTTAGATTAGGGTACTCAACATTGAAAATGTGAATGTCTGCTGTAATATTGCAGAAAATACTTAATACAAATAAACAATTTTTTTTCACATTTCTAACACAAAGTAATGCCATTTATTAGGAATTTTAATTTGCAATTAGTATTTTCTGAGAGGAAAAGAACCATAACTCTAGTGCCTATCGGAGGTAGCAATCCTAAATGTCAATGTTGACCCTTTAAAGATCCTTGCCACATGACAGGATTAGAAGACAAACTAAAAATTCTATTTGCAGACTCGTGTTTCAAGGTTTTGTCCCTGATCAGTGCAAAGCAGGTGAACTAGTTGGCTAGATTAGAGACCTTTGACAGGTTATTTAAGAGATATAAGGCTCCTTTTGAAGAATGCTCAGAAGAAGTATTCATAGGGAGACTCGTAGGCCATGCAATCACAAGTGCAACTTGTAATTAAAAGGCAATGAAAACAATTTATAGAACACTACCATGGATCCAACTTTACAAAAGCTTTTATTTCCTCACTCATTTGAAGCACAGATTCTTTCCTATTCCTTTACTTTCCAAGTGATGATGTTACTTCAAGTGGTATTCCCATCTTCAAGATCCTATCTCAATATGTAGCCAATATGTAGTAGGTGTAGTGATGTAATAATAATAGTATTAGCAAACTACTTCAATTAGAGTGTAGTATAGTCCTTCTGATTCGTTTGTCGCTTACACCATGTGCAGTACATTGCATTTGCTTGTGTTTCCATGGTTACTATATGGCTGGTTGTAACCATAGATACCTAGGCAAGCAATGCAGTGCACATTTCTAATCAGATGTATTTGCTATTATCATTATTATACTCATTACATATTGGGATAGGATCTTGGAGATGGGAATACCCCTTTAATGGTTTGGGATTATTTAAAGAAGCAATGAGCAGTTGAGTAGCTTTCTAACTTGGTTCCATTTTCTCACACACATCCAGGGAATATCTAGTAGTTATACATCACATCACCTAGGCCTAATCTTTTAGAGTCCTGATTTTTAAGCTGCATACTCTATGGCCACTTTCCTCTCACTACTTGACTCTGGAGTCAATGTTTCCCTACTATTTCTGGGTAGAACTTGCTCTCAAGGGTTTAAAGGGAAGCAGGATTTTGGTAAGTAAACTACAGGCATTGTCAGAATGGCAGTGTTAAACTGATTAAAATTATTCTTGAGGTGAATAAATCCATCTTGTGGTTCTTGTGTAATCAGTGTTAGAAGTTTTAAGTTAATGATATTCCCGTGCTCCGGGGTGGGACTGTAGGCATAGTCTTATCTTCCTGCTCTAAGCAAAAGAAACCAAGGTAAAACCTGCCCACAGGCCCGCCCCAAAGCAAAACATGTTGCTCATCACAGACATAGACTGTTTGGTCTTTGGAGCGGGCCTGTGGTCAGATCTTTCCTTGGTTTGATGGGCAGTCACACCTTGTCTTGCAACAGTTCCTCCTCAGTTTTGCCCATTTTGATTCTGGCGGAGCTGGCCGAAACTAGCGTCAAAACACAAAAATCTTGCTTATTTTTTATGCAACTACACATTGACTTTTTAGAGTGATTTATGGCAGTTTTCTAGCATAAACACTTTCATTGTTTGGGGGTCCTTCTTCAACAGCGTACATTGAGCACTTGCAAGTTACCTTCCTCTTTTGGCTACTCTCCCTAGTGCCTAGAATCCACAGCAGATTTTAATATTTAGGCCAGTGTCTGCTCCATGACAACAAGTCTACCATTGGAATTTAAACCAGCACTGGCTTCTGGCATAACGCAATAATTTGTGTTTATCACACATGAGACCTAACTTGTTAGCATACAAACTGTAATTCCAATAGGCACTAACTGCTGACAGCTGGCTCAGCACTGTAACACTACCCTGCAAGCTGTCAGTCAGGGCTGGGGCTTGATTGCAGCCACCACTCTCTATGCACTGAGCGGTGACTGAAGCTGAGCCTCCTGAACCTCTTTGACTAATAGCTAGAGGCTGCGGGGAGGAATAAAGTTCATCTCCTCCTGTCAGCCGGGTTTCCAATGTGGTAGCCACACAACTAAAGAACCTCATTACAGGCAGATTAACCCTATATCTGCATGTTAATAATGTTTTGTGTGCAATGACAGATTTGTTTAAATAATATTTGAACCACACTCCTCCATACCTGTAGTGTCAATGTGTCTTTTACCCATTAGAATCTTTTGTTCCCTTTGTCTTCCTTCTGAATTACACCTCAGGTGTCGGACCACTGACTTTTAGTGATGAGCAAGCGTGCTCAGTGATACTTGGATATCACTCAAGAATCTGGGTTCTCAGACATGCTTGCCATTCATCAAGCATTGTCTGGTGCTCGGATTGAAAGCTTGAATCCTCATCCTCAAGTTTGGCGCCTGTTACACAGCCAATAAATGTGCAGGGATTGCCTGCCGGTCACTGTAATGCCTTAGCCATCTTGGTAGTGGCATTATTGTGATTGGCTAACTGCATTACCCTGCCAGTCACTTTAATGCCATAGCCATCTTTGTAGTGGCTTACTGTGATTGGCTAGCCTCATTACCTCATCAGATGTTATAGAAGGACTCGCGCCACCACTCTCGGCTCACTGACACTATTGCACAGCTCAGGGACCCTTGTGATTGGATGGAGAGAGTAGTTGTCCAGGCCTGTGTGTGCACAGTTTCATTAATCAGAGTCCTCTAGTGGTGCTACTAGCGTTGATATTGAACCTTCATACTAAAAGTCCTTATAAGGGCTAATCTTGTTCTTTTCCTGCTTCATTGCAATACATTCTGCATTTACAGGAAAAACTCCAAAAATACATTTTCAATACATAACTGTAAAATACAGATAATGCCTCATTCAATGTCCATAGAGACGACTCTCAATCAAATGAGAAAAAACAGGAGAACACCAGAGTCCATACTATATTAACAAGTATAAATTTATTGATACAATTGAAGACACATAAGTGAGAGATAGGACATGTAAATTAGTGTAACAAATGGTCAATGAAATTTGTTAAACCTGAAACCATTAAAAATGAACAGACCGGCGATGTTGGTAAAGGAGTCCAAATAGACGACTATGAGAGGGGTGAATAGTATTACGTGCCTATCACACGTGAAATAGAAATAAACAGTAGTCACATTCAGAAATCCCAATCAATTATGCAAATGTGCAGGGAAAAAATAAATACTAAATGTAAAACGTTATTGCACTATGCCCTAAATAGTAAGCTGATGGCACAACAGTAAGGGGCGCAGTCGCAGCCAAGCAGGGTATAGTAATATTCAGTCACAATATCGGACAGTATGGATCCATTATCGCATCAGCTGCAGCTGCAAACATTACCACTAAATCCAAACAGTGCAGCAAAAAGCCACAAAGTGCCAAAGTAACGGGACAAGAGAGAATTACATGCAAAAGTGTGTTATATCAAAACCAAATGAACAGGTGTGAAGGAACATACCCATCATGTCATGCACGGAACGCCAGTCTGGGAATCCCAACGTACGTTTTGCGGTAAGGATACCGCTTCCTCGGGGGGCGTGGCTAAGAATGTAAATTGTCCCCTTTAAATATCCAGCTCCATCTAGTCATGTGAGCCTAATAAACCAATGTCAGCCACAGGGTTGCGCAGGTGTGCTGCGGGTGGATGAAGCCACTGCACTGAAGTGAGTCCGAGGTGAACTAACGTCGTCCGGGGGCGGCCGGTGCCTAGCTGTCTCCCAGGCAATGCCAGAAACCCTAAGGAATCTCCACCTGAGTGCGCCGATGTCACACCAGGATGGCTGGTGCCTGGTCGCAATCCAGGCAACGCAGGACACATCTCAGAGGTAAATAAAAGGCATGCAGCAACCAAACGCAGCAGGAGGAAGAAATTAAGTCTGCTAGTGTATGAGTGCTAAGGGGAAGAATTAGTTGGACAAATATATATCTCTCTAAATGATTACCTACACATGATCAGATAGATAAACATTAAAATTTAACTTAAGTACAAATAGTATAACTAAACATGAAAAATATAATAAATAAAAAGTGATGTGGTATCATCAGTCCTTATGTTATTATCTTCTTAATTTTACACAACGTTGCTGATGACTTGATGGATAACTTCCTCAGCCGAAAAAAACCTCAAGGCATAACTGTGGTGGCAATATATACGAAATCTGAAACCGGATATACAAGAGAGAAAACACGTAAATAAATAAAAATTGACCTACTGGGATGGCTCTGTTTGTTGTCCGTGGGTGGCAGGAGCGCGCATGGAGAAGTGAGTTGAGTGCAATAACTTTCTGCATTTAGCCTGAAGACAACTGCTGAAGCAAAGAGAGTGGCTAAATGCAGCCTGTTCGTATTTTTAATATATCCAACCATATATTATCAGAGGGGGAAATTTCCCTCCCGAGTCATAATAATAATAATAATAATAAATTTTATTTTTATAGCGCCGACATATTCCGCAGCACTTTACATTTCAGAGGGGATTTGTACAGACAATAGACATTACAGCATAACAATAATCACATACAGTAGATTATAACAAATACCAAGAGGAGTGAGGGCCCTGCTCGCAAGCTTACAGTCTATGAGGAAAGAGGTAAGCTTGCGAGCAGGGCCCTCACTCCTCTTGGTATTTGTTATAATCTACTGTATGTGATTATTGTTATGGTTTATTGGAGTCATGGTTTATCCTTCTCCCCAATAGCACCCCTTAATACATTTGCTCTCTATCTTGACCTTAATAATTTTTTCCGTTAAAAATTACACTTAAGCGACATTTCCTCATTGAGGAGAAACGGAAGTCTGTACCGAATGAGACACCGTTAAATGATTGCACACAATCCTTTGAATCAGAGAATCCGTTTGTTCATGTTCCTGTCAAAAATGTTTCAAATTTTTACCTGATTCAACATAAAGGGACACCGAAAATGGGTTTTTACAACACAGCATTTCAAAACACTTCTTGACTGAACACCTGAAAGATCATAAACAACTAAAGGTGACAATCATTGACCACATATCTGACACCGTAAATGACAGGTACAGACAACTCATCAATAGGGAGAATTATTGGATTTTCAAGTGGAGTGTTTACACACTAAGAGCCTCAACCTTAATCTTGAAAATGTGGTTTTTTGAAATGTGATTTTTCCATTGTTCTATGCTTTATATTTTGTGTGTAAGGGAAAAGAGAAATTTTTCATTTAGGTTCCTTGAGATCTCTGATCAACACTTTATAATTTTACTTTTTATTCTTTGTAGTGATCTTTTGAGAGATCCACACTTATTTTTCCATTGGTAAACAGTTACTAGAAGGAGAAAAGAAAGGAAAGAGGAAAGGGAGAAAAAAAAATTATGAAAAATAAAAAACTTAGCTTTTTAGTTTGTAATTTTGATCTCTCAGTTTTTTGTTGCTACATCAGCAGAAATGGTTTTAAATATTAAAAAAATAAAAAAAATTTTTTTTGTTCTTTTATAATTCTTAGCATTCATTTGCCTTTTATTTGTATTGTTTCTTATTGTTTCTTAAATGCAATAAATACACTTTACCCATTTATTACTCCATTATCCTGAAATGAAACATTCTCTTTTCTCAGCCAGCTATTGTATGCAGTTATCAGCCTGTTTGATTTCAAGCTTGGAAGGGGTTAATTTGACCATATTAAATAATTGATTAGCTCTTTTTAAATACCCCTTGTTTGTTACACTGGTCATCATCTGATGAAGGCAGATTCACCACCGAAAAGCTTTGTGAGGACATAATGACCAAGTGAAGAAGTTTCTTTTGCATCTAAAGCTGCCGTTACACTAAGCGACGCACCAGCGATCCCTACAACGACACAACCTGATAAGGATCGCTGGTGCATCGCTAAATGGTCGCTAGTAAGCTGTCAAACAGAGAGATCTACTCAACGACGCAGCAACGATCCGGCGAGCCATATAACGACCTCAGCAGTAGTTGGGACCTTGTCACACAGCAGCTATTCTGATGACTCCTGCCTGCGTCTCTGAGTTCTGAGCTGCCAAAGAGGTCGCTCGTTGGCGTCAAACAGTGATGCATGCTGGCCAGCGGTACACCAGTGATCAAAAAATGGCCCAGGACATTCAAGCACAATCAGCTACATCGCAGCGGGGGCCCTCGCCTCTATGTGTCACACGTAGCGAGATCACTGGCGATGTCGCTGTTGCGTTACAAAATCTGTGACGTTTCAGCGATCTCGCTAACAATCACGCTATGTGAGACGGGGCCTTAAAACATATGTCTGTCTTGGTCTCAGCGCCCTTATCAGCCGTACTTCTCCTTCCTTGGATTTTACACCTTTCTGGGTGAGCGGCTTGGTGCATCACGGACCCAGCAGACCCAGAAGATTTTCAACCATCCTGCAAAGACGTGGAAGACGGAGAACCTATGGTGACATCAGCATCGCGTGAAGCTTCAAGTGACCGACTAACCTCTGAACCCGGAAGCCGGGATGGCGAATGGTGCACGATAAGCACAGCAGGCTCTGCAAACATGGTTATGTCGGCAGCATAACCATGGCAGGTTAGTGTACTTTGTTCTTAACCTCCTCCACTTGACCACTGGGTATCACACCAGGAGAGCCCCCTACTCTCTCCTATTTTGTTTCTTCCACATTCTGAGGCACCATTCAGCTGTCCCTACTCGAGGTATCTTAACCAAAAAAAGAGTTCACAGCCACCCACTCACAGGCCCAAATGCTAAACAGGCACATTTCCAAGCCGCTTGTCGTGGAAATGTTGCCATTCAGACTTGTAGACACTAAGAATTTCCATTGACTCAGGGTGGCAGCTGTCCCTCTGTGCTTGTTCTCCAGCTGCCACTAT
The DNA here is from genome assembly GCF_039654945.1 of Dendrobates tinctorius. Classification (NCBI taxonomy): domain Eukaryota; kingdom Metazoa; phylum Chordata; class Amphibia; order Anura; family Dendrobatidae; genus Dendrobates; species Dendrobates tinctorius. Next base: position 3,159,312 of record NW_027361866.1, read on the forward strand.
TTCTTCCAGTGTGGCATCCCTGACTTGTACCAGCACATTTCCAGGAACATCACCCATGCCCTTACCACACTTAATGACTGACACATGGACAAGCACTTGTGGCAAGGGATGCTTCATTTCCCTGACGGTACACTGGGTGAACCCTGTGGAGGCAGGGGTCAAGTCCCACAGGTGGCTGGGCACATGTTCTACTGAGCATTGCTGGCCCTACTTCTAGCAGGGTTTCATCTACCTCCTAAATCAGTTCCTGTACCTCCTCTTGCTCCTCTACAAGTCATCTACAGCTGTCGCCGCTTGGGAAGTGCTGCATCGGAACATTTAGGTGCCAGCTCACTGACTGGTGTGCAAGATCACCATGTGCTGGGACTCCACTCTAAACATGTTGGCAAGCCTTTGTGAGTAGCGGAGGCCTGTTGAGTGATACCTTCTCCAACATGTCCATCCAGATTCTGGCCAGCCTCTGCACATAACAACTGAAAAGTGTGCATGTTTGTCTGACATTTGTGTGGTTCTCCAAGACTTTGATGACGTCACAAAAATAGTGAGCGGTGATAATGCCATAATTATTTCAACAATCCCGCTTCCATACCTACTTAAAGAGTAGTTGCTGACAAAAATGAAGCTTTGCATGCCAATCAGGTGGAGATGGAGGAAGACGTAAGACATGGAGATACTACTCAGCCAAGCTTCATCTCATCTGTTCAGTGCAGATTGGGCATCAAAGAGCAGGTTGAGGCTGAGAAGGATGAGGAGCAGGAGCTGATTGCTAGTGCAACAGAGGCTAGTACCCACACAAACTTCGACCGCCTCTCCTACGTTGATGGGCTGAGGAGGGGAATAAGGAGCCAGAGAGGGAGGAGGAGGTGGAGAAGGAGATGGAGAGTCATCCTGGTAGAGACAGGGAAGTGTTGGCTGTAAGGACCTTGGCACATATGGACAACTTTATGTACTGCTGCCTTTCCAGTGACTCATCCGCTATATTTATCTTGGGCAAAAAAATTCTGGTTGCTCACCCTGCTAGACCCACGCTAAAAGCAGAACCTTGCATTTCTCCTTCCAGAGGTGGAGAGTTCTACTAAAATGGTGCTATACCTGAAGGCCATTTTGAAAAATATGTTGAAAAAATTCCCATCAGACAATGCTAGCGACAGAGGCCAAGCTTCCTTGCCCAACCAAGGAGGAGAGGCAAGAGAGACAAACCAGGTACAGTAGAGGCAGGGGTACACTGTCAAAGGCCTGGCCCAATTTCATGACAGTCTCCCAGCATCCATACCTTGATGACCCGGCATTTTTGACAAGGAGGGAAATGTTTTTAAAGATGGTCAATCAATACCTAGTCGACCAAAGCAATGTACTCACTAATTCCTCTGCGACCTTCAACTATTTGTCTCAAACCTGTTCACCTGGCATGAGCTGTCCATCTTTGATTTGGAGTTGTTGTGCTGCCCTGCAGCTAGTGTCTTGTCATCACATAAAGAATCAATGCAGTTAATCAATTCTCTTAGCAGTTGGTACCATTTACACAGGCAGAGATCTAAGCTCAGTGATTGACTGCAGCTTTGTTGACGTGACATAAGCATGGCAGACAAACAACACACAACGAGGCAATATTGGAGAGCTGGCGCTGGACCTTGTAAGGGTGAGTATTACTATGTTTGTTTTTTTCAAATAACCACAGCTTATGACAGAAATTTTTATGAAATTGGACAACTCCTTTAAGTAGAATGCAAGACGTCCATGGTGTGGGGGTACTGTTTTGGGCTTGTTTAGTGGTCTCATAGTAGCCTTCCTAGGTGGCATTAAATATGGGCACAGAAGACAGCATTTTGTCTTATAAATCTGGATTGCATGTTCGGCAGGTCAGACATGGCCCAGAGCATGTTCTTTATAATGTAATTGTTTGAGAGACATTTATGATGAATTATGAGACATTTTTAAAGAATATCTCACAGACATCACTTATTTTTTCATTGCGTCAATGCCCTGAATGAGAAATCGTCCTTCTTATTGATCTTCCTATGATTTGATAATTTAGCTTGGTCAAACCTCAATCTTATCTGTATTTTCTTTATATAAATTATCAAATGTCTAAACATTATTATCGTTACCTAACTAAAAGAACGGAAAATAATCTGAAAATGTAAAAAAAATTACCTTGTCATATACTAAATTCCAATTACCATTCACTCACATCCGATAGTCCTCTTTTACCTTACCTAGAGCATTTTCCAGACATGAATGTCTGTACTATATCAGTATATCTAAAATATTATTTACGCAAGTGTCTGCATTCTTCCTGTTACATCTGACCATAACACAATTGGTCTGTTATTGCTACATTTTGCATTTACAAGATAAGACAAGCAGCCATTCAGAGTCAAATCTAAAGATTTTAGTAAGGATTTCAGTATGCAGCTTACAATATAATTCCCATTATGAAGTCTTAGAAATGTAATTCCTCATGTGTTTCTTAACGTGATGGTAGTTAAGACTGGTCCCTGTGCCGATGAGGCGTAGCTGAACATGACTTGTTTGCCCAACGTTATGATGTCACTTCTGAGAGGAACTGCTGCACGGTCACAATAATGAAGAAGAATGGAGGCATTTGCATTTAATTGCTGTAATTTCATTAATGAATGTTTGAATAATTGTTAGGTTTCTTTCTGTTGCAATTCGGAAGATTTCATTTTATGCTTTTTTAATGTGGAATGCAAGGCTAATTACTTTGTTTTTCTGAGCAGTGCAGAATCTTTAGGAGAAAATGATGGTGAAGAGGGAGAGCTATACAGGACTATGCATACTTACTGGAGGGATAGATGAAATATTACCATTGGAAATTAATTTCAAAAGTGCTACACTGAATGTTTATAGGAGGCATAATCGTCAAGAAACTGGTAAAATAAAGTATATAATTATTTAATTTGTAATAGCTAATAAAAAAGGTATTACGTCGGTAAACTGTCAGGAGATGTAAACCACACAGGTGATGTATCAAAGGCAGGATGCACAAACAGCGGATATACAGTATAAAAAAATAATTCTGCACAACAGTGTTTCATATAACCACACAGTTTCTGGTTAGGGTCTTTGTGATTTTGTGGACTGATCAATAGGGATGAGAATGGGTTCGTCTGGATCGACAGAATTTTAGAGCAAAGTTTGGTTTGTGTATCAGAACTGTACTCGAACTTGAAGCTGAACCCGAACCCCAATTAAAACAATAGAACCCGAACCTTGGATCTGGAAAATCTCTCTCTCAATAAATAAATAATCTCTTTAATCTCTTAGCGACCACCAATGCACATAAAAACTTGATTTCAAGAGACCTAGCATTCACAAAATTTATAAGATGTGCATTAAGTGACGAGGAAGTGGAAGTGCTGATGATAGTGCATGCAGATACCGAGGACAGGGTAGATGTGACTGGAGCTCAAGAAACATGCCCATCCATGACACAGAGGTTTCTGTCCGACTTTGCAAGGAAGCATGGTACACCATTTCTAAAGCCACAGCATAGCAAACAGGAGGTCGGTTGGATAGCAGATAATGCCCCCAGCAGGCTTGGCAGCACCAACCAGCCTTCTGCATGGTCCAGTCCACCAGCCTAAAGTATGGATCACTTGATCCTCATTATGATCCTCCCATCATGTTGAGTCCCACACTAGGACACTCCAAGGAGATCTTTACAGCATCAGTTCTTTATTGTGGCCTCTCAACCTACATTCTCCAAGTGGGACAGAAGGACATGCTGTTTAATGATGCACAAAACCTAGAGCAGCCACTGCCACAAGAACATGACAATGGGGAATGGCAAATTTGGGATAAGGAAGAAGATGATGATGAGACACAGTTGCCGCTAAGTCTTGTTGTTAAGTAATAAAGTAAGGAGGATCAGGGTGCGGTGGTGGAAGACGAAATGGTGGATGACAAAGTCATCACTCCACCCTGGGAAGGTGACATGTAGAGTGAGGCCAGCAGCACTGAGGGGAAGAGAGCAGCAGCACCAAAACAAACAGAAAAAGGCAGTGGGGTGACCAGAGGGACAAGGCGGAAGCACTGACACTCTTGAATTTCTCCATCAAAGAGTTAGGTGTTCCCAAGTCTGGGACTTTTTTAAGGAGATTTTAAAGAGATTTTAAAGAGCGTTCTAAGACAAATAAAATTAACATTTGCAACCTGTAAAAAGTAGCGAAAGTATCCTGCTCCAAGGATAAAATCCATAAATCTTTATTGATAGGTTAAAATATGAAAAAACAAACGTTGGTAACTGAAGACTAAGAACACCTTGCATGTTCGAAACACGTACAGTTGTTTTTGCGGGCACTCTTGCTCAGGCTTTATCTGGTTAATTGTCCAGCAGCTTTGTTTGTTTTTTCATGTTTTAACCTATCAATAAAGATTTATGGATTTTATCCCTGGAGCTGGATACTTTCATTACTTTGTGCAAGTCTTCCACGTCAAGCAGTGACGTTGTTTCATGTTCAGGACTTCCTCACAGCTTGTGAGAATCAACGTAAGGGTGAGCTGAACTTTTAATTCTATTTGCAACCTGTGCCATGCCAAGATCAGCAGGGGCCTGACCACTAAGAACCTAACCACATCATCAGGATTAGACACTTGTCATCTCAGCACCCGACTTGTTGGACTGACCTCCTGGGTTCACGATTGGTGCCATCAGGTGACACCAATGCCTCTTCACCTGTGCTAGGTGCTTCCCAATCACCTGTCAAATACACTGGTGCAGATGCCTCCGCCCTGCACCTATCTCTACATATTCTGACTTAATATCATTAGGCACTTCCAAATCATTGTCCGAGCACATCATTCAGCTGTCCCTACCCCAGGTCTTGAAACAAAAAAGAAAGTTCCCAGCCACCCACCAACAGGCCCAAATGCTAAATGGGCACATTTCCAGGCTGATTGCTGTGTAAATGTTGCCACTTAGGCTGGTAGACAGGGAGGATTTCTGCTGATTCATTGTGGTAGCTGTCCCTTGGTACTTGGTCCCCAGCCACCACTTTTTCTCCCAGTACGGTGTCCCCACCTTGTATTAGCATGTGTCCAGGAATATCTCCCATGCCCTTACCAACACATTTACTAGCATTGTCCACTTAACGACTGACAGGTGGACAAGCGCTTGTTGACAAGGACGCTACATTTCTCTGATGGCTCATAAGGTGAACATTGTGGAGGCTAGGGCTGAGTTATACCCTGGCACGGGACATGCGCTCCTGACACCAAGGATTGCTGGCCCTATTGCTATCAAAATTTCCTCCACCTCCTACAGCAGTTCCTGCACTCCCTCCATCTCTTCCTTATTCTCCAGCTCCAATGTGCTATCTCAGAATTTGTTGTTGACATCAGCCGAAAGCTGGAAGCTCTGAAGCTTTGCATCAGTGAAGCAGCAACAGGCACAGCTGAAACTAATTTGTCTAGGAGACAAACCACACACCATGGCAAAGTTACTTAAATAACAAACGAGACAGATCTGTTGTTTTTGCCTCTGAACCTCCAACCAGGCATGGTCATAAATTGTAATGGGCGTAACCTGGTGCGGGCTGTGACGCTTGGCATGCTCACACATGTACCATGCTTGGCACATGTGCTCAGCTTAGTATCTCTGAGGTTTCTGAAAAAATACCCATATTTGCCAGAGCTTCTGATCAAGGTACGCCCTTCAGCGCTCATTTCCTCAAGCTGGCTACAACTGTCACCGCTTACCGGCTGAAATTCCACATTGCACATGCTGGCAAGGCTTTGTGAGCCTGAGGCTAGTGGTTGAGTACCAGATCAAACACGCCCATCGGCATTCTGGTCAGCTTCCGCATATAACAACTTAGGAGTGTGCATGGATGTCTGATATTTGTGCTGTTCTCCAAGATTTTGAGGACTTGACAAAGATGATGAGTGGCGATGATGCCATAGCACAACTATCCCACTTCCGTGCCTACTTAAACTGTCACTGGCTCACAATTAAACATGAAGCTTCGCATGCAGGGCAGCTGGGGATGGAGAAAGACATAACATAGACAGATTGTAGCCTGCCCAGCATTATCTCATCTGCTCAGCGTGGAATGGGTTTAAATGAGGAGGTGAACACAGAGGAGAAATAAGAGGAACTGGCAAAACAGAGGCTAGTAGCTGCACAATATTATAATAAATACCAATACACAATATATGCACAATACAATGCACAATATATACCAAGGAAGGTGACGGTCACAAGGGGGCATTCTCTGCGTCTGGAGGAGAAAAAGTTTTTCCACCAACATAGAAGAGGATTCTTTACTGTTAGTGCAGTGAGAATCTGGAATTCCCTGCCTGAGGAGGTGGTGATGGCGAACTCAGTCGAAGGGTTCAAGAGAGTCCTGGATGTCTTCCTGGAGCGTAACAATATTGTTTCTTACAGTTATTGTTAGGTTCTTTAGAAGGACGTAGATCTAGATTTATTCTGACAGAATTTTATAGGCTGAACTGGATGGACTAATGTCTTTTTTCGGCCTTGCTAACTATGCTACTATGTTACTATGTAATATTCATCCAATCTCTTCTACATGGATGGGCTGAGGATTGAAATGAGGCGGAAGAGAGGGAGAAAGAGATGTAGGATCATCATCATGGCGGAGACAGGGAAGTGTTGGCTGTAAGGAGCTTGGCACATATGGGGAATTTATGTACCACTGCCTTACCCATGACCCTTGCTTTACATTCATCTTGACCAAAAAGATGAGTTCACCCTGCTAGACCCACAGTACAAGGAAAGCCTTGTACCTCTTTTTCCTGAGATGGAGTGGTCTTCAAAAATGGTGCTATACCAATAAGACCATTGTAGAAAATATGTTGAAAAAATTCCCATCAGACGACGCTAGTGGCAGGGGGCAAGCGTTCTTGTCCACCTAAGAAGGAGAGGTTACACAGCAGAGGCAAAGGTACACTGTCAATGGCGTGGACCAATTTTGTGACACCAGCCCAGTGGGACTTTCAACTAGTGGGTCTCAAAGCTGGATACCTGGTATGAGCAGTCCCTCTATGACTTGGAGGTCTTGTTTGAGCAAATTTTTAGTTCCATGGGGAAGTCATAACAGACAGGTGATTTAGCTTGTCAGCAGAGAATGCAGACAGGATCACTCTCATAAAAATGAACAAAGCCTGGATTAGCTCATTCTTTTCCATACAACCAGATGACAGCAGGGCATAAAGTGTTTGCAATATTCAATATTTTAATGAGGCCCACCAGTTGTTTCCTTTTAGGATTCTATGCATGACCCTCTTCAAAATTTCTGTCTGGCTTTGCACTTTCTGCAAAGCCTTTATGACTGTATTAGTACATCAACAGCACTTTCCAAAATTTTTTGCTAAAATTTTTTGTTATGGATTCATTAACTCATCCATACAGTTTAACACTAGACCTACCAGAGGGGTCATTTTGACCCTTTTGCTATTTCTTTTTCCTATATTTTCTAAAATTTTAACAAATGAGTTCTGACTTTTTGTGACTTTTATTTATTCATGGTAGTGTATATTTTAGGACACAAAAATGAATTGTAACTTTTCAGGGGCCCAGATTTTACAATTCATACCTATAAGTACTGAAGGGGTCAATTTGACCCCATACATAAAAGTAGTAGTAGGCAAGTCACCTAATATTACAGAGTACAGAAAATCACAGTGCTTCTCTCTAGTTGTAGAGTGTAATTGTATCTTTGCATATCAGGGATGATTCAGTATTTTGTTTTGTCTAAACTTGTCTGAAAATGTTTGATCCATGTCTCTTGTAGCGATTTCTGTCTGCACTTCAGTAGCAAACATTACAGTTGAAGCTACAACTCTGCATGTTTGTACAGTGTCGTTTTATTACTTCTGCGATCTTACAAGTCCCTTTTTGCGACATATATTTGAAGCATGAGTAAGCAGAGGGGTCTGACAAGTGATGAAATTTTGAAATGTCTTCAGAATTTATCTGAAAATGAGTCAGAAGAAGTGGCATCCGCAATGTCTGAACCACAAACAAAATGACAAGAAATCCGCAAGCGTCGAAAATGTAGAGTTGGAAGATGCAACGAAAACAAAACAACTAAAACTTGCGCAAGCTGTAACAAACCAGTTTGTGGAAAATGCACTGGGAAAGTGGAAGAAAGTACTGTTTGTGTTAACTGTTGGACACCGCATGCTATGACCATTTAAAAGGAAAATGCATGTTGTACTTGATCTTAACACTGTTCCTACTAAGTTAAAATAAATGTTCTTTAATTTGTTGGCAGCAAAAAAGTTATTTTTACTCCAGAGTCAGTATTTTTGAATGGGGGTCAAAATGACCCCTAATGGTAGTTATAGGTATTATGAAACATGTGGTAGTTCTAGTGTTAATATGGTTATTGTTGCATTACGGTGGTATGTAAAACTTACAAAAAGTGTAGAAAAATATTTCAAGATTAAATTACTCAGTCATAGAGTATTGTGTGCTTCCTGTCAGTTTGGTAGTATGTAACAGTAGAAAAAAGAGTTTGCAAATGTTGCTTGCTTGTTAACTTTTTTTTATCAATGCACTATTCCATGTTCTTGGTTGCATTCTTGTGATATACAACACTAAAAATAATTAAAAATTGTGCTGGGTTGCATTTCTCAGCCATTCAATGTTACGTGTTCTTGGATACTTTTCTTTGGTATAAAACCCTCATTATTATATTGATCTACCATATAGTATTATGGATTCTTGGATACATTTTGTTGCTATATAAGCCTCAAAATTCTTGCTCAAAATAGTTGGCATGGGGGCGTGGCCTGGGCTCTGAGCATGTAGGAGGCAAGAGCTCTAATCTTCCACAGTCACACACTAAAGCAACAAAAAAGCGTGCAAAGGGTTAACAAAAAAACCCAATACTGGACCCTATTCTATTCCTGAAACTCTGGTGCACATTCTGAGCCTAAAACTAGGACCCTGGTCCAAAGGAGACCGAAGATATGAACTTTTAAAAGTTTGGGACAGTAGTGGTGTAGGAGAAACAGGGACATCACCCTCCCACCATTTGCCTTCCTGGAAGTGACTGGAGTGCTACTGTGGGCTGTATATAAGCCAGTACTGATCTGGAGGCTCATCGCCAGTAATAAGGACTATAAGGACTTTATTTGGAATCCTCCCGGTAAGGCACAACTTGATTCTAACTGACTGCAATGTTTTTTGCCTGCGGGGTGTAGAGGATAATGGCACTGCTGCGGCGGAGGGATACGGAACTATGCATAATCTCCCCTCTGGATTTCTGACTGAGTGCCGCCAAAATCAGGAAGTTCCACGGCCAGTGTGAGGAGAGCAGGGGCAGAGGAGCTGATCTGGACCCTTTCTGGACTGACACACCGAGGATATAAACAGAGGACACCGGCAGGGACTACTTTCTTGTCACAGAGCAGAGAGGCGGAGGGATACCACTGGACCCATTGAACAGACATCAGAACGGCTAAGAACAGCATTCCCAGCCACATTGAGGACCGGACAGGGGGCGACAAGCACAGGGGGAGCCTCTGAAGACAGCAGAGATGAGGCACATCCGAGTTTGGGCCACTAGATCCGGCTGCTGATTAGTGCTCACAGCCGCAATAGACTTCAATGGGAAGTAGATCCGACCGCTCCCAGCTTCCAGCCTGTCAGCACTGAGCAGACCTGACGTCACAGGCCCTGCAGCGTTCAGTCAGCGGTCTCCCCTGTGACAGGCACAGATACTCCCACGAACTGTACAACACAGCAGAGTCTTAACCACAGGGGTACTGGGGAAAGGACACAAGCATCTGGAAGGCACTCTTTATCCCTATATAGCGTCCCTAGGGATTGTTCATTGGCTGCTTTCAGCATATCAGCGGCGCAGGCATACAATATAACAGAGTCTGCAGTTCATGGCTGGTGGTCCTGGTGCCTGGTATCCATCTGACCAGTGAATTATAACAGAAGATTACCTTTATTTCAACTGAGGATCAGAGATACAGTGGGCTGCTGATATTGATACTGCAGAATTGTGTGAAATTACTCGCTCTCACTGAGGGCCTCTCTGTTAACTCCTTTGGGAAACTTGCTTTTTGACCATTTTTCTTAACTTGTTTGATTGAATAATTTAAAGGTGTCATAGATCTGATGTCTGGGAAGGGTTTTTGGCAAACCAAGATGCAGTCAGGTAGGGGCAGAGCTTCCAATAGCCCACACAGGGTCACGAGGCCCAATTTTGGAGCACACTCTAAATCATACAACGATATCTCTAATTTGTTAAGCCCAATAAAATCTAGGTCACCCCTGAAAGGAGACGAGCCAAAAACACCTTATCTAAAAAAAATCTAAGAACCCTGCATCTGTCAAAGTTGCAAAAGGGGGATCAGGTACTAATAGCTCATTGACCAAAACCCTATCTAAAACACAACCTGAAACGCCTCAAAAAAATAAAAATTTAGGGGGCAACATTAAACCCCCCTCCAATTGAGACTCTTAAGGAGGAAATGGATACTTCCAAATCAAACAAAAGGAAGGGACTAGGCGATCAGGGAAACACTGGGAGTCTCTCATCTCAGGACTCCGACAGTGTCTCAGCTGACTATACTCCAAACACAAGCCCTGAAAGGCAGAAGCCTAGGAGGGATAATGGAGGTCCATTCCCTTCGTTTGAGGTTCCTCCTCCATCCATTAACCTGGGGGAATACAAGGGGTCCAACAAACAAGCCACTGAAGGATTCATGGCAGATCTCTTCCAGTCCTTCAGTGATGCCCTAAAAATAGGGTTTGAGACTCAGGCCAAGGCCCTACAGGAAACTTGCAGAAATCTTAGCCAAAAGGTTGAGAAATATGAGGTAAAGATGGTACAGGCGGAGAGGGATATAGTTTACCTCTCAAAGGAGAATTCACTCCTCAAAAAGGAGGTTATTTCCCTTAAAAACAAATTGATGGATCTGGAAGACCGAAGCAGGAGAAATAACTTAAAGATATGAGGTATCCCTGAGTCGGTCTCCCAGGCAGATCTCTCTGATTACACCAAAAATTTATTTAAAAAATTATTGCCAAAATTGACAGAATTAGAAGTCAATATCGATCGTATACACCGCCTCCCACGTCCCAAAGGGGTCCCACAGGAAAAGCCCAGGGACACTATCCTCAGGGTCCATTTCTTTGAAACCAAGGAGAAGGTTTTAAAATCTTTACGAGAGAGAGGTTCACCCCCTGAGCCTTATAAGGATCTTAAGATTTTCCAAGACTTTTCCAAAGAGACTATGGACACAAGAAGCTCCTTCAGAGATCTGACCTCTAAACTTAGGGAACTTAGAGTGTCATATAGATGGGGTTTCCCTACCAAGCTTTTAGTCTGGTGTAAAGATAAACACTACCGCATCTATACTCCACACGAGGGTCAGAAGTTTCTTAAATTCCTGATGGATGAGCCATCCTTTAGAGATAGGGATTAGGATTGATCTTTGTCTTATGTTTGAATTTATTTGGGGGTCACTATTATTTATTTTCCTGAACATGAATATTAGTACCCGTAATTACAGTTTATCGTTGTCACTGTGGGAACTTGCCACTTAATTTTTTTCTCGTTTTTCCCCCGATCTAAGGTGAGACACCAACCAGTTTGGAGTCCTCCAGGAGAACTCTCAAGTTCTTAATTTTTTTTTCTGTATTTCATTGTTCTATTTGTTTCCCTTTCCTGTTTTGATATTGCATTCTAACGATGAAAATTTTATCGTACAATGTTAGGGGGCTCAACAGTCCGAATAAGAGGTATGCGGTATGGAAGGAGATCAACCAAACCCGGGCCGAATTGGTATGCCTTCAGGAGGTTAAACTGGCTTCCGATCGACACCCGGTCTTCCAGCACAAGAACTTCCCATACATGTACAAGTCACTTTCCACATTGGTAGGTGGCACCGTTCCTTTTCAGCTCATCAAAGAAATACCAGACTCCTTGGGCAGGTTTCATATACTCATATGCTTACTCCATGAAAGGCCATGCACAATAGTGAATGTATCCGCACCCAACAAGGGACACATTCGTTTCTTGAACAAGCTTATCAAAAAAATCGACAAAGTTAAAACAGGCGAACTCATCTTATTGGGCGACTTTAATATTGTCCCAGATAGCAGCATTGATTCATCCTCTTTAGTTCGCCAAAAGGTTCCAGCTTTAAAAAACTGGTTAATTCAAAATTAGCTTTATGATGCTTTCCTCTGCTTGAATACATCGTCATGTGAGTATTCCCACTTTTCAGATGTACATAAGACAGCTTCCAGGATAGATCTTCTACTTACTAACATATTCACTCTGTCCAAAATTAAGGACATTCGCTTCATGCAGAAGTCCATCTCGGATCATACCCTGGTTCTCATTGACTTCCTCGTGGGTCCCCCCCTGACAAACCATTCCGCTGGAAGCTTAACTCAGCTTTGCTATATATACCAGAGTACAAACAAGAGATAGAAAATGCTCTCTTAAATTACTTCAAGGAAAACGTACCTGGTGAAGTAGATCAGTTCACGTTCTGGAACACCCATAAAGCGGTCCTGAGGGGGTGTCTTATGCAAATTCTTTCTAAACATAAGAAGAGAAATAGGGAAAATATTACAAACCTACAGGCCCAAATTAATGATCTAGAGAAAAAACAAACAAACTTAAAAGTTCCTTCCCAGACAGTCCAGGCTGAGATTTTGAGACTTAGACAGAGTTTGAGATCTGAAATCTACCAGGAATATGATGCAGTCATCAAAGCATCTAGGTACAAATCGTATGCGTCTCTTAACAAGCCTACCAGGTTTGTGATGAGGAAATTAAAAAGAGAAAGAATTAAAAGGAGAATAAATAAGATAGTATCTCCCTCGGGTGACCCCAAAACTCACCCTAGGGACATTGTCAACTCGTTTGCAGAATTCTATAAAAATCTCTATAACCTGAAAGATGACCCCCATACACCAGTGGTTAACCCGAATTTTGTAGATTCTTTTCTACAGAGTATTGATCTACCAAGAGTCGATGAGCTGGACTTGAGTTATGTCAATAGCCCCTTTACAGAGAGAGAAATTGTTGACGTTATCAAGAAACTGCAGCCCCAAAAATCACCAGGGCCGGATGGCTTCTCTGGAGACTACTATAAATCCTTTTCAAAAGTTCTGGCTCCACAGCTGGCTTCCGTCTTTGACCTGGCGTCCTCTCGGGGTTCCTTCCCAAAGGAGATGTTAGAGGCAACAATTATCATGATTCCAAAGGAGGGGGGAGACCCTGAGAGGATACAGAGCTATAGGCCAATATCGCTCATAAATAGCAATATGAAAATCTACTCAAAGATCATTGCAAACCGATTAAAAAAACATCCTTCCACGTCTGTTGGCGGATGATCAAATAGGCTTTACAGAGGGCCGCCAGGCCTCAGACGGAACTAGAAGGGTGTTGAATCTGATAAATTTAGCGAACAACCTGAGAACCCAAACTACTTTTCTGGCACTGGACGCCGAGAAGGCGTTTGATAGACTAAACTGGCTTTACTTAAAAGCAACTCTCGCTAGATTTGGCTTTGACGAGAAGTTTCTATCAACAGTCTTCCAGTCAGACCTGGAACAACAAATTTCCTATGAAATAGACTTAACAAGAGGCACTATATTTTGAAGTTTAAACCTGGGTGCTTTAGTACTGGGATGCTATATCTCCTTCCAAGAATGTTACCCCATAATAAGGATTGTCAATTTTTTTCTTTTATGTTGTTATTCGATATATGTCATTCTATGCCTATTTGTGGGCTCTCTAGTTTTTAATTTTTTTTTCCGTACCTGTACAAGGTTGTTTATTCCCCACTCCCTTCCCTCCCTTCCCTCCCTTCCTACCTTCCTTTCCCTACCCTGTTTATTTCTAAAAAAACATTAAAATTATTTGAAAACAAAATATTTGGTATTATAATGCTCACCCATAGGGTATTACATCTTCTTGGGTACATTTTTTTTGGTTTATGACCCTCAAAAACATGTTCAAAATTTATCGGTATTATTTTGCTCATCCATAGGGTATTACATCTTCTTGGGTACATTTCATTGCTATATAAGCCTCAAAAAACTTGTTCTAAATTTATTGATATTACTAGATGGTGGCCCGATTCTAATGCATCGGGTATTCTAGAATATATATGCAGTTTATTTTTGAAGATTTAATAATAATAATGCAATAATGCTCCCCCCCAATCCTGATATGTATGATTCTCTCACCCCCAATCCTGATATGTATGGTTCTCTCACCCCCAATCCTGATATGCATGCTACCTCACAACCCCCTATCCTGTTATGCATGGTCCCCTGACCCCCGATCCTGGAACGCATGGTCCTCTCAACCCCCAATCCTGGTATGCATGGTCCTCTCACCTCTCTTTCCTGATATGCATGGTCCTCTTACCCCCCAATCCTGGTATGCATGGTCCCCTCACCCCCCTATCCTGGTATGCATTGTCCCCTCACCCCCCTTTCTTGGTATGCATGGTCCCCTCACCCCCCTTTGCTGGTATGCATGGTCCTCTCACACCCCATCCTTGGTATGTATGCTCACCGTCACCCCCCTTTCCTGGTATGCATGGTCCTCTTACCCCCCAATCCTGGAATGCATGGTCCTCTCACCTCTCTTTCCTGGTATGCATGGTCCTCTTACCCCCCAATCCTGGTATGCATGGTCCCCTCACCCCCCTATCCTAGTATGCATGGTCCCCTCACCCCCCTTTCTTGGTATGCATGGTCCCCTCACCCCCCTTTCTTGGTATGCAAGGTCCCCTCAACCCCCTTTGCTGGTATGCATGGTCCTCTCACACCCCAACCCTGGTATGTATGCTCACCGTCACCCCCCTTTCCTGGTATGTATGGTCCCCTCACCCCCCAATCCTGGTATGCATGGTATCCTTACCCCCCTTTCCTGGTATGCATGGTCCCATCACCCCCCTATCCTGGAATGCATGGTCCCCTCACCCCCCTTTCCTGATATGCATGGTCCCCTCACCCCCCAATCCTGGTATGCATGGTCCTCTTACCCCCCAATCCTGGTATGCATGGTCCCCTCACCCCCCTATCCTGGTATGCATGGTCCCCTCACCCCCCTTTCTTGGTATGCATGGTCCTCACACACCCCAATCCTGGTATGTATGCTCACCGTCACCCACCTTTCCTGGTATGTATGGTCCCCTCACCCCCCAATCCTGGTATGCATGGTATCCTCACCCCCCTTTCTTGGTATGCATGGTCCCCTCACTCCCCAATCCTGGTATGCATGGTCCTCTTAACTCCCTTTTGGGGTATGCATGGTCCCCTCACCCCCCTGTCCTGGTATGCATGGTCCTCTCACCCCCCAATCCAGGTATGCATGGTCCCCTCACCCCCAATCCTGATATACATGGTCCCATCACCCCCCTTTCCTGGTATGCATGGTCCCCTCACCCCCCTTTCGTGGTATGCATGGTCCCCTCACCCCCCTATCCTGGTATGCATGTTCCCCTCACCCCTTTTCTTGGTATGCATGATCCCCTCACCCCCCTTTCATGGTATGCATGGTCCCCTCACTCCCCTATCCTGATATGCATGGTCCCCTCACCCCCCAATCTTGGTATGCATGGTCCCCTCACCCCCGTTTCTTGGTATGCATGGTCCCCTCATCCCCTATCCTGGTATGCATGGTCCCTTTACCCCCCTATCCTGGTGTGCATGGTCCCCTCACCCCCCAATCCTTGTATGCATGGTCCCCTCACCCCCCAATCCTGGTATGCATGGTCCCCTCACCCCCCTTTCCTGGTATGCATGGTCCCCTCACCCCCCTTTCCTGGTATGCATGGGCCCCAGCACCCCTTTCCGTGTAGCCACGACCAATCAGCGTCGCGGCCCTCTGTCCGCGAACAATCAGCAACGCGGCCCTGTAGCCCGACCAATCATTGCCGCGGCCCTGTACAAAAATATTAAAAAATAAAAAAAGTTATTCTCACCTTCCGACGGCCTCCTGTCTTCTTTCCACGCGCCCGTCCTCGCGTTCCCAGTAATGCTTTGCAGCTTAGACCGCTGATGACGTCGGTCTTCTTTCTCGCTCTTGCAAGAGTGACGTCATTAGCGGTCTAAGCCGCAAAGCATTACTGGGAACGCGAGGCCGGGTGCGTGGAAAGAAGACAGGAGGCCGTCGGAAGGTGAGAATAGCTTTTTTTTATTTTAATTCTCTTTTTCACAGATTAAGGCCTGTGCCTGCCGTTACAAACAGCTGCGCCTGTCGCTGATTGGTCGCGGCCTGGCAGGGGCCTGGCGGCCGCGACCAATCGTCGGCTCCGCGATTTCGGTTACAGACAGACACGATAAGGCATTTATATATATAGATATTGCTCACCCATAAACTATTCCATGGTCTGGAGTTCATTTCGTTGGTATATAACTATCAAAAAACTTGTTCAAATTGTATGGGTATTATATTGCTCACCCATAGGGTACTACATCTTCTTGTGGACATTTCATTGGTATATAAGCTCAAAAAATTTGTTCAAAATTTATCGGTAATATATCGCTCACCCATACACTATTTCGTGGTCTGGAGTACATTTTGTTGGTTTATAAGCGTAAGGAGGTGGCGGGGACCCTCATGTACCTTCTCTCTCTTTTACACCGAGCACATGTGTCACCTGCGGCACCCTGATGGTTTGCTAATGTTTTTTACTGTTATGTCATGTAGTAATGTCATTGTCATTTGTAGAGCTGAGCGAAATGGGTCAATTTAAAAAATCGCTGACTTTAGCTAAAGTCGGGTTTCATGATACGAAATCCGACCATTGCGTGAGGTCGGCCATGAGGTCGCCGATCAGAGCGCCAAAGTCACGTTTCAAATGATGCTTCCAGCGCTCTTTTTCAGCCAATGATGGAGGACGCACACTGTGGGCAACGCGATGACATGGGCAGCGGTCACCACCATCTTAGAGAAGGGCATTCAAGTGATTGGCTGACTTTGCGTGGTGTCACAGGGGCTATGCAAGGGCGTGACCGCCGACTGCCATCTTACTTCTGCCGATCTTAGAATAGGGAGAGCTGCTGCTGCTGATTCTGTAGGGAGAGCGTTAGGCAGGGAAGAAGATGAAAAAAAAAACTTCTTCTGCTGCTAGCGCTTTTCACTGTACGGTTAGTGTGCAGTGAAAGTGGAGGATTTTAGTTGTGTGCAGCAGCGCTGGTGGTGATTAAGCTGCCTTTTCAGGCTACCTGATAGCTGCATTGGTGTGTGCACACTGCTGTTCAAACTGCTTTTTTCAAAGCACTCCAACTTTTATTATATTGTTCTGCTCAGTTACCGAGCGTTCATTTTTTCACACACCATATAGCAGTGTACATACGCTCGTCACACACTACCGTGTACCGGCTGGTATCAGGGACAAATACAAGCTATATGTGTGTTACTCTGGAAAAAAAAGCCGAGGAGTTTTTCCGTTTTTCCAGACCGACACCTTAGAGTGCTGTCTGCTTTTCAAATAGTTTAGTATATCTGCTGCTTCATTACGGTCCAAACTATACAGAGACAGCGTGTGTCACTCCATATAAACATAGCCCGAGAGTGACAATTTTCCATACAGACACCGCCTAGCGGTGTACGCTCGTCACACACTACCGTGTACCGGCTGGTATCAGGGACAAATACAAGCTATCTGTGTGTTTTTCTGGAAAGACAAACTGAGGAGATTTTCCATTTTTTAAGACCTACACCATATTGAGCTGTCCGATTCTCAAACGGTATTGTATATATGCTGTTCGCATTACAGTCACATCTATACAGAGATAGCGTGTGGGTGTGACACTCCATAAACACATATAAGCAGATTGTTACTTACACAAAAATGTATAGAGCTATACACTTCTGATACGGTACCGTATATCTGCTTGTTGTATTACGGTCAAATACATACTGGGAGAGCGTCTGTGACTAGCAAAATATGTACGTAGATTTAATTTTTTTAATACACCATACACAGCTGGATGCTCCTCATACAGTACCATCTCTCTGCTGGTATTTTGGTTACATTTTCCCAAACATGAGGAAGTATGGTGGAACAGGCCGCAGACGTGGGCAGGGGGGTGCGGCTGGTTCTGATGGTGGTGGAGCATCGGCTGGTTCTGGCAAAAGCACAATAGCAACTAAGGCAGGAGGTGCTGAGCCTGCGTCATCGTCTGGCCCAAGAAGGCCTGTAAGGTTCCCTTTTCTTGGAGTAGGAAAACCGCTTTTAAAGCCGGAGCTTCATGAACAGGTTTTGGCGTACATTGCCGAAACATCTTCCAGCTCTATTGCCTCCTCTTCTGAACGTTCCAAACCTGCAAGCACGGAGTCGTCAGTGCAGGGTTCTGGTCAGGAAAAACACCTTTCCTTGTGTCCTTCACCCCCACCAAAAGTTAAGGATGCGGCAGCCGACACTTCAGATTACTCTATGGAGCTCTTTTCACATACCATGCCAGGGTTAGGCTGGTTTCACATTTGCGTTTTTTAGGCTAGTTTCACACTTGCTTTTTTTTGCAGCGCGTTTTTCCCGCAAAAAAACGCATTAAAAAAACGCATACAAATGCATACAAACGCTGCGTTTTTTTCCAGCATTTTAATGCGCATGCAGGAAAAAAACGCAGCGTTTTTGCGCGTTTGTATGCGTTTTTTGTGCGTTTGCGTTTTTTTACAGATTTTGGAAAAACCCCACAAAAAAGAAAAAACAACCATTCAACAACACACAAGACCAATGGGACTTCATTGTGGGTGTGGTATGTTAATATATATACACCCTGTCTACAGTATTCTTCACATTTGCTTGATTCTTCTCGTGACCATGGATCTGCGCTGGAAGAGTTTTCACTTCAACTTGGATTTGGACATCGCGATGGCTCAGGCGTATGCAGTTGCTTGCCATGAACAAAGGAAGAGAGAGAGGCAGCGAAGACGGCGGCGTATGTGGATACATCCGATTGTTGAACTCCGGGAGAGCCGTGGGGCATACCACACCCTCTACAGCGAGCTACGTGCAAACCCGGAGAAATTTACTGATTATATCCGGATGTCCCACGAAAGTTTCATGGATTTGCTTGCTCGTGTCCAACAATCCATCCGGAGACAGGACACACAGCTCCGTCGTGCGATTCCTCCTGAGGAACGGCTACTGGTGACATTACGGTATGTTTTAAAAACAAAGGGGTGTGGTCTGATGTTTTTTTTTGTAAATTTAGTATTCAAAACCTTGGGTAATTAGTTTTCGTGAATGTACTAATATTTTTTTTATAGTTTTTAAAAATAATATACATAAATATTAATTTTACTTCTTTGTCTGTTCACAGATTCCTGGCGACTGGAGAAACCCTATCCTCACTACACTTCCAGTACCGTATTGGAATCTCTACCTTGTCTGGAATTGTTGCTGACACCTGCCGGGCTCTCTGGAATGTTCTTTGCCCAGAATTTATGCCCCTGCCCACCGCTGAAAAGTGGATGGAAATTGCTGACAAATTCTGGACAGTATGCAATTTTCCCAACTGTTTGGGAGCTGTTGATGGGAAACACATACGGATCATCAAACCCCAAAGAACGGGATCTGAGTACTATAATTACAAAAAGTACTTTTCAATAGTACTCATTGCAATTGCGGATGCCGGATGTATGTTTGTAGCAGTGGACATTGGAGCATTTGGCCGTGGTAATGACTCGCAGGCTTTTAAAAACTCAGACATGGGCCGGAGGTTGTATGGCAACCAATTTAATTTCCCTATGCCACGGCCTCTTCCTCACACCGAAGCTCCGCCACTGCCCTTTGTAATGGTTGGCGATGAGGCTTTTCAAATGTGCGGAAACTTACTGAAACCCTACTCCAGCCGGGACTTGGACCACACCAAAAAAATTTTTAATTACAGGCTGACCAGGGCCAGAAGAACTGTCGAGTGTGCTTTTGGGATTCTTGTTTCCAGATGGCGAATTCTGGGCACGGCCATTAATCTTAAACTTGAAACAGTCGATGAGGTGGTGAAGGCCTGTGTGGTTCTACATAACTTTGTGATGGCTAAAGAGCACCCGACCTTTGAACTGGACGATGATGCTCCTAACCCATTGCCTGAATTCACTCAGCACAATCTCAGGTCATCCGTTGAAGTTGGCCAAATGAGGGACAAATTTGCGGCCTACTTTATTTCTGATGTAGGACGGGTGCACTGGCAAGATGAAATGGTGTAATGTTGTTGTTTATGGTAATAAAAATCCTTATTTGATACCATTACTGAGTGCACTATATTTTTTAAACTCCGATTAATTAAAAAACTTCCCATGTATAACTGAATTTTGTTATGTTCACACACCTGGGCAGGTAAATACACATACGAGTTAAAATGCAGCATTGCTAGTCTGCGTTAAATATATTGGAATGAGCAAAGCTGCAGGCCATGAATCAGGAAACCATTTTTTTTCAAGATAAAATTGTGCAAATAGTTTAAAACAAAGTATGTGATTTTCTCAAAACACAACACTCAAAACCCAACCCCAATGAAAGTCCATGGGGAATACAAGTCAGCATTGAGTGGATGAATGTAATCTGCTCCATTAAAAGTTATTACACTAGGCCTTTGAATGACTATACTAGGCCGTGGTATTTCAAATATGAGTATACTAGGCCTTGGGGCTAGTAGTATATGTGAAATACCACGGCCTAGTATAGTCATACCAAGGCCTACTGTAATAACTCGATTTTTAAATAGCATCTTGTTTCACCAAAAACAAACTGGTGAAACTAGAAAGAAACTTATTTTTTAGACAAGTTTCAACAGTTTGTTTTTCATGAAACCAGATTCTATTTTGTAAAACTAGAGTTATTACACTAGGCCTTGGAATGACTATACTAGGCCGTGGTATTTCAAATATGAGTATACTAGGCCTTGGGGCTAGTAGTATATGTGAAATACCACGGCCTAGTATAGTCATACCAAGGCCTACTGTAATAACTCGATTTTTAACAACTAGCATCTTGTTTCACCAAAAACAAACTGGTGAAACTAGAAAGAAACTTATTTTTTAGACAAGTTTCAACAGTTTGTTTTTCATGAAACCAGATTCTATTTTGTAAAACTAGAGTTATTACACTAGGCCTTGGAATGACTATACTAGGCCGTGGTATTTCAAATATGAGTATACTAGGCCTTGGGGCTAGTAGTATATGTGAAATACCACGGCCTAGTATAGTCATACCAAGGCCTACTGTAATAACTCGATTTTTAACAACTAGCATCTTGTTTCACCAAAAACAAACTGGTGAAACTAGAAAGAAACTTATTTTTTAGACAAGTTTCAACAGTTTGTTTTTCATGAAACCAGATTCTATTTTGTAAAACTAGAGTTATTACACTAGGCCTTGGAATGACTATACTAGGCCGTGGTATTTCAAATATGAGTATACTAGGCCTTGGGGCTAGTAGTATATGTGAAATACCACGGCCTAGTATAGTCATACCAAGGCCTACTGTAATAACTCGATTTTTAACAATTAGCATCTTGTTTCACCAAAAACAAACTGGTGAAACTAGAAAGAAACTTATTTTTTAGACAAGTTTCAACAGTTTGTTTTTCATGAAACCAGATTCTATTTTGTAAAACTAGAGTTATTACACTAGGCCTTGGAATGACTATACTAGGCCGTGGTATTTCAAATATGAGTATACTAGGCCTTGGGGCTAGTAGTATATGTGAAATACCACGGCCTAGTATAGTCATACCAAGGCCTACTGTAATAACTCGATTTTTAACAACTAGCATTTTAAACAACTAGCATCTTGTTTCACCAAAAACAAAGTGGTGAAACTAGAAAGAAACTTTATTTTTTAGACAAGTTTCAACAATTTGTTTTTCATGAAACCAGATTCTATTTGGTAAAACTAGAGTTATTACACTAGGCCTTTGAATGACTATACTAGTCCATGTTATTTCACATATGACTATACTAGCCCTTGGGTTGGTTTTTAACATGTATTTACCCATCAGTGTGTGTGAGCGGCGCAAACAACATTAATGAAACTTATTAATGGTGAACCACAAATGTAAATTTATTTTTTATCACAAAAAAAAAATTTAAAAATTATTTTTTACGGCGTTTGGGGGCAGATGGTTTCAATTTGGGGGTGTGCAGGGAATATGCAACACTTGCAGTTGAAGACGGTGTTTGAGGGGAAGGGGCAACAAAACTTGTGGGGGAAGGTAGTCCAGTTAAGGGAATTAAACTTGGAACACTTGTAGGAGAGGAAATCTGTTCAGTTACATTAGTTGTAATGGCATGTCGCCGTAGGCTTGTGTGCCTGGACCGACTTTGGCCCAATGCCCGCCTTGATTGATTTCGCCTTGAAGTAGGGGCAAATATGGAATGTAGGTCCCCCGTCTGCTGGTATGGCTGCTGCTGCTGAGGTGGCGGCTGCTGCTGCAGAGGTTGCGGCTGCTGCTGAGGTGGCGGCTGCTGCTGAGGTGGCAGCTGCTGCTGAGGTGGTTGCTGCTGCTGAGGTGGTTGCTGCTGCTGCTGAGGTGGCGGCTGCTGCTGAGGTGGTTGCTGCTGCTGCTGAGGTGGCGGCTGCTGCTGAGGTGGCTGCTGCTGCTGAGGTGGCGGCTGCTGAGTTGGCTGCTGCTGCTGAGGTGGCTGATGCTGCTCTTCTTGGTCAGTGCTCGTCCTTGCAGGAGGACTGGTGGCGGCAGTGATGGCCCAGGTTTGCAGAGTGGTGGTGGCAGGGCTACTACATGTTGTTGTAGCGGCAGGGCTGTTCCATGTTTGCCTAGTGGTGGCTGAGCTCCACGCATGCATGGGATTGGCGGTGGTGCTCCAGACAGGAGCAGCGCTTGCCATGGTGGTGTCGGTGAAGTGACCAGCTGCACTCAGACTTGTGGTGGTGTAACGGTGGGTGTCCAGCCTTTGAAGAGAGGTGTCCGTGCAGTGGTATGCAGCACAAGTCGGTAGTGAGGTGAAGCGAGTCAATGGTGGCACAGGTGGAAAGGACACCACTGACTGCTGACCGTACCGATTATGCTGCATAGCCTGCAAGAAAGCATTGTTGCAGGCCTGCAGCACATTCAGCTGTTGATCAGGACTAAGGTGTTCCGCCATGCCCTTTTCAATCTTACTAAAAAAATGGTGTGCTGGTCTGTTGAGGTCGGCCTCCAGACGGTCAAGGCGCTGTTCTACAGAATTGAAGCGGTGTTCAAAGTGGTTAAAACCACGTTCCATCAGTGCAAAACCGCTTTCAACTCTGTCGGACAGTGACTTGAGGCTGGAATTAAATGTCTCGCTCAAATGCATAAACTCGGGCAAGACATTCCTGTCCAAGGCCCTCTGCCGCTGGCGGGTAGTGCCCGCATAACCAGTGGCAGAGACCTGGGACAGGGGAACACCTGATGGCCCAGCTTCCTGGTCACCAGCTGTGTGTGTGTGGGACCTGCAAGGTGCTTCCTGGCTGTCGGATGGCTGGGACGGGTCAGAGGACGTCCGAGGAAGGACCGCTCCAGGGCCAGGTTGCAGGGTGCTGCTCCAGGTGCTGTGGAAGAAAGGAAAATCATTACTACCATGCCTTTACAAGAAGCATCAGCTGTGGATTAGAAAAACACAGATTAATAAAAATAAAAACCCAAAATGTATAATACTTACGATCTTGTGGCAAGGACCGGTCTTAGGAACTGCAACGCGTGATAGTGACGGTATCTAGTTCTGGTCCTTGACGCAGATCCACTGCGAACCTGGCCCTCAGCACGAACATCACTGTTGAAGCGGTCCTTGATCGAACGCCAACGTGTTCGGACTTTGTCCACTGTTGATAAAAAAAAACAGTGCCGTCAAGTACAACAGTCACTGCTTCACAATTTAGCAATACAATACTCAAAGCAGTCACTGTACACCCCGATGACACTGTTGGGTTTCCTGCTAGAATACGCCTAGCACGAAACCCAACAGTGCCGTCAAGGACAACAGTCACTGCGGCACAATGTAGCAATACAATACTCAAAGCAGTCACTGTACACCCCGATGACACTGTTGGGTTTCCTGCTAGAATACACCTAGCACGAAACCCAACAGTGCCGTCAAGGACAACAGTCACTGCGGCACAATGTAGCAATACAATACTCAAAGCAGTCACTGTAGACCACGATGACACTGTTGGGTTTCCTGCTAGAATACGCCTAGCACGAAACCCAACAGTGCCGTCAAGGACAACAGTCACTGCGGCACAATGTAGCAATACAATACTCAAAGCAGTCACTGTAGACCCCGATGACACTGTTGGGTTTCCTGCTAGAATACGCCTAGCACGAAACCCAACAGTGCCGTCAAGGACAACAGTCACTGCGGCACAATGTAGCAATACAATACTCAAAGCAGTCACTGTAGACCACGATGACACTGTTGGGTTTCCTGCTAGAATACGCCTAGCACGAAACCCAACAGTGCCGTCAAGGACAACAGTCACTGCGGCACAATACAGAGCAGGGAAATACTCACTAAACGCCTTTTTGGCGGATGCTGTGGCGCTGTCCCAGCCATCCATCAACGCTGCGGCCACCTCATTCCATAGCCGCCGTGTCACCACATTGTCCTTGTACAGCCGGTCACGGCTGTCCCACAACGGCGAACGCTCCTGGACCAGGCTGATGAGCTGCTCATTATCCAGGAAGACGTCTTCATCCCGTTGTGGAACCTAGACAAAACACATTCATTAGAATAATCAAATTTAAATTGACTAAAAAGTTACAAAAAAAGAAACAAAAAAAAGAGTAAAAATAGAAGATAAAAAAAAAAAAAAAACATTACAAATCATTTGATACTTACATTACGTATAACCACCGGGAATTGGCTTCGCTGCTCCTGCTGTTCGCCCTCACTATTCCCGTCCGCAGATGATGATGACGATGTCTGAAAGTTGAAAAAAACGTAAGAGATTTGGAGAAGCAGCAGATATACTTACCAGATGCACGAAAATAATCACCTCACGGTCTGCTTGCGCCAATTCCTGCCGCGATGGGGAATACTCCGATTCTGAAGACATACTGCATGTAAAAATAATAAAAATCATTAGTACATACATAATTTAAAAGGACAGGCATATAATGTAATATACTCACATTCTTCGCTGATATAATGGGTTCTTGGTTGAATGTCTGCTCTTCAATCTGTCTAGTGTAGTAGTGGCAGAGTTTTGGCAGGCACCTCCTTTATATAGCCTTTTTTTTTGGACTTTAGAAGATTCTAACTAGGATAAAAAGTGGACACCACCCAAAAAACGCTGCGCTAAAAAAGCGCATACCTGCGCATGCCAGTGCGCACGTATGCGCATCCATAGGCTATAATGGCCATTTTTAGCGCAAAACGTGCGCATACGTGCGCATGCGATTTTTTCAAGGGCCAAAAAATGCAACATGCAGCGTCTGGAAAATACCAACGCACACCCCAAAAAAACGCAGCGCATGAAAATCGCATACATGCGCTTACAAGTGCGCAGGTATGCGCACCCATGTTAAATATAGGGGAAAAATCGCATGCGCACGTATGCGTTTTTTTCCAGCGCTAAGGCTGGTTTCACATTTGCGTTTTTTAGCGCTGGAAAAAAACGCATACGTGCGCATGCGATTTTTCCCCTATATTTAACATGGGTGCGCATACCTGCGCACTTGTAAGCGCATGTATGCGATTTTCATGCGCTGCGTTTTTTTGGGGTGTGCGTTGGTATTTTCCAGACGCTGCATGTTGCATTTTTTGGCCCTTGAAAAAATCGCATGCGCACGTATGCGCACGTTTTGCGCTAAAAATGGCCATTATAGCCTATGGATGCGCATACGTGCGCACTGGCATGCGCAGGTATGCGCTTTTTTAGCGCAGCGTTTTTTGGGTGGTGTCCACTTTTTATCCTAGTTAGAATCTTCTAAAGTCCAAAAAAAAAAGGCTATATAAAGGAGGTGCCTGCCAAAACTCTGCCACTACTACACTAGACAGATTGAAGAGCAGACATTCAACCAAGAACCCATTATATCAGCGAAGAATGTGAGTATATTACATTATATGCCTGTCCTTTTAAATTATGTATGTACTAATGATTTTTATTATTTTTACATGCAGTATGTCTTCAGAATCGGAGTATTCCCCATCGCGGCAGGAATTGGCGCAAGCAGACCGTGAGGTGATTATTTTCGTGCATCTGGTAAGTATATCTGCTGCTTCTCCAAATCTCTTACGTTTTTTTCAACTTTCAGACATCGTCATCATCATCTGCGGACGGGAATAGTGAGGGCGAACAGCAGGAGCAGCGAAGCCAATTCCCGGTGGTTATACGTAATGTAAGTATCAAATGATTTGTAATGTTTTTTTTTTTTTTTTATCTTCTATTTTTACTCTTTTTTTTGTTTCTTTTTTTGTAACTTTTTAGTCAATTTAAATTTGATTATTCTAATGAATGTGTTTTGTCTAGGTTCCACAACGGGATGAAGACGTCTACCTGGATAATGAGCAGCTCATCAGCCTGGTCCAGGAGCGTTCGCCGTTGTGGGACAGCCGTGACCGGCTGTACAAGGACAATGTGGTGACACGGCGGCTATGGAATGAGGTGGCCGCAGCGTTGATGGATGGCTGGGACAGCGCCACAGCATCCGCCAAAAAGGCGTTTAGTGAGTATTTCCCTGCTCTGTATTGTGCCGCAGTGACTGTTGTCCTTGACGGCACTGTTGGGTTTCGTGCTAGGCGTATTCTAGCAGGAAACCCAACAGTGTCATCGTGGTCTACAGTGACTGCTTTGAGTATTGTATTGCTACATTGTGCCGCAGTGACTGTTGTCCTTGACGGCACTGTTGGGTTTCGTGCTAGGCGTATTCTAGCAGGAAACCCAACAGTGTCATCGGGGTCTACAGTGACTGCTTTGAGTATTGTATTGCTACATTGTGCCGCAGTGACTGTTGTCCTTGACGGCACTGTTGGGTTTCGTGCTAGGCGTATTCTAGCAGGAAACCCAACAGTGTCATCGTGGTCTACAGTGACTGCTTTGAGTATTGTATTGCTACATTGTGCCGCAGTGACTGTTGTCCTTGACGGCACTGTTGGGTTTCGTGCTAGGCGTATTCTAGCAGGAAACCCAACAGTGTCATCGGGGTCTACAGTGACTGCTTTGAGTATTGTATTGCTACATTGTGCCGCAGTGACTGTTGTCCTTGACGGCACTGTTGGGTTTCGTGCTAGGCGTATTCTAGCAGGAAACCCAACAGTGTCATCGTGGTCTACAGTGACTGCTTTGAGTATTGTATTGCTACATTGTGCCGCAGTGACTGTTGTCCTTGACGGCACTGTTGGGTTTCGTGCTAGGTGTATTCTAGCAGGAAACCCAACAGTGTCATCGGGGTGTACAGTGACTGCTTTGAGTATTGTATTGCTACATTGTGCCGCAGTGACTGTTGTCCTTGACGGCACTGTTGGGTTTCGTGCTAGGCGTATTCTAGCAGGAAACCCAACAGTGTCATCGGGGTGTACAGTGACTGCTTTGAGTATTGTATTGCTAAATTGTGAAGCAGTGACTGTTGTACTTGACGGCACTGTTTTTTTTTATCAACAGTGGACAAAGTCCGAACACGTTGGCGTTCGATCAAGGACCGCTTCAACAGTGATGTTCGTGCTGAGGGCCAGGTTCGCAGTGGATCTGCGTCAAGGACCAGAACTAGATACCGTCACTATCACGCGTTGCAGTTCCTAAGACCGGTCCTTGCCACAAGATCGTAAGTATTATACATTTTGGGTTTTTATTTTTATTAATCTGTGTTTTTCTAATCCACAGCTGATGCTTCTTGTAAAGGCATGGTAGTAATGATTTTCCTTTCTTCCACAGCACCTGGAGCAGCACCCTGCAACCTGGCCCTGGAGCGGTCCTTCCTCGGACGTCCTCTGACCCGTCCCAGCCATCCGACAGCCAGGAAGCACCTTGCAGGTCCCACACACACACAGCTGGTGACCAGGAAGCTGGGCCATCAGGTGTTCCCCTGTCCCAGGTCTCTGCCACTGGTTATGCGGGCACTACCCGCCAGCGGCAGAGGGCCTTGGACAGGAATGTCTTGCCCGAGTTTATGCATTTGAGCGAGACATTTAATTCCAGCCTCAAGTCACTGTCCGACAGAGTTGAAAGCGGTTTTGCACTGATGGAACGTGGTTTTAACCACTTTGAACACCGCTTCAATTCTGTAGAACAGCGCCTTGACCGTCTGGAGGCCGACCTCAACAGACCAGCACACCATTTTTTTAGTAAGATTGAAAAGGGCATGGCGGAACACCTTAGTCCTGATCAACAGCTGAATGTGCTGCAGGCCTGCAACAATGCTTTCTTGCAGGCTATGCAGCATAATCGGTACGGTCAGCAGTCAGTGGTGTCCTTTCCACCTGTGCCACCATTGACTCGCTTCACCTCACTACCGACTTGTGCTGCATACCACTGCACGGACACCTCTCTTCAAAGGCTGGACACCCACCGTTACACCACCACAAGTCTGAGTGCAGCTGGTCACTTCACCGACACCACCATGGCAAGCGCTGCTCCTGTCTGGAGCACCACCGCCAATCCCATGCATGCGTGGAGCTCAGCCACCACTAGGCAAACATGGAACAGCCCTGCCGCTACAACAACATGTAGTAGCCCTGCCACCACCACTCTGCAAACCTGGGCCATCACTGCCGCCACCAGTCCTCCTGCAAGGACGAGCACTGACCAAGAAGAGCAGCATCAGCCACCTCAGCAGCAGCAGCCAACTCAGCAGCCGCCACCTCAGCAGCAGCAGCCACCTCAGCAGCAGCCGCCACCTCAGCAGCAGCAGCAACCACCTCAGCAGCAGCCGCCACCTCAGCAGCAGCAGCAACCACCTCAGCAGCAGCAACCACCTCAGCAGCAGCTGCCACCTCAGCAGCAGCCGCCACCTCAGCAGCAGCCGCAACCTCTGCAGCAGCAGCCGCCACCTCAGCAGCAGCAGCCATACCAGCAGACGGGGGACCTACATTCCATATTTGCCCCTACTTCAAGGCGAAATCAATCAAGGCGGGCATTGGGCCAAAGTCGGTCCAGGCACACAAGCCTACGGCGACATGCCATTACAACTAATGTAACTGAACAGATTTCCTCTCCTACAAGTGTTCCAAGTTTAATTCCCTTAACTGGACTACCTTCCCCCACAAGTTTTGTTGCCCCTTCCCCTCAAACACCGTCTTCAACTGCAAGTGTTGCATATTCCCTGCACACCCCCAAATTGAAACCATCTGCCCCCAAACGCCGTAAAAAATAATTTTTAAATTTTTTTTTTGTGATAAAAAATAAATTTACATTTGTGGTTCACCATTAATAAGTTTCATTAATGTTGTTTGCGCCGCTCACACACACTGATGGGTAAATACATGTTAAAAACCAACCCAAGGGCTAGTATAGTCATATGTGAAATAACATGGACTAGTATAGTCATTCAAAGGCCTAGTGTAATAACTCTAGTTTTACCAAATAGAATCTGGTTTCATGAAAAACAAATTGTTGAAACTTGTCTAAAAAATAAAGTTTCTTTCTAGTTTCACCACTTTGTTTTTGGTGAAACAAGATGCTAGTTGTTTAAAATGCTAGTTGTTAAAAATCGAGTTATTACAGTAGGCCTTGGTATGACTATACTAGGCCGTGGTATTTCACATATACTACTAGCCCCAAGGCCTAGTATACTCATATTTGAAATACCACGGCCTAGTATAGTCATTCCAAGGCCTAGTGTAATAACTCTAGTTTTACAAAATAGAATCTGGTTTCATGAAAAACAAACTGTTGAAACTTGTCTAAAAAATAAGTTTCTTTCTAGTTTCACCAGTTTGTTTTTGGTGAAACAAGATGCTAATTGTTAAAAATCGAGTTATTACAGTAGGCCTTGGTATGACTATACTAGGCCGTGGTATTTCACATATACTACTAGCCCCAAGGCCTAGTATACTCATATTTGAAATACCACGGCCTAGTATAGTCATTCCAAGGCCTAGTGTAATAACTCTAGTTTTACAAAATAGAATCTGGTTTCATGAAAAACAAACTGTTGAAACTTGTCTAAAAAATAAGTTTCTTTCTAGTTTCACCAGTTTGTTTTTGGTGAAACAAGATGCTAGTTGTTAAAAATCGAGTTATTACAGTAGGCCTTGGTATGACTATACTAGGCCGTGGTATTTCACATATACTACTAGCCCCAAGGCCTAGTATACTCATATTTGAAATACCACGGCCTAGTATAGTCATTCCAAGGCCTAGTGTAATAACTCTAGTTTTACAAAATAGAATCTGGTTTCATGAAAAACAAACTGTTGAAACTTGTCTAAAAAATAAGTTTCTTTCTAGTTTCACCAGTTTGTTTTTGGTGAAACAAGATGCTAGTTGTTAAAAATCGAGTTATTACAGTAGGCCTTGGTATGACTATACTAGGCCGTGGTATTTCACATATACTACTAGCCCCAAGGCCTAGTATACTCATATTTGAAATACCACGGCCTAGTATAGTCATTCCAAGGCCTAGTGTAATAACTCTAGTTTTACAAAATAGAATCTGGTTTCATGAAAAACAAACTGTTGAAACTTGTCTAAAAAATAAGTTTCTTTCTAGTTTCACCAGTTTGTTTTTGGTGAAACAAGATGCTATTTAAAAATCGAGTTATTACAGTAGGCCTTGGTATGACTATACTAGGCCGTGGTATTTCACATATACTACTAGCCCCAAGGCCTAGTATACTCATATTTGAAATACCACGGCCTAGTATAGTCATTCAAAGGCCTAGTGTAATAACTTTTAATGGAGCAGATTACATTCATCCACTCAATGCTGACTTGTATTCCCCATGGACTTTCATTGGGGTTGGGTTTTGAGTGTTGTGTTTTGAGAAAATCACATACTTTGTTTTAAACTATTTGCACAATTTTATCTTGAAAAAAAATGGTTTCCTGATTCATGGCCTGCAGCTTTGCTCATTCCAATATATTTAACGCAGACTAGCAATGCTGCATTTTAACTCGTATGTGTATTTACCTGCCCAGGTGTGTGAACATAACAAAATTCAGTTATACATGGGAAGTTTTTTAATTAATCGGAGTTTAAAAAATATAGTGCACTCAGTAATGGTATCAAATAAGGATTTTTATTACCATAAACAACAACATTACACCATTTCATCTTGCCAGTGCACCCGTCCTACATCAGAAATAAAGTAGGCCGCAAATTTGTCCCTCATTTGGCCAACTTCAACGGATGACCTGAGATTGTGCTGAGTGAATTCAGGCAATGGGTTAGGAGCATCATCGTCCAGTTCAAAGGTCGGGTGCTCTTTAGCCATCACAAAGTTATGTAGAACCACACAGGCCTTCACCACCTCATCGACTGTTTCAAGTTTAAGATTAATGGCCGTGCCCAGAATTCGCCATCTGGAAACAAGAATCCCAAAAGCACACTCGACAGTTCTTCTGGCCCTGGTCAGCCTGTAATTAAAAATTTTTTTGGTGTGGTCCAAGTCCCGGCTGGAGTAGGGTTTCAGTAAGTTTCCGCACATTTGAAAAGCCTCATCGCCAACCATTACAAAGGGCAGTGGCGGAGCTTCGGTGTGAGGAAGAGGCCGTGGCATAGGGAAATTAAATTGGTTGCCATACAACCTCCGGCCCATGTCTGAGTTTTTAAAAGCCTGCGAGTCATTACCACGGCCAAATGCTCCAATGTCCACTGCTACAAACATACATCCGGCATCCGCAATTGCAATGAGTACTATTGAAAAGTACTTTTTGTAATTATAGTACTCAGATCCCGTTCTTTGGGGTTTGATGATCCGTATGTGTTTCCCATCAACAGCTCCCAAACAGTTGGGAAAATTGCATACTGTCCAGAATTTGTCAGCAATTTCCATCCACTTTTCAGCGGTGGGCAGGGGCATAAATTCTGGGCAAAGAACATTCCAGAGAGCCCGGCAGGTGTCAGCAACAATTCCAGACAAGGTAGAGATTCCAATACGGTACTGGAAGTGTAGTGAGGATAGGGTTTCTCCAGTCGCCAGGAATCTGTGAACAGACAAAGAAGTAAAATTAATATTTATGTATATTATTTTTAAAAACTATAAAAAAAATATTAGTACATTCACGAAAACTAATTACCCAAGGTTTTGAATACTAAATTTACAAAAAAAAACATCAGACCACACCCCTTTGTTTTTAAAACATACCGTAATGTCACCAGTAGCCGTTCCTCAGGAGGAATCGCACGACGGAGCTGTGTGTCCTGTCTCCGGATGGATTGTTGGACACGAGCAAGCAAATCCATGAAACTTTCGTGGGACATCCGGATATAATCAGTAAATTTCTCCGGGTTTGCACGTAGCTCGCTGTAGAGGGTGTGGTATGCCCCACGGCTCTCCCGGAGTTCGACAATCGGATGTATCCACATACGCCGCCGTCTTCGCTGCCTCTCTCTCTTCCTTTGTTCATGGCAAGCAACTGCATACGCCTGAGCCATCGCGATGTCCAAATCCAAGTTGAAGTGAAAACTCTTCCAGCGCAGATCCATGGTCACGAGAAGAATCAAGCAAATGTGAAGAATACTGTAGACAGGGTGTATATATATTAACATACCACACCCACAATGAAGTCCCATTGGTCTTGTGTGTTGTTGAATGGTTGTTTTTTCTTTTTTGTGGGGTTTTTCCAAAATCTGTAAAAAAACGCAAACGCACAAAAAACGCATACAAACGCGCAAAAACGCTGCGTTTTTTTCCTGCATGCGCATTAAAATGCTGGAAAAAAACGCAGCGTTTGTATGCATTTGTATGCGTTTTTTTAATGCGTTTTTTTGCGGGAAAAACGCGCTGCAAAAAAAAGCAAGTGTGAAACTAGCCTTAGCCAGTCAAATCATGAATTCCCCAGTCCAAGATGAATCTGACATGGAGTGCGCTGATGCACAGCCACTGCTAGATGATTCTGCTGGTACACTGACCCAGACCACTACATTGCCCTAACAGTCTACTGAGCCAGAATCTGACACTGATGAAACTCAGGTGCCCCTTCCGGCATACTATACCACCTTAGACGCTGACACAGAGGAAGGTAAAGAGGAAGGTGCAGATGACTTTAAAGAGGAGGTGATGGATGGCCCAGTTCTTGACCCGGATTGGCATCCATTGGGGGAGGAGGGTGGCGCTGGCAATAGTTCTGATAAGGAGAAGGATCCGCAGCAGGCATTGACATCACAGCAGCGGTTATCTGGCAGGCCCGTAGCTGAGCAAAAACGTGGAACAAAAAAAAGAGTTGCAAGACAGCTTGGCCAGACGGTCAAGTTAGCACAGAGTGCAGGGTCAGAAAATGTATACCATAGTAGGAAGAGTGCAGTGTGGTATTTCTTTGTCCAAAATCCTACTGATGAGGCAAAGGTAACCTGTAAGAAGTGCGGAAGGACCTTTAACCGAGGTAAACAACTCAGAAATTTGAATACCAGTTGCATGCTTAGACATTTAAACAACATGCACTTGCAAGCATGGATGGACTACAAAACCTCAGGCAGCACATGTGCACCTGCTCCGACTGAACGTAGCCAGCAACGCTTCCCCCACTGTAAGACCACTGCCACCGTTAAGCACACCACCAGCAATAAATGTTGAGGTGTCGTCGCAAGGCCAAAGCACTCAGGGAATCACAATGGTTTTGCAACACAACACTGAATCTAGGCCATCACCACCAATACCATCACCAACCCCCTCTCACTCCGTCCGGTCCACCGCTAGTTCCCCCATATGCAGCTCTCCATTCCAGCCCACCCAACCAGACACTCTGAGTAGGACAAGAAAGTACTCATACTCTCATCCGCGTACACTGTGTTTGAACGCCCACTTTGCCAAACTAATCTCGTTAGAGATGATGCCCTACCGGTTGGTTGATAGTGAAGCTTTTCGCAAGCTCATGGCCTACACAGTTCCATGCTATAACCTACCCAGTCGGCACTTCTTTTCTCAAAAAGCCATCCCAGCCCTCCACCTGCATGTGAAAGACCGCATTGTCCACGCACTCAAGCAATCAGTGAGTGGAAAGGTGCATCTCACAACAGATGCATGGTCCAGTAGGCATGGCCAGGGCCGTTATGTGTCCATCACTGTGCACTGGGTTAATGTGGTGGATGCAGGCTCCATTGGGGACAGCGGCGGTGGAACAGTGCTGCCTAGCCCATGGTATAGGAAACAGTTGGCAGTAGGCTTTCGACCCTCCTCTTCCATAAGCGAAAGCTCGTCCACAGAGCACAATCGCACGAGAACTCCGTCCGCAGCTGGCAGTGTTGCACACGAGGTGTCCCATTATTTAACAGCTAGTGATAAGCATCAGCAGGTGGTGTTAAAGATGATGTCTTTGAGCGACAACAGACACACCGCGGAGGTACTGGCCGACTACTTGCAGCGACAAACTGAGTCATGGCTGGGCAGTCTACATCTTGAGCCAGGCAAGGTAGTCAGTGACAATGGCCGTAATTTTGTGGCAGCCACAGGCCTTGCAAAACTCACACACATACCTTGCCTGGCTCACACTTTGAACCTGGTGGTGCAGTACTTCCTTAATAATTATCCGGAGTTAACATCCCTGCTCCATAAGGTGCGAAGACTGTGCTCGCACATCTGTCGCTCGGCCGTACACTCCAGTTGTATGCAGAAGCTGCAGCGATTGCTCCACCTCCCCAAGCACCACCTAATTATAGACATTGCAACAAGGTGGAACTCCACCCTGCACATGGTTGAAAGGCTGTGAGAACAGAGGCAGGCTGTAATGCATTTGTGGGAGGATACATGGGCAGGCAGTTTGAGGGAACACATGGAATTGTCGGGTGTGCAGTGGTCAAAGCTGAAAGACCTCTGTAAAGTCCTTCAGTGTTTTGAGGAATGCACATGGCTGGTAAGCGCAGATGATGCCATCATTAGCATGAGCATCCCACTTATGCGTCTGCTCATGCAAAGTTTGATGCACATTAAGGAACAGGCGTCTGCAGCGGAGGAGGAACAGGAGGAGTAGGGAAGCCTTGCTGACAGTCAGCCATTGTCTGGTCAGAGAACTGTCCTGGACAAGGTGGAGGAAGAAGAGGAAGAGGGGGAGGAGGAGGATGAGGGGGATGATTATTTTGGGCAGGAGGATGCTTCTCAGGGGGCAAGAAAAAATATTGGCGTTCCAAGGTCAGGTACAGTGTTTGTGCATGACTGTAGGGATGTGGATTTGCCAGAAACTGATCCTCCACCCTCCACGGGCAGTGCATCATTGACACCTGGAACATTGGCCCACATGTGCGATTATGCCTTGCGGATCATAAAAAGGGACCCCCGCATTGTCTAAATGATGAAGGATGACGACTACTGGCTGGCCAGCATCCTCAATCCATGCTACAAAGGCAAATTACACAACATCATGCCACAGGAGAACCTCAAGATAATATTGGCTAACAAACAAGCAACTCTGGTAAACCGTTTGTTTGAGGCTTTCCCAGCACACAACAGCGGTGCTGTTTCTCCCACGAGCCGTAGTGGGAACAATGGAAGAGGTGTTCGTGGTGCACACAGCTGAAGTGGCGTTGACAACAGGGGTTTCATGACCATGTTGTGGACTGATTCCTCAAGTACCGCTCACACGACTTCTAATACTGCATCAATTAAAATTGACAGGAGACAGCAGTTGTCAACTATAGTGACAAACTACTTATCCTCCCATATCGATGTTCTCCCTCACAGGTCAATCCCCTTTGACTATTGGGCCTCTAAACTGGACACCTGGCTTGAATTGGCACAATATGCCTTACAGGAGCTCGCTTGCCCTGCTGCTAGTGTGTTATCTGAAAGAGTCTTCAGTGCTGCTGGATCAATCCTGACAGAAAAAAGGACCCGTCTGTCGACTCAAAATGTTGACGATCTAACTTTCATTAAAATGAACCATGCCTGGGTTTCAAAGGATTTTTTACCACCTTCCCCTGATGACACATAGGTTGCCTGAAAACTGCCTTGCTTTTGTTCTCTTCTTCCTCTGACTTTCCCAATTCCGCCATTTACAGCTGCTGAATGTCCAGCCTACACATCAACATATGCCATTTTTTAAACCTCCCTAACTGGGCTGACCAACACCCCCACAAGGGCTGGGGTCAACACCTGGCACACCTGGGCTAGGGCCGTTGCTCTGAACAGGTGGATGGGCCCACTGATGGCCGACTGCACTTGCACAGGGCCCCTCATAGTACAACACAGTGTCTCTGACGGTGGGGGAGCCCACTCGCCGTCAGACACAACAGCGTACTATGAGGGGCCCTGTGCCAGTACCGTCGCCCACGTGTGTGCCCCCCCTGCTTGGTCATGGCCACAGCACTTGCAAGTTGCAATACTTACCTCTCCCTGCTCCACCGCTGTGTAGTCTGAGCAGTTAATTCCTTCACAGGGACGGCCAATAGAAATTTGGTGTATTGATTGATGATGGTTAAGATGTAGCTATGGCCTGTCCTGCTGGCCTCTGCCTTCAGATGATCAATGGCTACCATTTGTAATGGACGTTAACTTACAAGCGGATGCAGTGGTGCTTTATGATCACCTTTCACAGTTGTGATAGTCACAGACGTGTGACATCCCTGCCACCATTTTTCAACGTCTCCTCTCATGCCAATCCAATAGAATCGCCTACGGCCTGTGGCTTC
Source organism: Dendrobates tinctorius (assembly GCF_039654945.1). NCBI lineage: Eukaryota > Metazoa > Chordata > Amphibia > Anura > Dendrobatidae > Dendrobates > Dendrobates tinctorius. The sequence continues at coordinate 3,196,004 of NW_027361866.1, forward strand.
TGTCTTTTGCCCTCCAAAATGCCCAGACACATCATGATAGGCACTGAGGAGCATGTCTACATCTCTCCCTGTGATCACAATTTGATGGAGACGAGTAACGGTGATGTGATCCACGCTACTGCGATAAAGCTATCCTTTCTTCACAAAGAACCGCTTTCGCTGTCTCCACAGACACAGTAAGTGAGGGTCTGCATTGCCTCTGCAACATCTACCGTCATGTTTTCCCGCGATGAGTAATTCCCACATTTCTGCAAACACTCTACTTTCCGTCTGTACTTTTAGCCATGTAGTTTGCAGTAGCGGACAGTCTGGACTGGCTTACTGAGATTGAAATATATACGAAGATTGAAAAGTACCACAACACTGTATACTGGTGTATGCCTCGAATACCTTTCCCTTTTTCTACTTTTTAAATTCTGGTGTAATACATACTGAGCCGGTGAGTGTCAGTGTCTGACTCTGGAAGTGTAGACTGAAATTTACAATTACCCCTAGACTGGATACACCTGGTATGTGCTGATACAGTACCTTTGTTCAAAATTTTTTATTAAGGTATCATCCATAATAAGTGAGCATGTGTGGTTTCCGCCTTCTATATAGACATTGAATCGGAGATACCGATTTTTACCCTATACTCGATCCAGCTTGTATCTTGTTATACAGTACCTTTGGTACACATTTAGTGTTACGGTCACATCCATACTGATTAAGCGTCTGAGAGTGACTACGGGACTATGTAAACGGAGATTTTAACTGTACACTATAATATATATACTTGCTATCTTGTTATCCAGTACCTTTTTGACAACATTTTTTATTATGGTCAAAACCAGACTGAGTGAGCGTCTGAAGGTGACTCTGGAAATATATACAGAGATTTCAAATTTAGCCCACACTGTATACAGCTGTACGCTTGTGTTACATTACCCATTTACAGCTTTTCATATTCTTGTGTAATCCATACTGGGCCTGAGAGCGTTTGTGTCTGCCTCCTGAAATGTATACGGAGATTCAGAATGTTTACACTATACTATATATACCTTGTATCTGGTGATACTGTACCCTTTTTCAACTTTTTATTTTATTGTGTAATCCATACAGAGCCTGTGAGCGTCTGTGTATGACTCATGAAATATATACAGAGATGTACTATTATTCATAGACTGTCTAGAGCTGTACGCTTCTGATACAGTACCATATATCCGCTGGTGTTTTGGGTCCATTTTCCAAAACATGAGGAAGTATGGTGGAAGAGGCCGCGGGCATGGGGGGCCACCTGGTACTGAAGGTGGTGGTGGTGCATCTGCTGGTAGTGCCAAAAGCACAATAGCAGCTAAGGCAGGAGGTGTTGAGCCTGCATCATGGTCTAGCTCCAGAAGGCCTGTAAGGCTCCCTTTTCTGGGAGTAGGTAGACTGCTTTTAAAGCCGGAGCATCAGGAACTTTTTTGGGTTACATTGCTGAAACAGCCTCCAGCTCTATCGCCTACTCTTCTGAAGTTTAAAAAAATCCAAGCACTGAGTCATCAGTGCAGGCTTCTGGTGAGGAGCAACCCCTTTCCTTGTGTCCTTCACCCACATCAAAAGTGAAGGATGCGGCAGCACACGCTTCAGATAACTCCATGGAGCTCTTTTCACATACCATGCCTCGGTTCATTAAAAATGGGGCCCATCATATACTGGAGCATTCCAAATGGGGGACATCAGACACTGGAGCTGCATTTACGGGGCCCATTATACACTGGAGCATTAGAAATGGTGCACATTATATATGTAGCATTATTTGGGCCCATAAGACACTGGAGCATCATCCATGAGGCCCATCATATACTGGAGCATTCCAAATGGGGGACATCAGACACTGGAGCATCATCCATGAGGCCCATCATATACTGGAACATTCCGAATGGGGCAGATCAGACACTGGAGCAGCATCCATGGGGCAGATGATACACTGGAGCATTAGAAATGGGGCCCATTATATATGGAGCCTTATTAGGGCCCACAAGACACTGGAGCATCATCCATGAGGCCCATCATATATTGGAGAATTCCGGATTGGAGACATCAGACACTGGAGCAGCATTTACTGGGCACATTATACACTGGAGCATTAGAAATGGAGCCCATTATATGTGGAGCATTATTTGGGCCCATAACACACTGGAGCATCGTCCATGGGGACCATCATATACTGTAGCATTATGTGGAGCTCATCATATACTGTATGAAACATTATCTGTGGCCAATTATTCTGTAAGGAGAAATATATGGGGCTCATTATTCTGTATGGCGCACAATGTGGTGGCCATATTACTGTATGGAGTAATATACTGTCCGTTTTTGGAGGTATTGGAGAATTTAAAATAGATATCAGTCATGTCATGTAAGCAGTGAAGTATTTGTCATTGTACTATACATATATTTCTGTGTCGCATCGGAGCATCAAGAGTTGTGGTATGTTTTAAAGGGGCGCTCTTTGGCCAAGGGCACATGAAAACCTGGAGTCAGCCCTACCCCCCCACAACTTTAGCCAAATAACCCCCAGTTTTCAGTGCGTAACTATTATTATGAAGTAAATTAAGGTTGACAAGCTTCAGTAATAAGAATTGATATTTTTGGCATTGAAATGGGCACTGTAGGTGTGTTTATTGTCCTCCACTCCCTGACGACTTTGCTTCCCCATTGACTTGCATTGGGTTTCGTGTTTCAGTCGGCCTCCGACTTTTCCCGATAGTCGACCCTAAAAAAGGAAAAGTCGCTCATCTCTAGTCATATGTTCTATCCTATGTCATTTATGTGCAAGGTGCTGGAGTGCTCACTGACTATGACTTAGTAGACTCGCTCACGACGACCACCCCGTGACACCTTGCTACATAAGCATCAAAAATCTTGTTCAAAATGTATCGGTATTATTTTGCTCATCCATAGGGTATTACATGTTCTTGGGTACATTTAGTTGGTATATAACCCTCAGAAACTTGTTAAAAAATTTAGGCTGTGAGCACACATTGCAGATTTGGTGCATTTTTGTCACTTTTTTTTGCAAAATCTGTTGCCAGCAAAGTGAATGAGAAACCTGACATGACATGCACACATTGAGTATTTTTGACTTGCAGATTTGGTGCAGAAAATAATCTGCTGCATGCCATTTCTCTGTGCATTTTTGCCCTGCAATTTTCACAATCACTTTCATTCATCTCAATCAAAATCACACCAAAAATGCAGCAAAAATGCACCAAAAATGCATGTTTTTGCAGCTGCACTTCTCCTGCCAATGTGTGCACATACCAGTATCAGTATTATATTGCTCATAGACTATTCTGTGGATTGGTAAATTTTGTTGATATACAACTCTCAAAAAACTTGTTAAAAATGTATCGGTATAACCATATTTTTTGGAATTAAGGTGTACCGGACCATAAGACGAACCCCAAATTTTGGGGTGCAAAAAAAGATTATTATAAAATGGAGGTCAGTCTTATAGTCCCAATTTAAGGTATCTTACCTGGGGGCTTGCAGTAGTGGATTGGGTTCACAGGAGGCATGGTCTCTTCTTCAGGAAGCCAGCGACAGCAGAAGTAGGGAATGCTGCGGACCCTGGGTAGGAGGAGGGGGTATCCCAGAGCTGTGATGCTGTGGGCCCAGTGTCAGAGGTGAGGCAGAGCAAAGTGTGTTGCATGGAGCAGGGTCCCTTCCTCAGGAAGCCTGGCGGCGGCAGAAGTGTGGCGATACTGAGGCCTGGTGTCGGCGATGAGAAGAGTGCTTCATTGGATTCCTGGCTCCCATTTCCTGAAGCCATAGGCCAACGAAGGTCATTTCCCTGATGCCCACGGCCTCATGAAGGGCTGAGATCCCAATCTGCTCACGACATCTCTGCTGGAGGCTGCAACCGTCGGTAAGCCTGCATTTGAGCTATAAGATATAACCCCTATATTCCACCCAAATTTTCCTGATAAAAAGTGATTCTTATAATCTTTTAATAAAAAATACGGTATTGCTCACCCATAGCCTATTCCATGGTCTGGAGTACATTTCCTTGGTATATAACCCTCAAAAGTGCATAGCCTTTATGAGTCTAGGAATACCAATGTCATGGGGTTACCACAACAGTATAGAGCCAGAAGACGGCAGCGTCTGATTGCTCCTACTTTAGTGCTGAGAGTAAGCACTTCTACTTCATTTTAAATGTGTTTATTCATTCTGACAGGGGTTAGTTGGAAATCCCAGCGCTCACAGCTGAGCTTGATTAGCCACTCCTTTCCCCTTTATAATCTGGGCTCTGTTACAGTGATCTAAATGAAAGAGGATGGGTCTGATGATGTGTTACACACCACATGGCCAAAGAAGGTTGTAAACTGTTAAAATGACATTTCCCAGTGATCAAAAACGCTACTTGTGCACATAGCCCAAGTGGTTGAGGAAAATTTTTGTTTTCAGTTCATTATTTTGCCTTATATAATAGTCGGTACCCTGGAAAGAATGTTCCTTAACATATTTCACAGGAAAATCCATTTTGGTTTCATTTTTGTATGTTCTTTGGTGCTCCTGTAAAAATGGCCTACGACTCTGACAAGATTGTTCACAGCTGTGACCTGGGAGTCAGAAATGCTTCCAGGGGCTTTCCCGATGATGTTCCCATGTGATTTGAACACTGTTTCCATCATTTTCAGATGTTTTTAGACTTTAGAAAAAACCCCAGGGAGGGGGTCACGGTAAAAATACTTGGTTTTCCCATAGACTTACATTGGGCTTGTTGATCGGGTCAAGTACCTGAGTACTCCAATTTGCTTGACCCAAGCAACGATCATCCGAGCATTTTAGTGCTTGCTCATCACTAGTTATTAATACCCTCATTATTTTGTAATAAACTTTAATTATTCTTTTTCTACTCCCTTGTTCTTTTAGGGTTTCTTTATCGGACTCCACATGGGATAGATATTTTATATTTATCCTGCTCTATTGGAAAAAACCCAGGGACAATAGTCATAGGAACTAAACATGCAGGGTGGCCAAACTTCTGCAGCTGCCCATTTTTCATTTGTATTTTTTAAAATATAAAAGATGAAAAAAAAACATATATATATATATATATATATATATATATATATATATATATATATATATATACAGTTGAAAGTAGAAGTTTACATACACTATATAATAATACACATATGCATGTTTTTCTCAATATCTGACATGAAATCAGAATAAACATTTCCTGTCAGGCCTAGACAGGTTTTGGTAGTGGGAGACACAATTATTAGGGGAACAGATAGGGCAATCTGTCACAAAGACAGGGATTGTCAAACGGTGTGCTGCCTACCTGGCGCTCGAGTCCGACACATCGCTGATTGGGTTGACAGATTACTGGGAGGGGCTGGTGAGGATCCAGCGGTCAGGGTGCACGTTGGCACAAATGACAAAGTTAGAGGTAGATGGAAGGTCCTTAAAGATGATTTCAGGGAATTATGCTGTAAGCTTAAAGCAAGGACCTCCAAGGTGGTATTTTCGGAAATACTTACTGTACCATGTGCCACGCCAGAGAAGCAACGGTAGATTAGGGAGGTTATTAAGTGGCTCAGGAATTGGTGTAGGAAGGAGGGGATTGGGTTGCTGCAGAACTGGGCCGACTTCTCAGTTGGCTACAGGTTCTACGCTAGGGGCGGGCTGCACCTCAATGGGGAGGGTGCAGCTCTGCTGGGGAGAAAATGGCTAGAAGGTTGGAGGAGTGCTTAAACTAGGGACAGGGGGAGGGTATTCCTTTTATAGGAGGGGAAGACAATGCAGATAGAGACCTGGGCACAAATAATGAAATTGGGGTGGGGGTGGCATGGGGGGTGGGGTTAGAGCAGTTTATAATTCAAGAAAGAATAGAGGTACAGAGAGATACATAAAGTGCATGTATACTAATGCCAGAAGCCTCGCCAACAAGATGGAGTAATTGGAGTTAATGTTGTTGGAACATAAATATGACATGGTGGGGATATCTGAGACATGGCTGGATGAGAGCCATGACTGGGCGGTTAATTTACAGGGCTATAGTCTGTTCAGAAATGACCGAACAAATAAGCGAGGGGGAGGCGTGTGTTTTTATGTAAAATAATCCTTAAAACCCATCCTTCGTGATAATATATATGAATCTAATGAATATGTAGAGTCCCTGTGGGTAGAGATAAGGGTGAGGGGGGAAAAGTAATAAATTACTGATAGGGGTTTGTTATAAGTCTCCAAAAATAATGGAAGCAACAGAGAATATCCTCATAAAGCAAATAGATGAAGCTGCGAGTCAAGGAAAAGTCATTATTATGGGGGACTTCAACTACCCTGAAATACATTGGGGAACCGAAACCTGCAGTTCCCGCAAAGGTAATAGGTTTTTGACAACTATGAGAGACAATTACCTTTCACAACTGGTTCAGGACCCAACAAGAGGGGGGCACTGCTAGACCAACAGGCCAGACCGCATATCAAATGTAAGGGTTGAGGGTCACTTGGGTAATAGTGATCACAAAATATTAAGTTTTCATGTATCCTTTAATAAGATGTGTAGTAGAAGGGTTACAAGGACACTAAACTTCAGGAAGGCAAATTTCCAACAGATGAGAGATGATCTTGGTGCAATTAACTGGGACGATATCCTGAGACATAAAAATACACAAAGAAAATGGGAGACGTTTATTAGCATCCTGAATAGGACCTGTGCACAATATATACCGTATGGGAATAAACATGCTAGAAATAGGTGGAGACCACTATCTAATATATAATGCTCAAAGTATGTATGTATGTATGTAGGTACAGTATGTGTGTATGTGTGTGTGTATGTCCGGGATAGGCATCCGCACCGTCGCAGCTACAGCCACAAAATTTGGCACAGTGACACGTCTGGACCCCGAGAGCATCCTAAGCTATGTTGTGAGGCGAAATTTTAACCCCGCGCATTCCAATTCACCAAATAATTTTGCCCCTATCTACATAATGGGGAAAAAGTGTGTGCGCGTCAAGCCCCGCCCCTCATTATGATGTCACAATCGTTGCCATGGCGATGCTGATGTCATCAAGCCACGCCGCTCATTATGATGTCATAGTGGTTGACTATGGGATGGAGAATGTGTGATGGGTATATGGGCACTGGACTATGGGATGGAGGATATGTATGATGGGCATATGGGCACGGGACTATGGGATGGCGGATATGTATGATGGGTATATGGGCACGGGACTATGGGATGGAGCATGTGTGATGGGTATATGGGCACTGGACTATGGGATGGAGGATGTGTGATGGGTATATGGGCACTGGACTATGGGATGTAGGATATGTATTACGGGTATATGGGCACGGGACTATGGGATGGAGGATAATTATAATTTGTTATAACTAACCACAGTTAGTACTATGCCCGGGCAGCGCCAGGCTCTTCAGCTAGTGGCTAAATAAAGCTGTAAGGGGTGAAATAAGTGACAAAAATAAAGCATTTAGAGAATTAAAGCAAGTAGGTAGTAGTGAGGCATTAAATAAATACAGAAAATTAAATAAATTCTGTAAAAAGCAAATCAAGACAGCAAAGATTGAGACAGAGAGACTCATTGCCAGAGAAAGTAAAAATAATCCCAAAATATTCTTTAACTACATAAATAGTAAGAAGCTGAAAAATGATAGTGTTGGACCCCTTAAAAATAGTCTGGGTGAAATGGTGGATGAGGATGAGGAAAAAGCCAATATGCTAAATGACTTTTTTTCAACAGTATTTACACAAGAAAATCCCATGACGGATAACATGATCATGGATAAAAATTCTCCATTAAATGTCACCTGCTTAACCCAGCAGTAAGTACGGCGGCATCTAAAACTCACTAAAATTGACAAATCCCCGGGCTCGGATGGGATACACCCCCGAGTACTGCAGGAATTAAGCACAGTCATAGATAGACCATTATTTTTAATCTTTAAAGATTCCATAATAACAGGGTCTGTACCTCAGGACTGGCATATAGCAAATGTGGTGCCAATATTCAAAAAGGGGACAAAAACTTAACTTGGAAATTATAGGCTAGTAAGTTTAACCTCAACTGTGGGTAAAATCCTGGAGGGTTCTCTAAGAGATACTATACTGGAGTATCTGGAGAAGAATAACCTCATGACCCAATATCAACATGGGTTTACAAGGGACCGTTCCTGTCAGACTAATCTGATAAGCTTTTATGAAGAGGTAAGTTCAGGACTGGACCAAGGGAATGCAGTGGACGTGGTGTACATGGACTTTTCAAAAGCTTTTGATACGGTGCCACACAAAAGGTTGATACATAAAATGAGAACAATGGGGATAGGCGAAAATATGTGTAGGTGCGTTAAGAGCTGGCTCAGGAATAGGAAACAAAGGGTGGTTATTAATGGAGCACACTCGGACTGGGACACGGTTAGCAGTGGGGTACCACAGGGGTCAGTTTTGGGCCGCTTCTTTTTAACATATTTATTAATGACCTTGTAGGGGGCATAGAGAGTAGAATTTCAATATTTGCAGATGACACTAAACTCTGCAGGGTAATCAATACAGAGGAGGACAATTTTATATTACGGGAGGATTTATGTAAACTAGAAGCTTGGGCTGATAAATGGCAAATGAGCTTTAATGGGGATAAATGTAAGGTCATGCACTTGGATAGAACGAACAAGATGTATAATTATGTGCTTAATTGTAAAACACTGGGCAAAACTGTCACTGAAAAAGACCTGGGTGTATGGGTGGACGACAAACTCACATTTAGTGGCCAGTGTCAGGCAGCTGCTGCAAAGGCAAATAAAATAATGGGATGCATTAAAAGAGGCATAGATGTTTATGAGGAGAACATAATTTTAGCTCTATATAAGTCACTAGTGCGACCACACTTAGAATACTGTGTACAGTTCTGGTCTCCGGTGTATAAGAAAGACATAGCTGAACTGAAGCAGGTGCAGAGAAGAGCGGCCAAGGTTATTAGGGAACTAGGGGGTCTGCAATACCAAGACAGGTTATTACACTTGGGGTTATTTAGTTTGGAAAATCGAAGGCTTAGGGGTGATCTTATTACAATGTATAAATATATGCGGGGACAGTACAAAGACCTTTCTAATGATCTTTTTACTCTTAGACCTGTGACGGGGACAAGGGGGCATCCTCTACGTCTGGAGAAAAGAAGGTTTAAGCATACTTATAGATGCAGATTCTTTACTGTAAGAGCAGTGAGACTATGGAACTCTCTGCCATATGATGTTGTAATGAGTGATTCCTTAATAAAATTTAAGAAGGGACTGGATGCCTTTCTTGAAAAGTATAATATTACAGAGTATATACACTAGTTTCCTTAATATTGCGTTGATCCAGGGAGCTAGTCTGATTGCCGTATGTGGAGTCAGGAAGGAATTTTTTTCCCCAATGTGAAGCTTACTGTTTGCCACATGGGTTTTTTTTGCCTTCCTCTGGATCAACATGTTAGGGCAAGTTTGGATAGGATATGGGTTGAACTAGATGGATTTAAAGTCTTCCTTCAACCTTAATAACTATGTTACTATGTTTTAGGTCAGTTAGGATCATCATCTATTATATACTTACCTAAAATTGTCCGTCATCCACTTCCATCTGAATGTCCTCGAATCCCATAATTCATAGCGCCGAACGGAAGTACGCTGACTGCCATATTGGAACACCCATGTAATGGATGTTCCAATATGGCACCTGCTGGTGGTACCAGCCCCTTGCGCAGTACCAACAGCGGGTCACCGCCGATCCCCCACCGCAAGAACCCCTCCCCACTGCTGCTATAGCCACCACCAGGAGTATAATCCAGCAAGCCAGCAGGGGAGGGGGAGAGGCAGGAGAGAGCAGCTGTAACAGCATACTCGCCCACTCCTGGCACGGTGGCTGCAACGTCCCTGCATTTGTCTCTGATTTCCCGGCTTCCAGCAGCACTTGCTGTATTCAGTGGTCACGTGGTACCGCTCATTAAAGAAATACTTTACTTTAATGAGCGGTATCACCTGACCGCTGAATAAAGGAAGTGCTGCTAAAAGCCGGGAAATCAAAGACAGATGCAGGGATCTTACAGCCACTGCGTGAGGAGGACCAGGGGAAATGAGTGAGGACCGGGGGAGCCAAGGCAAGCTATGCATACAGGATGGGACCAGGGAGCCATGCATACAGGATGGGACCAGGGAGTCATACATACAGGATGGGACCAGGGAGCCATACATACAGGATGGGACCAGGGAGCCATACATACAGGATGGGACCAGGGAGCCATGCATACAGGATGGGACCAGTGAACCATGCATACAGGATGGGACCAGGGAGCCATGCATACAGGATGGGACCAGGGAGCCATGCATACAGAATGGGTCCAGGGAGCCATGCTTACAGGATGGGACCAGAGAGCCATACATACAGGATGGGACCAGGGAGCCATACATACAGGATGGGACCAGGGATCCATGCATACAGGATGGGACCCGGGAGCCATACATTCAGGATGGGACCAGAGAGCCATACATAAAGGATGGGACCAGGGAGCCATGCATACAGGATGGGACCAGAGAGCCATGCTTACAGGATGGGACCAGGGAGCCATGCATACAGGATGGGACCAGGGAGCCATACATACAGGATGGGACCAGGGATCCATGCATACAGGATGGGACCAGGGAGCCATACATACAGGATGGGACCAGGGAGCCATACATACAGGATGGGACCAGGGAGCCATGCATACAGGATGGGACCAGTGAACCATGCATACAGGATGGGACCAGGGAGCCATGCATACAGGATGGGACCAGGGAGCCATGCATACAGAATGGGTCCAGGGAGCCATGCTTACAGGATGGGACCAGAGAGCCATACATACAGGATGGGACCAGGGAGCCATACATACAGGATGGGACCAGGGATCCATGCATACAGGATGGGACCCGGGAGCCATACATTCAGGATGGGACCAGAGAGCCATACATAAAGGATGGGACCAGGGAGCCATGCATACAGGATGGGACCAGAGAGCCATGCTTACAGGATGGGACCAGGGAGCCATGCATACAGGATGGGACCAGGGAGCCATACATACAGGATGGGACCAGGGATCCATGCATACAGGATGGGACCAGGGAGCCATACATACAGGATGGGACCAGGGAGCCATACATACAGGATGGGACCAGGGAGCCATGCATACAGGATGGGACCAGGGAGCCATGCATACAGGATGGGACAAGGGAGCCATGCTTACAGGATGGGACCAGGGAGCCATGCATACAGGATGGGACCAGGGAGCCATACTTACAGGATGGGACCAGGGAGCCATACATACAGGATTGGACCAGGGAGCCATACATACAGGATGCGACCAGGGAGCCATAAATACAGGATGGGACCAGGGAGCCAAAAATACAGGATGGGACCAGGGAGCCATATATACAAGAGGGGGAGCCCCACACACGAGGACAGGGACCAGGGAGCCACACATACCAGGACAGGGACAGGGGGAGCCACTCATACCAGGATGGGGAGAGCCACACTTACCAGGACAGGGACGGGGAGATCCACACATACAAGGATGGGGACAGCCACACATACCAGGATGGGGACAGTCACACATACCAGGACAGGGACGGGGAGAGCCACACATACCAGGACAGGATGGGGAAAGCCACACATACCAGGACAGGGACAGGGGGAGCCACACATATCAGGACAGGGACGGGGGCAGCCACACATAGCAGGACAGGGACAAGAGGAGCCACACATAGCAGGACAGGGACAGGGGGAGCCACGCATAGCAGGACAGGGACAGGGGAAGCCACATGTAGCAGGACAGGGATGGGGTAAGCCACGCATAGCAGGACAGGGACGGGGGCAGCCACACATAGCAGGACAGGGACGAGGGGAGCCACACATAGCAGGACAGGGACGGGGGGAGCCACGCATAGCAGGACAGGGACGGGGGAAGCCACATGTAGCAGGACAGGGATGGGGTAAGCCATGCATAGCAGGACACGGACGGGGGAGCCACACATACCAGGACAGGACAAGGGGACAATGCATATCTGGCTTATACTCGAATCAATAAGGTTACCCAGTTTTCTGTGGCAAAATTAGGTGCCTCGGCTAATACTCGGGTTGGCTTATACTCGATTATATACGGTACATGTCTCCGCTATTCCCATGCAGGCGCAGTAACAGCCACATCGTTACTACGCATGCGTGGGAATAGCAGTGACGTGTATGTCACTTGCGCAGGCGCAGGTCGTGTCCGCAATTACCGCGCATGCGTAGTCAGTAACAGTCACAACCACGCTGCTCCTGTTAGCACCACTAAGCATACACAAATGTTAATTTCACCACACTCCCGATGCAATAGCATCGGACCTTTTTCTAGGAATTATTAATTTGCCAAATGCCAGAATATTGACAGAGAAAGTTTTAAGGCATTTTATTACTTACTGCAAAGTCAAAAGTTTACATCCATCCATTTCATTAGTACTTGGTACCATTGCCTTTAAACTGAATGTCTTGTGTCAAATGTTTGGGATATCCTTCCACAAGCTTCTCACAATAGTTGGTCAGAATTTAGGCCCATTTCTCCTGACAAAACTGGTGTAACTGATCCAGGTTTGTAGGTTGCCTTGCTCACAACTGCCTTTTCAGCTTTGCCCATAAATTTTCAATATGATTGAGATAAGGGCTTTCTGATGGCCACTCCAAAACATTGACTTTGTTATCCTTAAGCCACTTTGTTACCATTTTGGCAGTATGCTTCTGGTCATTGTCAATTTGGAAGACCCATTTCCACCCAAGCTTTAAGTTCCTGGCTGATGTCTTGAGATGTTGGTTCAGTATTGCCACATATTCTAGCATGGTGGCTCAGTGGATAGCACTGCAGCCTTGCCACACAGGAGTCCTAGGTTCGAATCCCACCAAGGACAACATCTGCAAGGAGTTTGTATGTTCTCCCCATGTTTGTGTGGGTTTCCTCCAGGTAGTCTGGTTTCCTCCCACATTCCAAAGACATACTGATAGGGAATTTAGATTGTGAGCCCCATCAGGGACAGTGATGATGATAATTTGTGCAAACTGTAAAGCGCTGCGGAATATGTTAGCGCTATATAAAAATCAAGATTATTATTATTCTTTTCTCATGATGTCATCTATTTTGTGAAGTGCACCAGTCCCTCCTGCAGCAAAACAATCCCACAACATGATGCTGCCACCCCCGTGTTTCACAGTTGGGATGGTGTTCTTAGGCTTCCAAACCTCACCCTTTTTCCTCCAAACATAATGTTGGTCATTATGCCCAAAAAGTTCAATATTAGTTTCATCAGACCAGAGGACATGTGTAAGGACTGTGTACCTGTTTTGTCTGCTCTTGCCCTTAGTTCGGTTGGATTCTGCCCTTAACCAAAAAGGAGTTGCTGGCTTCACGGGGGCCATCTTGCTTCCTGTCTGATATTTCTGGTTTTCTGTCTGCTGTGTATATAAAGGAACTCTGCACATTGTACCTTGCTTGTGTATCTTGTACCTTTCTTGCTGCCAAGCTGGAAGGACCTGCAACCTGCTTGCTTCTTCTAATCTTCGGGATACCCCGCCTGCTTTGGATCTACGTACCATGGAAGGACACTGTTGTTCTACACCCGCTCTGCACCCACCTCTGCTATGGTCTGCTTTCCTTTAGGAGCCTGCCCGGGCTCTGGGCCACGAACCCTGCATTGCTGGACTGGTCTGTACTACTTTGAGACTGTCTTATTTGCCTGCTGATCTGTAGAGACACAGTTTGCATCTCATCTGAAGTTCATATCTCTGCGATATATACATCTTGAACTATGATATATCGTGTCTGTCTTCATTTCTGACCCACGTCATTGGGCTCCATAGAACTTTAGCATAAACTTATAACAACATGTCTCCAAAAATTAAGGTCTTTGTTCCTGTGTGCATTTGCAAACATTAATCTGGCTCTTTTATGTTTCAGAGATCCCAATCAATTATGCAAATGTGAGGGGAAAAAATAAATAGTAAATGTAAAACGCTATTGCACAATGCCCTAAATAGTAAGCTGATGGCACAACAGTAAAGGGCGCAGTCGCAGCCAAGCAGGGTATAGTAATATTCAGTCACAATATCGGACAGTATGGATCCATTATCACATCAGCTGCAGCTGCAAACATTACCACTAGATCCAAACAGTGCAGCAAAAAGCCACAAAGTGCCAAAGTAACGGGACCAGAGAGAATTACATGCAAAAGTGTGTTATATCAAAACCAAATGAACAGGTGTGAAGGAACATATCCATCATGTCATGCACGGAACGCCAGTCTGGGAACCCCAACGTACGTTTTGCGGTATGGATACTGCTTCCTCGGGGGCGTGGCTAAGAATGTAAATTATCCCCTTTAAATATCCGGCTCCATCTAGTCATGTGAGCCTAATAAGCCAATGTCAGCCGCATTATTCTTTTCTCATGATGTCATCTATTTTGTGAAGTGCACTAGTTCCTCCTGCAGCAAAACAACCCCACAAAATGATGCTGCCACCCCGTGTTTCACAGTTGGGATGGTGTTCTTAGGCTTCCAAACCTCTCCCTTTTTCCTCCAAACATAATGTTGGTCATTATGCCCAAAAAGTTCAATTTTAGTTTCATCAGACCAGAGGACATGTGTAAGGACTGTGTACCTGTTTTGTCTGCTCTTGCCCTTAGTTCGGTTGGATTCTGCCCTTAACCAAAAAGGAGTTGCTGGCTTCACGGGGGCCATCTTGCTTCCTGTCTGATATTTCTGGTTTCCTGTCTGCTGTGTATATAAAGGAACTCTGCACATTGTACCTTGCTTGTGTATCTTGTACGTTTCTTGCTGCCAAGCTGGAAGGACCTGCAACCTGCTTGCTTCTTCTAATCTTCGGGATACCCCGCCTGCTTTGGATCTACATACCATGGAAGGACTCTGTTGTTCTACACCCGGTCTGCACCCACCTCCGCTATAGTCAGCTTTCCTTTAGGAGCCTGCCTGGGCTCTGGGCCCCCGACCCTGCATTGCTGGACTGGTCTGTACTACTTTGAGACTGTCTTATTTGCCTGCTTATCTGTAGAGTCACAGTATGCATCTCATCTGAAGTTAATATCTCTGCAATATATACATCTTGAACTGTGATATAAAATGTATGTCTTCATTTCTGACCCACGTCATTGGGCTCCATAGAACTTTAGCATAAACTTATAACAACATGTCTCCAAAAATTAAGGTCTTCGTTTCTGTGTGCATTTGCAAACATTAATCTGGCTTTTTTATGCTTCTTTAGGAGTAATTGCTTCTTCCTGGCAGTGGTCTTTCATCCCTTGTTGATACAGTACTCGTTTCACTGTGGATATTGACACAATCTTACCAGCTTCCGCCATCATCTTCACAAGCTCTTCTGCTTTTTGTCCTTGGGTTGATATGCATATGTCGGAACAAAACACGTTTTTCTCTGGGACACAGAACCCATCTCCTTCCAGAGTGGTATGATGGCTGGACATTCCCATCTTGTTTGTACTTGCGTATAATTATTTGTACAGATGAACGAGGCACCTTCAGGTATTTTGAAATTGTACCCAAGGATGAGCCAGACTTGTGCAAATCTACAATTCTCTTCCTGACATCTTGGCTGATTTCTTAAGACTTTTCCATGATGCTACACAAAGAAGCACTGTGTTTTAGGTGTGCATTAAACTACATCCACAGGTATTTCTCTAATTAACTCAGATTTTGCCAAAAAACTTATCAGAAGCTTCCAAACATGTGACATCATCATATGGGCAGTCCAGAATTGTTTAAAGGCATAGTAATCTTAGTGTGTGTAAAATTTTGACTTTGCAGTAAGTAATAAAAATGCTTTAAAACTTTCTCTCTTTCTCATTATTCTGGCATTTGGCAAATATTAATAATTATGGTAATCCTAATTGACCTAAAATGGGAAAGGTTTGTTCTAATTTCATGACAGATATTGAGAAAAACATGCAGATGTGTCTTTTTATATAGTGTATGGAAACTTCTGGTTTCAGCAATATATATATATATTTTTTTTTACGAAAATACAAAGGAAATGTGTCATCTTTAATTATAGCCCTTTAAGAGATCATTTCATCTTGCTTAACTGTTCACAATAACAACAATTTTGACAACGGGAGACAAAATTTTACATGCCACTGGATCAAAGTATTTTCGGCTGAAATCTGGCAAAAACAATTTAATAAACCAGGGCATTGTCCCCATTTTAAATTGCCCACAAATTTGAAATCATACACCTGGGGGCAGAATCACTTTAACTTTATGCCAACATTTAGGAAAATAAAGCTGAAACTGTAAAAATGTCTAATACGTGGAATTGTATTGTAAAAAATATCCATGTTTATTAGGTTTCAGTTACTTCTGTACTAAACAGTGACTTTTTATCCCATCATCTATAATTACCATTTTTAACCCAAATAATCTGGTCGGGAATAATACAAGGATAAATATCCCTAGCTTTTAACTTCCAGCTGTTTTGCCATCACCAGTTCTTCCATCCTATGATTTAGCTATACCTACAGTCCATTATTATCCCAGAAGCCAGTTATTGGCACCTCCGGGGATAATCACAACTTACAGCCTTTTGAAAGAATTCGCCTTAGTGTCCTTAGTTTATTGCAGTGTTTTTTAGACACATGCTGTAATTTATATTTATGTAAGTATTTGTCCCTCTTTTGAAATATATAAAGCCATTTTTGTGGATTCTTCTTTTGCATGCAGAAATCCCTTTGTGCTATGTGTCTCTAAGTTCTCTCGTAAATTGTAACACATAAAAGGGATTTAGCTTTATATGCGCTCTGTAGCACGGTCCTCGCTCATTAACGGCATTCAATAGAGGATTTACGGGCACCATAAAGGTTCATTGATACACAGTACACAACAATAACAGGTCTAATTACAAGCATTGTATTAATTACATTTGATCCTTTTCTATAATAATTATCACAGTGAAAGTCCATGTAACGTCTCACTAAACCATCATTGTTAAGAGATAATCCTTTCATACTGAACATACTGTATAGCACAGAAAGATGATAATATCTACAAAATTATTATACAAATATGTATGAAATTTGTCAAACATTTTAGATTAAATTAATTATTAAAGGGATATATCTACTAGGAATCATTAAGTGAATACAGACATCGTGGAGGTCATGTGGCACACAGTGATTCCTGCTATGGAGGACTCAGCACAAGTATTACATGGTCACACATTTATTTTAAAGAGCATCATAGAATAGCGTGTTTCTCTGCAAGAAAATGTTCAACTGACTGTGGCTTCCACTATCCTCCCATTGCCAAGGCAAGGTACTCAGTAGACCACCAGCATCCCCCCTGTTGGAAAAGAGGTGCAATTCTAGTAGATAAGACTGTAGGTATGCTCCATCTTACCCATAGGTGGCCTGATGGGTACTGCTTCTCTTTTTGGAGACTGTCAAGTCAGCTTAAGCAAAGGTATCTTAGTCAGCCAAATCAGCTCTCCAGCTTTGCCCTGATGAGGGGTAAATACCATGAAACATGTATCGAAAAATGGAGTGTGTAGCTTAGCTCCCTATACTAAGTCATATGGCAAGGCTAATTAAAGGGTCAATATGTCCACTCCTTACTTGCTAAAAAGGCTATTTTACAACCTTCCCATACCCATTGTAGAGCATAATTTTCCAATGCCCATTGGAAACTGTTATATATATATGACAATGTTTGAATATTGGAGGTCTAGCTAGTGAAACATGTGTGTGTCTGTCTGCGGGTGTCTGTCTGTGGGTGTCTATGTAGCCAGGCATCATCTGATGGGACTACTACTCCCATCCGGCTATGTCTGCTGTCACATATAACAGGGACAGCATGAGCCGATGATGGGACAGTAGTAGTCCCATCATCCAGCGACTGTATTCAATTGTAAAACAAAACACAAACATTCATACTCACCAAACACCTAATCCCAAATGCCCTCGATCTCCTGCAACAAAAATAGAATAATAAACCTATATATATTACTTATCTTTCAACCGTAGTCCATTTAATAATCAGTGTCTCATGACGATCTTACATAGAGAACAGTCACATCAGGAGATGTGACCGCTCTACCTGGGCTCTGGTGATACACTGACAGGAAGTGATCCTGCCTCAGTGTATCACTGCGCTGCCATCAGAGTTCACCAGAGTTTGTGCTGTTACTTGCAGCACCGCTGCATAAGAAAATTCTCACACAGCGGTAGTGTCGTAAGTGAGAGCTCGAACTCCGGTAAACTCAGTGATACACTGAAGGAGCGATTACCACCTGTTAGTGTATCACTGGAGGCTGGGTAGAGCAGTCACATCTCCCGATGTGATTGTTCTACACGTGAGATCATCGTGGGGTACTCGGTAACTGGACTACGGTGGACAGGGAGTATTTATGTTGGTTTATTATTTTATTTTTGTTGCAAGAAATCGAGGGAGTCAGAGATTAGGTGAGGGAGTCAGAGATTAGGTGATGCAGTAAGTATGGTAAATTAAGATTCAATAAAGGAGTCTGTGTGATTATTTCAATTAAATGACTTTATTCTCGCTGTGTTTTTATTTACCATGTAACTATAGGATTAGTATTGGATAGGTGTCTTATGGACGCTTCTCAATTACTAATTAGTGGGCTTGATGTCACTGGACAATACACAGGTGACATCAACCCACAAATATTACCCCACTTGCCACCGCTACAGCGAAAGTGAGAAGATCGAGGCTAAGTGCCAGAATTGGTGCATCTATAAGATGTGCCATTTCTGGGACAGCTGAGAGCTGATGGTTTTTAGCCTGGAGGGTGCCAATATATATGGCCATTTCCAAGGCTATTAATATCAGCCCGCAGCTGTCTGCCTAGTCTTTGCTGGTTTGATTTTATAGGGGGACCCCATGTCGATTATTCTTTGGGGTTCCCCTGTAACCTAGCCAGTAAAGGCTAAGCAAACATCTGTGAGCTGATATTAATAGCCTGGGTTCCTTTATGGCTATTGGCTCCTTTCCAGAATATTAACATCAGCCCTTTGCCATCGGCTTTCCCTCTGCTGGTTAACAAAATTTTGCGGGAGCCCAGGCAATTTTTAATTTATTTTTTTTTGAAAATTAAACAGATATTGCGTTTCACACAGATTTCATGTGTGTGTCTCTTTTATTTAACTCTTTATGTGCCATTTTATTAAGGAGGGTATCTGGCTGACACCTGTTCATTACTAAACCTCGGGCTTGTAATTGCATATAAATATATATATATATATTGCTCAAAAAAATAAAGGGAACACTAGACACTCTTACTGAGCAGTCACATGGATGTTAGTGACCTTCCTATCATTTCTACCTGTTGTTTATTCATTTGGCACAACAGCAGGAGAAATTGAATCACAATCAGTGTTGATTTCACAGAAGTGTGACTGACTAGGAGTTACATTTTGTTGTTTAAGTGCTCTCTTTATTTTTTGGAGCAGTATATATTGTAAGGTAGCGCTGTCATTCGGGTAGGGGATGCTCACTTGGCAGCCAAATAACCACATCCGGCACGGGTTGTCCATAAAACAATCACAGTCCATGCGGTTTATTTAGGCATCATAAACCATGACCAGCAACATAAAGTTCATATTAACAGCATAGCGTCCATGACAGAACTTCACTCTGTTATCCCTGTGGTCACACAGGTTGTGCCATGTCCAGCACACAGACTCTCTCAGCCTCACAGTTATATCCCCTCTCTGGGTTTACCTCATGGCTGCTTCACCAGGCAGCCGACGTCCATTCCCTCCAGGGAACTATCAGGCATGTGCAGCCATTAAACACAGCGTTCACTTGCTATCAGGAAGACAGCCCGATCTCTCTCAGATGGGACCTTCCAAAACGGACCAACCAGGTCCCTGCATTCACTCCATGTGACCTACCCTGGCCACCTTATATGGTCTGCAGCCACGCCCACCGGGTCACATGGCTATGACCACATCACAGGTCCTTCAACCACTCATACACACTTTACAATAGTATTCTTAAACACACCCCCTGGGTGGGTTTGTAGGTAACTGGTTCCACCAGTCTCACCAGCTACCTGGAGACTTCTCCCTGAGACATTGGAATGAAAGATCAGCTCTGCTGATCAGCACATAAGCAAGCCTCCATCCCAAGGCCACCCACCTTGAGATAGATAATGATCCTTTAGCACCCTGCTCCTGTTACCACTCTGGACAAGGCTATCCGTTCGTCCTGGGACACCCACACAGCACCCCCTAGCGAACACAGTGGTCACTGCACCACAATATATATATATATATACTGTATATATATATATATATATATATATATATGTATGTATATATATATATATACACACACAGCTCTGGCAAAAATTAAGAGACCACCACATCAAAACCCAGTCATGGGCAGCCCATTCTCCAGGCCTGAACCCCATTGAAAACCTCTGGAATGTAATCAAGAGGATGATGGATAGTCACAAGCCATCAAGCAAAGAACTGCTTAAATTTTTGCGCCAGAAGCAGTGTGAAAGACTGGTGGAAAGCATGACATGGCGCGTGAAAGCTGTTTTTAAAAATCATGGTTATTCCACAAAATATTGATTTCTGAACTATTCCTGAGTTAAAACATTAATATTGCTGTTTCTAAATGATTATGAACTTGTTTTATTTGCATTATTTGAGATCTGAAAGCACTGCTTTTTTAATTTTGACCATTTTTCTTTGTCAGACGAAAAATACTAAATTCATTGCTTGGAAATTCGGAGACATGTTGTCAGAAGTTTATACACTAAAAGAACAACTTACATTTTACTAAAAATTATACCTATAAAGAGAAAAATCAGACAAACTGAACATATGAAAGGTCTCTTAATTTGACATCACTAATGCTACCGCCGGCAGCTTCTCATTAATTCTAGAGCTGACGTCACTGATGCTGCGTAGCCTCCCAGCCTGACCTGCAATGAACTTGGCACTCAAGAGTTCACCGTGGGTCAGGCTGTGAGGCTGCGCTGCCGTCACTGTTGCTGTCTCTGGCAGCTTCTCATTCTCATTCATTCTTCAGTGGTTTACAGCTGGGGCGGTAGCATTAGCACCGCTCCTGGTTGTAAGCTATTTAACCCCCAGATATGGATTACGCCGTGGGACTGTTTGCCGGACAGGTATGGTATATTGTTGTTTTTTTATTTTTTATTTATTACAGGAGATCGAGGGCATCGTTTGGATTAGCAGAAGAATAAAGATGGCAAAACTGTATGGTCTCATTTAATTAAAATACTTTTTTTCTGCCTGTGTGTGTGTTGATTTAACCCTTTACAAACTTTAGGATTAGTAATGAATAGGTGTCGTATTGACAACTCTCCATTGCTAAGCCAGGCTTAATGTCACCTTACAATACATTTGTGACATTAGCCCCTTATTACCCTATATGCCATCGCTACAGGGCAGTGGGAAGAGAGAGGTTAAGTGCCAGAATTGGCGCTTTTTACAGATGCGCCTTTTCTGGGGTGGCTGGGGGCAGATGTTTTTAGCCAGGGGAGGGGAAATAACCATGGTCCCGCTCTAGGCTATTATTATCTGCCCTCAGTCACTGGCATTCCCTCTATGGCGCAGAAAATTGCACGGGAGCCCACGCCAGTTTTTTCCGTGAAAACATTCTTTTATTAAATACATACAGGTCCCAAATTTTACACACTCATACTACTAACAGTATTAGTCACTGACAAATATAAATCTAACTGTTCTGCAATGGTTTACTTTATGTAAATCATGTCTCCTAGCCTGTCGGCTTCTGCAATGATTTTACAGAAGCTGACAAGTGAATTATCAGCTATTCTGCTATCTATCTGTCTATGAAATATAAAGATATATATATATATATATATATACGGTATGTGTATATATATATATATACAGTGGGGAAAAAAAGTATTTAGTCAGTCAGCAATAGTGCAAGTTCCACCACTTAAAAAGATGAGAGGCGTCTGTAATTTACATCATAGGTAAACCTCAACTATGGGAGACAAACTGAGAAAAAAAAATCCAGAAAATCACATTGTCTGTTTTTTTTTCATTTTATTTGCATATTATGGTGGAAAATAAGTATTTGGTCAGAAACAAGCAATCAAGATTTCTGGCTCTCACAGACCTGTAACTTCTTCTTTAAGAGTCTCCTCTTTCCTCCACTCATTACCTGTAGTAATGGCACCTCTTTAAACTTGTTATCAGTATAAAAAGACACCTGTGCACACCCTCAAACAGTCTGACTCCAAATTCCACTATGGTGAAGACCAAAGAGCTGTCAAAGGACACCAGAAACAAAATTTTAGCCCTGCACCAGGCTGGGAAGACTGAATCTGCAATAGCCAACCAGCTTGGAGTGAAGAAATCAACTGTGGGAGCAATAATTAGAAAATGGAAGACATACAAGACCACTGATAATCTCCCTCGATCTGGTGCTCCACGCAAAATCCCACCCCGTGGGGTCAGAATGATCACAAGAACGGTGAGCAAAAATCCCAGAACCACGCGGGGGGACCTAGTGAATGAACTGCAGAGAGCTGGGACCAATGTAACAAGGCCTACCATAAGTAACACACTACGCCACCATGGACTCAGATCCTGCAGTGCCAGACGTGTCCCACTGCTTAAGCCTGTACATGTCCGGGCCCGTCTGAAGTTTGCTAGAGAGCATTTGGATGATCCAGAGGAGTTTTGGGAGAATGTCCTATGGTCTGATGAAACCAATCTGGAACTGTTTGGTAGAAACACAACTTGTCGTGTTTGGAGGAAAAAGAATACTGAGTTGCATCCATCAAACACCATACCTACTGTAAAGCATGGTGGTGGAAACATCATGCTTTGGGGCTGTTTCTCTGCAAAGGGGCCAGGACGACTGATCCGGGTACATGAAAGAATGAATGGGGCCATGTATCGTGAGATTTTGAGTGCAAACCTCCTTCCATCAGCAAGGGCATTGAAGATGAAACGTGGCTGGGTCTTTCAACATGACAATGATCCAAAGCACACTGCCAGGGCAGCGAAGGAGTGGCTTCGTAAGAAGCATTTCAAGGTCCTGGAGTGGCCTAGCCAGTCTCCAGATCTCAACCCTATAGAAAACCTTTGGAGGGAGTTGAAAGTCCGTGTTGCCAAGCGAAAAGCCAAAAACATCACTGCTCTAGAGGAGATCTGCATGGAGGAAAGGGCCAACATACCAACAACAGTGTGTGGCAACCTTGTGAAGACTTACAGAAAACGTTTGACCTCTGTCATTGCCAACAAAGGATATATCACAAAGTATTGAGATGAAATTTTGTTTCTGACCAAATACTTATTTTCCACCATAATATGCAAATAAAATGAAAAAAAAACAGACAATGTGATTTTCTGGATTTTTTTTTTTCAGTTTGTCTCCCATAGTTGAGGTCTACCTATGATGTAAATTACAGACGCCTCTCATCTTTTTAAGTGGTGGAACTTGCACTATTGCTGACTGACTAAATACTTTTTTTCCCCACTGTATACATGTATTCTATCTATTCTATTGTAAGCTGTCAGTGTGATGATTTCGGGTGTGACCAGGCTGTCGTCCCATACATTTCAGCTATCATATAGTGTACACAGCCATCACATAGTATAGCACAGCCTTTCATAGCCTGTATAAAATCCAAGGCAGGGAATGCAGTGATGCAACCATTTTATGGTGCAACTGTTTAGTGAAAATATGTCACAGCTTAGCAATAGAAATAGTGTACATGTATGTTTGGGTGTGTGACAAAACAGCAGTTAAGAGCGTTTACCACTTATTAACCCATAGCCATATATGTTGAGGTTACTTTGAAATTATTACTAAGGCTGTCTTGTCATTAAAAAGCTTGAAGGGCACTGGATACAGTGTTTAGAGTTTTCATAGTATTATGTATTTTCAGTGAAACTGGAGTGCCTGTGATTCACAGCAAATTTATTCACCAAAAATCACATTTTTGGAAAAAATTTGCAAAAGCTGGCGAATTCAAATTTTAAAAGATTCAATCATATCTAGCAACAATGGAGCTTGAAATATTGAAACATACACTTAAAATCATTGTTTCAGACTGATAGTTTCGTCAGAAGTACACACCGTTATATTTATTGCAAACATTTTTTTAATTATTTTAATGTGCTTCCTACATTTTTAATTGGTGGATATTACTATATACATATTCTCCAGGATATCTTGTATAAGTTCAGGTAATTAATTCATCTGCTGTGGATTGCAGAATTTATTGGCATAGACGATACTAGAAGTCAGGAAAAGAGTTACTGGTCTGGGAGACAATTCCTGTGATCTATAAAACTGAAAAAAAAGAGTTCAAAAGTGATACAGGCTAAAATATTTCAGCCATACAGTTCCAAATGTTCTGTGCACATTTATGTGATATCTAACACTCCAAAAAGCATTATAAAATTAGTTGGATTATATTTCTCACCTATACACTATTCCATGGTCTGGGGTTAATTTCTGTGATATTACCTAACACTATGAAAAAAGTGAAAAAAATATTGGCTGGATTACAGTTCTCATCCATACACTATTCCGTGGTCTGGGAGACAATTCCTGTGATCTATAAAACTGAAAAAAGCATTCAAAAATTTTGCAGTCCTAAATTTCTAAGCCATACAGATTTATATGTTCTTTGGTGCATTTCTGATAACCTCTAACACTGCAAAAAAAGAGTTAAAAAAATTGGCTCTCATTCATACTCTATTCCATGTTCTGGGGTACATTTCCTATAACATCAGGGAAGGGCATCAGCGGTTCCTCACCGGAATCCGGATGAACACAGGTACCAGGAATAAGTGGATGGATACAACTCATTAGCAATAGCAACAGTAAAGAAAGCAAAAAAGTTCCAGCACCAGGCATCTCTTCATTAAAATCTTTAATATTTTATTTTCATGTCAAGAATAAAAAATCATGCAGGGACGCAGCACCTAAATGCCTGACACATTTCAACTTCTTAATCATAGGTATATGAACAATACATAAAAAAATCCTTATATACCTATCCCAACAATTGAAACCATGTACACCTGTTATTTGATATGATTAATTTAGAATCATTACAAATTGAAATGTGAGACAGCCTACCAAAAATCATGATGTCTACATAGATTGTCGCCTCCTTGTCCACACAAAATAAGTTTGTAAAAGACATCTCTACTTTGCCAGTGCAGCAACTTTATGTATTTTATCTAAATGGTAAAAGTATAAAATAATATAAAGCAAAAAAAGAGAGAGAAAAAAAATATTTTGCAACATAGTTCTCTGTTAGTCTCTATATTGATTTATCCTATCTAAATGTTTGCCATGCAAAACTTTCAACCATTTGAAACCACAAGAAAACATATGTGCAGTTTTCATGGTGGAGAAAAAAAAATAAAAAAATCTTTTGCAACATAGTTCTCTGCATCAGGTTCTGTTCCATCAGTGGATAATGATCAAGCTCCCCAAAATACCCTCCCAAAAAACGGGGAAGAATGGGGAAACGACAGCTGGGCAAACGAAGGAGAAGAAAGAGTTCATCATCAGTATCCTCTGTTCATATGCCTATGATTAAGAACTTTGTTCGAAACATGTCAGGTGTTTAGGGGCTACGTCCCCGCATAATTTTTTATTCTTGACATGAAAATAAAATACTGAAGATTTTAATGAAGAGACACCTGGTGCTGGAATTTTTTTCCTTTCTTTACTATTGCTAGTACATTTCCTGTAAGGCTGGAGTCACACTAACCTGCGCAAAATACGGTCAGTATTTTACATGCATAATACGGATGACAGACCCCTAAATAGTGCTCCGTATGTCATCCGTAATCAAGGTGTGGTCGCGTATTTTGCGCATGTCAGCATCCGTATGTAATCCGTATGGCTTCCGTATGGTGAGATTTTCTCGCAGGCTTGCAAAATGGACATATAATGGAGCCCTATGACAGTTTTAATAAAGAAATGAAAGAATAGATATAGACACATAGAATGCATATATAAGGAGTGTATATGTATTCTATGTGTCTATATCTATTCTTTCTTTCTTTATTAAACCTGTCAGTGAGTTTACTGTATAGCGCACTGAATTGCCGGCTTTGCTAAAAGACATCGGGTGTGTATTTCTCGCAAGTCACATGTGTGGTCCGTGTGTAATCCGTATTTTTTGCGCACCCATAGACTTGCATTGGCGTATTACGGCCGTAGTACGCTGACAATCGCAGTATGCTGCGATTGGCACGGACAGTAGAATACGGATGAGAAATATACAGCTGGTGCAAGGTACCCCATAGAGAATCATTGGTCCGTGTCTAATGCGTGCTTTTAGCGCCTCTCACTCGGACGTATTCCTCGCCAGTGTGACCCCGGCCTTATATGCAAAACTGAAAAAAGTGTTAAAATTTTTGCAAGCTTAAATTTTTCAGCCATACAGTATTACTTGGTCTGGGGTACATTTCTGACATTTATAACACACAGAAAAAGCATTTCAAAATTTTGCTGGGTTAAATTTCTCACATATACATTATTACATTCTTTGTGGTACATTTCTGTGGCATATAACACTCCAAAAAGTGTTGAAACATTTTTCTGGATTGAACATGATTGTCATCCATACGCTTTTGCGTTCTTTCTGTTACATTACGGTGATATTGAACTCCCAAAAACCACTTTGACTATTGCAGGTGGCCAGTTTTTTTTTCTTTTCTTTTAAAAGTAAACTTTGTTTTCCAGAGACCTAGCAATTACTAAATGCGCAAGGCGTTCGGTAAGGGATGGGAAAGCGGAAATGATGATAACGGTGCACACAGATACCGAGGATATGGGGCAGGTATGGCTACGCTTGTTGATGGAGCACAAGAAAGATGCCCTTTCATGACACATAGTTTTATGTCCCACTTTGCATGGAGGCATGGTACACCACTTCTGAAGACAGAACAGTGGGAACAAGTGGTCAGTTGGATAGCAAAAAATGCTTCCAGCAGGCTTGGAAGCACTACCCAGTCTTCCACATGGTACAGTTTCACCAGCATACAGTCTGGATCACTTACTCCTCACCCTGATCCTTCTTTCCCCCACCATATTGAGTCCCAGGACGCTAGATATCTCACACACTCCGTGGAGCTCTTTGCAACAACATTTCTTGTTTTTGGTCTCTCAAACTGCGTGCTCCAAGAGGGACAGGACGACATGCTGTCCTTTTAGCTAAGGAAGAAGATGATGATGAGACAGTTGCCTCTAAGTCTTGTTATTGTTAAATCGCAATGTCAGGAGGACCAGTATGCAGGGGTGGAAGACGAGGATGACGAAGTCACCGACCCAACTTGGGAAGCTGGCATGCAGGGTGAGGCCAGCCGTGCTGAGAGGGAGAGATTGGCAATATCGAAAGAGACAGGAAGAGGCAATGGCTGCCAGAGCACTGACACTGCTAAATTTTTCCGTCAAAGAGTTAGGTGTTCTCCAGTATGGACTTTTTTAAAGAGAGTTCTGAGACAATTAAAATGGCAACCTGTGCCATGCCAAGTTCAGCAGGGGCTGACCACTAAGAACCCAACCACTAGCATGGTCAGACACATTGTCAGGATCCAGGTTGGATTATGACAGATTTTGCACAAGTAACCTTTTTTTTTCCTTTAAGCTGTTTGCTTAAAGTTACTTTTGCCCCGGGTGGCCATTATGGTCATTATACTCTGGTTACTTTAGTTTAGTTGCCCCCGGTGGCCGCTAGTGTTATTGCACGTGATTAGGAAGCAGGTGTGATTCTCTGGCTCCTATCTATAAAAGAGTTGCAGGTGGTCTCACTCACGTTTGGTGATATTGCTCATTTCCAACCAAGTCTGGTGAAGGAAGGAACTCCAGAGAGGAGTTCCTGGCAGCTCAGGGGAGCTCTGGTGTAATAGCTTCAGGCGGAAGCTGAATTCAGGTGTCGAGCTTCAGGGGTCAAGCTGAACTTTGGTGTTGTACTCTGTTGCTGGGAGCAATAGCAACAGAGCACAGCTAAGTGGTGTTTTTCCCTGTTTGTGACTTTCCTTGTGTGTGAATTAGTGCAGTGGTGGGATTAGATTCTGCACCATCCAGTTCTCTAGAAAAGGATAGGTGCAGGGTGAGCTAGGTATTTGAGGTATCCAGCTCGTCGCCAGGTGCGGAACCTGCCTAGGGATCGTCAGGAGTGTAGGGACACTGACTCAGGGGAGAGCAGAAGGTCTGCACGTCCCCATTCCCTATTGCAGGGCCATCCATTGTAACGGTTTCCCCGGTGTTTCCCTTAACTCTGTTTAAATTTGCCCTGCTGGAGGCGGTGTATCCAGTCACATGTGACATAACATTATCACCAAACTTAACATTTTTCTCTGGTGAGCCGTTGGACCAAGTTCAGACAGGAGAGCAGTTACTGCTGGTCCTCACTGAGATGAGTGAGGAGCTGAATGATGTGTTTAAGCAGCACCTGCAGCAGAATTATGGGTCTGAGGCCTACCCTCTGCCTCAACTAGAGGGTCCATTTGCGGCTTTGGCGAAGATGCGCCTTGGAGTCCCTGCTGGGGAGCAGGACTTGCTTATACAGGCGGACGTACCCAGGCAGGTGGGAGAAGTTGGTGTCCCCATGGTGCTGCCTGGTGTTCCCCAATGTGAAGGGGTACGTCCCTGTAGTGAGCAGACTAATGATTTAGTCTTTGGCACTCACGCCGAAACTTCGGTAATATCAGAGAAGCCGTGTCCCCTTGGTCATGTGGAGGAAGACGACCTGGGAGTGTATATTTCCTCCTCGCCCTCAGAAGGTACTATATCAGCAGAGGTGATGGTTGGCGAGGTACCTGAGGGCATACCGGTGCTTGTTAACAGTGGAGCAGAAGTCAGTCCGGTGGATGCTCAGTTTGTCCGGACTCATGGTCTGAGGTGTGAGGCGCCGGACAAACCCATTAGTGTCCAGGCCATTGACTTTGTCCCACTGAGCCAGGGGGGTTAAACCAAATCATAGAAAACATTGAGCTGCATAGTGGACATCATGATGAGTCCTTGTCATGCTACGTATTGGAGGGAATGCCAGTACCTATCGTTTTAGGCCTCCCTTGGCTGAAAAAACACAACCTGGTAATAGATTGGCGGGCTAGGGAAGTAGTCAGCTGGGAGCAGTCATGTGAGGGCTGCTGCCTAGGGGCTACTGTCTCTGCCGTCTCTCTACAACCATCCCCTTCCTCTCTAGTGGGAGCAGCAGATGTGCTGCAGGAGAGTAGGGGCAAGTCTCAACCCTCGCCATTAGCCAACCCTGAGAGGCACAGACCTTGTAGTGGGAGTGGTTGGAGGGTGGTGTACCCCTTGGTGATTTGCAGGGGTGTGAGTGTGGTGACACAGGGGGATTCCTCTGTTGTCAGTCCCAGAAAGAATTCACCGTATTGTGACAAACGAATGTGTGGCAACAAATGTTCAGGTCCGGACCTGTGTGTGAATGAGCATGTATGGGTGGCCACCAAAAAACATCCGATGGAAGTGTGTTGCGGAGACTTACCAGTTGGAATTACCCCCTAACTTGCCCAGACACCACTTGTTCCCCAGACCGGCGCTTTGGAGAGAGGTGGTACCTCCGGAACATACATTGCCAATACCAGCGGTGCTCATTTGTCATAAACCTGAAGTTCAGGTAGTTGTTGGGGTGAACTCTGGATCCGGGCGTCCCCTCTGTAGGTGTTTTTTTTTTGGTGAAGAGCGGTCTTGAGGGTCCAGAGGCCCCTCATTGAGGGAGGGTACAGTCATGATCCAGGTTGGATTATGACAGATTTTGCACAAGTAACCTTTTTTTTCCCTTTAAGCTGTTTGCTTGAAGTTAGTTTTGCCCCCGGTGGCCGTTAGGGTCATTACTCTCTGGTTACTTTAGTTTAGTTGCCCCAGTGGCCGCTAGTGTTATTGCACGTGATTAGGAAGCAGGTGTGATTCCCTGGCTCCTACCGATAAAGGAGTTGCAGGTGGTCTATCTCACGTTTGGTGATATTGCTCATTTCCAACCAAGTCTGGTGAAGGAAGGAACTACAGAGAGGAGTTTCTGGCAGCTCAGAGGAGCTCTGGTGTAATAGCTTCAGGCGGAAGCTGAATTCAGGTGTCAAGCTTCAGGGGTGTAGCTGAACTTTGGTGTTGTACTCTGTTGCTGGGAGCAATAGCAACAGAGCAAAGTCAAGTGGTGTTTTTCCCTGTTTGTGACTTTCCTTGTGTGTGTATTAGTGCAGTGGTGGGATTAGTTTCTGCACCGTCCAATTCACTAGAAAGGGATAGGTGCAGGGCGAGCTAGGGATTTGAGGTATCCAGCTCGTCGCCAGGTGCGGAACCTGCCTAGGGATCATCAGAAGTGTAGGGACACTGACTCAGGAGAGTGGAGGAGGTCTCCACATCCTCGTTCCCTATTACAGGGCCCTCCATTGTTACGGTTTCCCCGGTGTTTCCCTTAACTCTGTTTAAATTTGTCCTGCTGGAGGCGGTGTATCCAGGTTCACTGGTGTTATAGAAATTCGCCCTGCTGGAGGCAGTGTAGCCAGTCACATGTGACATAACGTTATCACTAAACTTAACATTTTTCTCTGGTGAGCCATGGGCCAAGTTCAGACCGGTGAGCAGTTTGCTTCTGGTCCTCACTGAGATGAGTGAGGAGCTGAATGATGTGTTTAGGCAGCACCTGCAGCAGAATTATGGGTCTGAGGCCTACCCTCTGCCTCAACTAGAGGGTCCATTTGCGGCTTTGGCGAAGATGCGCCTTGGAGTCCCTGCTGGGGAGTAGGACTTGCTTATACAGGCGGACGTACCCAGGCAGGTGGGAGGAGTTGGTGCCCCCATGGTGCTGCCTGGTGTTCCCCAAGGTGAAGGGGTACGTCCCTGTAGTGAGCAGACTAATGATTTAGTCCTTGGCACTCACGCCGAAACTTCGGTAATATCAGAGAAGCCGTGTCCCCCTGGTCATGTGGAGGAAGACGACTTGGGAATATATATATCCTCCTCGCCCTCAGAAGGTACTATATCAGCAGAGGTGATGGTTGGCGAGGTACCTGAGGGCATACCGGTGCTTGTTAACAGTGGAGCAGAAGTCAGTCCGGTGGATGCTCAGTTTGTCCGGACTCATGGTCTGAGGTGTGAGGCGCCGGACAAACCCATTAGCATCCAGGCCATTGACTCTGTCCCACTGAGCCAGGGGGGTTAAACCAAGTGGTAGAAAACATTGAGCTGCATAGTGGACATCATGATGACTCCTTGTCATGCTACGTCTTGGAGGGAATGCCAGTACCTATCATTTTAGGCCTCCCTTGGCTGAAAAAACACAACCCGGTATTAGATTGGTGGGCTAGGGAAGTAGCAGCTGGGAGCAGTCATGTGAGGGCTGCTGCCTAGGGGCTACTGTCTCTGCCGTCTCTCTACAACCATCCCCTTCCTCTCAAGTGGGAGCAGCAGATGTGCTGCAGGAGAGTAAGGGCTAGTCTCAACCCTCGCCATTAGCCAACCCTGAGAGGCGCAGACCTTGTAGTGGGAGGGGTTGGAGGGTGGTGTACCCCTTGGTGAATTGCGGGGGTGTGAGTGTGGTGACACAGGGGGACGCCTCTGTTGTCAGTCCCAGAAAAATTTACCGTATTGTGACAAACGAACGTGTGGCAATAAATGTTCAGGTCCGGACCTGTGTGTGAATGAGCATGTATGGGTGGCCACCAAAAACATCCAGTGGAAGAGTGTTGCGGAGACTTACCAGTTGGAATTACCCCCAAACTTGCCCAGACACCACTTGTTCCCCAGATCGGCGCTTTGGGGAGAGGTGGTACCTCCGGAACATACATTGCCAATACCAGCGATGCTCGTTTGTCATAAACCTGAAGTTCAGGTAGTTGTTGGGGTGAACTCTGGATCTGGGCGTCCCCACTGTAGGTGTTTTTTTTGGTGAAGAGCGGTCTTGAGGGTCCAGAGGCCCCTCATTGAGGGATGGTACTGTCATGATCCAGGTTGGATTATGACAGATTTTGCACACGTAACCTTTTTTTTCCCTTTAAGCTGTTTGCTTGAAGTTAGTTTTGCCCCCGGTGGCCGTTAGGATCATTACACTCTGGTTACTTTAGTTTAGTTGCCCCAGGTGGCCGCTAGTGTTATTGTATGTGATTAGGAAGCAGGTGTGATTCCCTGGCTCCTACCTACAGTCATGGCCAAAAGTATTGACACCCCTGCAATTTTGTCAGATAATACTCAGTTTCTTCCTGAAAATGATTGCAAACACAAATTCTTTGGTATTATTATCTTCATTTAATTTGTCTTAAATGAAAAAACACAAAAAGAATTGTCCTAATTTGTCCTATTTGCCAAATTGGATATATTTCCACACCAAACATAACAAAGAGGGTGGACAAAAGTATTGGCACTGTTTGAAAAATCATGTGATGCTTCTCTAATTTATGTAATTAACAGCACCTGTAACTTACCTGTGGCACCTAACAGGTGTTGGCAATAACTAAATCACACTTGCAGCCAGTTAACATGGATTAAAGTTGACTCAACCTCTGTCCTGGGTCCTTGTGTGTACTACATTGAGCATGGAGAAAAGAAAGAAGACCAAAGAACTGTCTGAGGACTTGAGAAACCAAATTGTGAGGAAGCATGAGCAATTTCAAGGCTACAAGTCCATCTCCAAAGACCTGAATGTTCCTGTGTCTACCGTGCACAGTGTCATCAAGAAGTTTAAAGCCCATGGCACTGTGGCTAACCTCCCTAGATGTGGCCGGAAAAGAAAAATTGACAAGAGATTTCAACGCAAGATTGTGCGGATGTTGGATAAAGAACCTCCACTAACATCCAAACAAGTTCAAGCTGCCTTGCAGTCCAAGGGTACAATGGTGTCAACCCGTACAATCCGTCGGCGTCTGAATGAAAAGGGACTGTATGGTAGGAGACCCAGGAAGACTCCACTTCTTACCCCGAGACATAAAAAAGCCAGGCTGGAGTTTGCCAAAACTTACCTGAAAAAGCCTAAAACATTTTGGAAGAATGTTCTCTGGTCAGATGAGACAAAAGTAGAGCTTTTAGGGCAAAAGCATCAACATAGAGTTTACAGGAGAAAAAAGAGGCATTCAAAGAAAAGTACACGGTCCCTACAGTCAAACATGGCGGAGGTTCCCTGATGTTTTGGGGTTGCTTTGCTGCCTCTGGCACTGGACTGCTTGACCGTGTGCATGGCATTATGAAGTCTGAAGACTACCAACAAATTTTGCAGCATAATGTAGGGCCCAGTGTGAGAAAGCTGGGTCTCCCTCAGAGGTCATGGGTCTTCCAGCAGGACAATGACCCAAAACACACTTCAAAAAGCACTAGAAAATGGTTTGAGAGAAAGCATTGGAGACATCTAAGGTGGCCATCAATGAGTCCAGACCTGAATCCCATAGAACACCTGTGGAGAGATCTAAAAATGGCAGTTTGGAGAAGGCACCCTTCAAATATCAGGGACCTGGAGTAGTTTGCCAAAGAAGAATGGTCTAAAATTCCAGCACAGCATTGTAAGAAACTCATTGATGGTTACCGGAAGCGGTTGGTCGCAGTTATTTTGGCTAAAGGTTGTGCAACCAAGTATTAGGCTGAGGGTGCCAATACTTTTGTCTGGCCCATTTTTGGAGTTTTGTGTGAAATGATCAATGTTTTGCTTTTTGCTTCATTCTCTTTTGTGTTTTTTCATTTAAGACAAATTAAATCAAGATAATAATACCAAAGAATTTGTGTTTGCAATCATTTTCAGGAAGAAATTGAATATTATCTGACAGAATTGCAGGGGTGTCAATACTTTTGGCCATGACTGTATAAAGGAGTTGCAGGTGGTCTCACTCACGTTTGGTGATATTGCTCATTTCCAACCAAGTCTGGTGAAGGAAGGAACTACAGAGAGGAAGTCCTGGCAGCTCAGGGGAGCTCTGGTGTAATAGCTTCAGGCGGAAGCTGAATTCAGGTGTCGAGCTTCAGGGGTGAAGCTGAACTTTGGTGTTGTACTCTGTTGCTGGGAGCAATAGCAACAGAGCAAAACAATGTGGTGTTTTTCCCTGTTTGTGACTTTCCTTGTGTGTGTATTAGTGCAGTGGTGGGATTAGTTTCTGCAGCGTCCAGTTCAGTAGAAAGGTGTTATAAATGGGTCACCGAGGAGAAAAAAGCAAAACAAGCTAAGTCACAGAAAACCAGAGAGATTGGTAACTATGCAGATTGCAGATCCCTGATCCTACCACACAACTAGCAGCAGCCGTTGAGCGTATCTACGATGTTCCTAGATGCTTCGTCACAGCCGGAGGACTAAATAAGCCTGAAGCATGAAAAGGGGAAAACTAACTGCCCCAGAGCAGACCCCAAAGGAATAGATAGCCCCCACACATGTATTGACGGTGAAACAAGATGAAGGCACAAACACAGGCAGGAAAATAGGCTGAGCAAATGATGGGGCCCAAACTAACTAGAGAGGAAAGGAAAAGAAAGACACTGTCTGCAACCTGCAAAAAACCCTACAAAAATAATGTCCAACACTTCTGATAGCAAAATTAACCCTGAAGTCACTAGACTTCTCCCACTATATCAGCACTCTGAAATATTCTGAGACAGAGCAAAAAGAGACCAAATTAGTAAGGGACAAAAAGCACATTGGAAGAATACTGATAAATAAGAGTGGAAATTAAGCACTGCCCCCAGCCGGGGCTGGCTGACCACACCAAAAAACTGAATAGACCAACAAAATCAAGTGTGAACATTAGCAGAAAAACTTAGCTTTAGATGACTGGAACAGAGCTGAAAACCAAGAGCTGACAAGCCAGAAGGAATCACCAGCAACTGAAAGGGCATCAGCTGTCTTAAATCCAATCTGAGACTTCCGAGGTCCAATCGTCATCCTCATTCTCAGGTGGCAGATCTACACCGATCAAATCAGCCTCACTACCTCCTGTTACCACCAGAGGGAGTCTGGAAGGTGAACTCACAACTGGTGAACCAGAGAATGAACTCACAACAGTACCCCCCCCTTGAGGAGGGGTCACCGAACCCTCATCCGCGGCACCAGGCCGATCAGGATGGGCCCGGTGAGAAGCGCGAACCAATCTATTGGCATGAATATCGGAGGCAGAACCCCAAGAATTATCCTCCTGACCATAGCCCTTCCATTTGACCAAATACTGGAGTCTCCGTCTAACCAAACGAGAATCCAATATTTTCTCTACCTCATATTCCACATTGCCTTCAACCAACACAGGGTCAGGAGGTGCTGCCATAGGAACCACTGGCTCAACAAA
This sequence comes from Dendrobates tinctorius, assembly GCF_039654945.1. Taxonomy (NCBI): domain Eukaryota; kingdom Metazoa; phylum Chordata; class Amphibia; order Anura; family Dendrobatidae; genus Dendrobates; species Dendrobates tinctorius. The sequence continues at coordinate 3,231,350 of NW_027361866.1, forward strand.
CCTCTTCAACAGAGATTTGTGAAATACGTTATGGATCTTGAACATAACTGGAAGAGCCAATCGAAACGAAACAGGATTAAGAATTTCCAAAATCTTATAAGGACCAATAAATCTTGGCTTAAATTTAGGAGATGCAACCTTCATAGGAATATTCTTAGACGACAACCAAACCATATCACCCACTTTAAACCGGGGACCAATGGTCCTATGCCGGTTGGAAAATCGCTGGGCCTTTTCCTGAGAGAGTGACAACTTATCCACCACTTGGTTTGGTCCCATATCTGCTGCATTCTCTTAACCACAGTGTCCACACCTGGGCAGGACGAAGATTCCACTTGCCCTGAAGAGAATCGAGGATGAAACCCAAAATTACAGAAAAAGGGTGACATCAAAGTGGCAGAACTAGCTTTATTGTTCAGTACAAATTCGGCCAAGGGCAAAAATGAGACCCAATCATCCTGATCAGCAGATATAAAACATCTCAAATAAGGCTCCAAGGTCTGGTTTGTTCTCTCAGTCTGTCCATTGGTCTGGGGATGAAACGCGGAGGAGAAGGATAACTGAATTCCCAGATTGGAACAAAAGGCTTTCCAGAATCTGGAAACAAACTGGACTCCTCTGTCGGACACAATGTTCTCAGGAATCCCATGTAACCGAACCACCTGTTGTAAAAACAAGGGCACCAACTCAATGGACGATGGCAACTTTGGGAGGGGTACAAGATGGACCACCTTCGAAAATCTATCACAAATCACCCAGATAACAGTCATTCTCTGAGAGACAGAAAGATCAGAAATAAAATCCATTGAGATATGGGTCCATGGCCTCTTGGGCACCGGCAAGGGCATCAGCAACCCACTAGAACGAGAACAGGGTTTAGACCGGGAACAAGTCCCACAGGACTGTACAAAATTCCTGACGTCACGAGATAAGGCAGGCCACCAAAAGGACCGACTCACCAAATCTCTAGTACCAAAAATACCTGGATGACCAGCCAATGCGGAGCAATGAATTTCAGACATCACTCTCTTTCTCCACTTGTCAGGAACATACAATTTTCCCATAGGGCAACGCTCAGGTTTATCCTCCTGAAATTCGTCCAGGGCGTGTCTCAAATGAGCCGAAATGGCAGAAAGAACTACCCCCTCACCTAGGATGGTAGTAGGCTCGGTCACACTAAGAGAATCGGCAAAGAAACTCCTAGAAAGGGCGTCTGCCTTAACATTCTTAGTGCCCGGAAGAAAAGAGACCACAAAATTAAAACAAGGACCATCGAGCCTGTCTAGGATTCAAGCATTTAGCCACCTCCAGATAAATCAAATTCTTGTGATCGGTGAGGACCACAACTTGATGTCTAGCTCCCTCCAACCAATGTCTCCACTCCTTAAATGCCCACTTCATGGCCAACAATTCCCGATTCCCCAAGTCAAAGTTGCGTTCAGATGGGGAGAACTTTCGAGAAAAGAAGGCACAGGGATTCATCTTAGAAGTCACAGGGTCTTTTTGAGACAAAACAGCTCCTGCACCAATCTCAGAAGCATCTACCTCCACCTGAAATGGAAGTGAGACATCAGGTTGCCGTAAAACTGGAGTTGAAGTAAATCTCTGCTTAAGCTCCTGAAATGCTGAGATAGCCTCAGGAGACCAATTCAGCACATCAGCGCCCTTCTTGGCCAGATCAGTCAGTGGTTTGACAATACCAGAAAAATTACCTATAAATTTACGATAGAAATTAGCAAAACCCAAAACTTCTGGAGGGCCTTCAAAGAAGTAGGCTGAACCCAATCATAAATGGCCTGTACCTTGGTCGGGTCCATTTCAATAGTCGATGGAGATAAGATAAATCCCAAAAATGAAATCCTCTGTACACCAAAGAGGCATTTCAATCCCTTAACAAACAGGGAATTCTCCCTCAAAATCCGGAACACAGTCCGGACGTGTTCCACATGAGAATCCCAATCACTAGAAAAGATCAAAATATCATCCAGATAGATGATCAAAAACTTATCCACAAAGTCACGGAAAATATCATTCATAAAGGACTGGAAGACAGAAGGGGCGTTAGTGAGCCCAAAAGGCATCACCAGGTACTCAAAATGTCCCTCCGGAGTATTAAACGCCATCTTCCTTTCATCCCCGTGCTTGATGCGAATAAGATTATACACCCCCCCTGAGGTCAAGGTTAGTAAACCAGCAGGCACTCTTTACTCTGGAGAATAAATCAGACATCAGAGGTAACGGGTACTGATATTTAACCGTCATCTTGTTAAGGGAACGATAATCAATACACGGTCTTAATGACCAATCTTTCTTGGCCACAAAATAAACCCAGCACCTAAAGGTGACGAGGATGGTCTAATATGACCCTTCTCCAATGACTCCTTAATATAGGATCGCATAGCATCATGTTCGGGTACTGATAAGTTGAAAAGCCGACCCTTGGGAAATTTACACTCAGGCATCAACTCAATTGCACAGTCATAACTCCTATGAGGAGGCAAAGTCGCAGACTTGCTCTCACTAAATACATCAGAAAAATTGGCTAGATAATCAGGAATATCATGAGACTGAGGAGAGGTGGAGAAAACAGGAGCATCTCTAAGAACACACTGACAACCCCAACTCACCACAGACCCATATTTTCAATCCAAAACTGGATTATGAGTTTGCAACCAAGGAAAACCCAGAACAATAGTATCATGCAAATTATGCAGCACCAAAAATTTACAATTTTCTTGGTGGTCTGGGGCAACTCACATTGTCACCTGGGTCCAAAACTGAGGTTTATTCTCCGCCAAAGGAGTAGCATCAATACCCCTCAAAGGAATAGGCATCCGCAGTGGCGTCATGGAAAAACCACAACGTTTAGCAAAGTCCAAATCCATCAGATTCAACGTTGCTCCTGAATCCACAAAAGCCTTCGTGGAAAACGTGGATAAGGAGCAGATCAGAGTAATTGCCAAAAGAAACTTAGGTTGTATACTGCCCACAACAAATGTGTGTGCAAAACGTTTCTCTCGTTTTGGGCAGACAGAAATAATATGAGAGGCGTCTCCACAGAAAAAACACAGCTTATTACGCCTTCTAAACTCCAGACGTTGCGCCCTAGACAAAACCCCATCACATTGCATAGGTTCAGACATTTGTTCAAAAGGTGGCAGCGCCTCCCGTGTAGTTTTACGTTTACGTAAACGCCGATCAACTTGAATGGCTAATGACATAGAATCATCCAGACCAGAGGGAACAGGAAATCCCACCATAACATCTTTTACGGTCTCTGATAAACCCTTCCGAAACAGAGCTGCCAATGCACTATCATTCCATGTAGTAAGGACCGCCCACTTTTGGAATTTTTGACAGTATAACTCTGCAGAATCCTGACCCTGGTTTAATGCCAACAGGGTTCTCTCAGCTTGATCAACAGCATTAGGTTCATCATACAACAACCCCAAGGCTTGAAAAAATGCATCCACATTAGTCAGAATAGGATTTTCAGGTGTCAGAGAAAAAGCCCAATCCTGGGGATCACCGCGCAGCAAGGAGATGACAATTTTAACCTGCTGCACAGAGCTCCCCGATGAGTTAGGCTTCAAGGCCAGAAATAATTTTCAATTATTCTTAAAATTCAGAAATTTAGACCGATCCCCAGAAAATACATCAGGAGTAGGGATCTTACGTTCAGCAGCATGTGACTGAATGAGGTAAGTGGAAATTCCCTGCACTTCAGCAGCCAGCTGCTCCACACGATCAGACAATTGCTTAATCTCCATTAGGAAAAAGAAAAAAAATCCTCCTACAGCCCCAGAGAAAAAAGAGGAAAAACTATATATAAAAAAAAAATTCTGACACTTTTTTTTTAACAACTTTTTCCTGCTTTTGAGTACCCTAGAATCTGCAGTATAGCTGGTGATTCTGTTATGAATGGGTCACCGAGGAGAAAAAAGCAAAACAAGCTAAGTCACAGAAAACGAGAGGTTGGTAACTATGCAGATTGCAGATCCCTGATCCTACCACACAAGTACCAGCAGCCGTGGAGCGTACCTATGATGTTCCTAGACGCTTCGTCACAGCCGGAGGACTAAATAAGCCTGAAGCATGAAAAGGGGAAAACTAACTGCCCCAGAGCAGACCCCAAAGGAATAGATAGCCCCCACACATGTATTGATGGTGAAACAAGATGAAGGCACAAACACAGGCAGGAAAATAGGCTTAGCAAATGATGGGGCCCAAACTAACTAGAGAGGAAAGGAAAGGAAAGACACTGTCTGTAACCTGCAAAAAACCCTACAAAAATAATGTCCAACACTTCTGATAGCAAAATTAACCCTGAAGTCACTAGACTTCTCCCACTATATCAGCACTCTGAAATATTCTGAGACAGAGCAAAAAGAGACCAAACTAGTAAGGGACAAAAAGCACATTGGAAAAATACTGATAAATAAGAGTGGAAATTCAACACAGCCCCCAGCCGTGGCTGGCTGACCACACCAAAAAACTGAATAGACCAACAAAATCAAGTGTGAACATTAGCAGAAAAACTTAGCTTTAGATGACTGGAACAGAGCTGAAAACCAAGAGCTGACAAGCCAGCAGGAATCACTAGCAACTGAATAGGGCGTCAGCTGTCTTAAATCCAATCTGAGACTCCCGAGGTCCAATCGTCATCCTCATTCTCAGGTGGCAGATCTCCACCGATCAAATCAGCCTCACTACCTCCTGTTACCACCAGAGGGAGTCTGGAAGGAGAACTCACAACTAGTGAACCAGAGAATGAACTCACAACAGATAGGTGCAGGGCGAGCTAGGGATTTGAGGTATCCAGCTCGTCGCCAGGTGCGGAAACTGCGTAGGGATCGTCAGGAGTGTAGGGACACTGACTCAGGGGAGTGCAGGAGGTCTCCACGTCCTCATTCCTTATTGCAGGGCCCTCCATTGTATCGGTTTCCCTGGTGTTTCCCTTAACTCTGTTTAAATTCGCCCTGCTGTAGGCGGTGTATCCAGGTTCACTGATGTTATAGAAATTCGCCCTGCTGGAGGCGGTGTATCCAGTCACATGTGACATAACACACTTATCATCTAAGCACCCGAATTGTGGGCCAAATGCCTGGGCCCACAATTGATGCCATCGAGTGACACCACTGCCTCTTCCCCTGTGCTATGTGCTTTCCATTCCCCTGTCCATGACAGTGGTCTAGATGCTTCCTTCATTGCACCTATCCTGGCATGTAGCTGGGCTACATTTCTCACCAAAACATTATTGCGTGTTCTGAGGGTACAATTTTATGATATTTAACACTCCAAAGAGGCGTTAAAATTTTTGCTCTGTTAAATTTATCACCCATACAGTTTTCCACAATCTGTGATACGCTTCATTATTATATACAGTGGGGAAAAAAAGTATTTAGTCAGTCAGCAATAGTGCAAGTTCCACCACTTAAAAAGATGAGAGGCGTCTGTAATTTACATCATAGGTAGACCTCAACTATGGGAGACAAACTGAGAAAAAAAAATCCAGAAAATCACATTGTCTGTTTTTTTTTTATTTTATTTGCATATTATGGTGGAAAATAAGTATTTGGTCAGAAACAAGCAATCAAGATTTCTGGCTCTCACAGACCTGTAACTTCTTTAAGAGTCTCCTCTTTCCTCCACTCATTACCTGTAGTAATGGCACCTGTTTAAACTTGTTATCAGTATAAAAAGACACCTGTGCACACCCTCAAACAGTCTGACTCCAAACTCCACTATGGTGAAGACCAAAGAGCTGTCAAAGGACACCAGAATCAAAATTGTAGCCCTGCACCAGGCTGGGAAGACTGAATCTGCAATAGCCAACCAGCTTGGAGTGAAGAAATAAACTGTGGGAGCAATAATTAGAAAATGGAAGACATACAAGACCACTGATAATCTCCCTCGATCTGGTGCTCCACGCAAAATCCCACCACGTGGGGTCAGAATGATCACAAGAACGGTGAGCAAAAATCCCAGAACCACGCGGGGGACCTAGTGAATGAACTGCACAGAGCTGGGACCAATGTAACAAGGCCTACCATAAGTAACACACTACGCCACCATGGACTCAGATCCTGCAGTGCCAGACGTGTCCCACTGCTTAAGCCTGTACATGTCCGGGTCCGTCTGAAGTTTGCTAGAGAGCATTTGGATGATCCAGAGGAGTTTTGGGAGAATGTCCTATGGTCTGATGAAACCAAACTGGAACTGTTTGGTAGAAACACAACTTGTCATGTTTGGAGGAAAAAGAATACTGAGTTGCATCCATCAAACACCATACCTACTGTAAAGCATGGTGGTGGAAACATCATGCTTTGGGGCTTTTTCTCTGCAAAGGGGCCAGGACGACTGATCCGGGTACATGAAAGAATGAATGGGGCCATGTATCGTGAGATTTTGAGTGCAAACCTCCTTCCATCAGCAAGGGCATTGAAGATGAAACGTGGCTGGGTCTTTCAACATGACAATGATCCAAAGCACACCGCCAGGGCAACGAAGGAGTGGCTTCGTAAGAAGCATTTCAAGGTCCTGGAGTGGCCTAGCCAGTCTCCAGATCTCAACCCTATAGAAAACCTTTGGAGGGAGTTGAAAGTCCATGTTGCCAAGCGAAAAGCCAAAAACATCACTGCTCTAGAGGAGATCTGCATGGAGGAATGGGCCAACATACCAACAACAGTGTGTGGCAAACTTGTGAAGACTTACAGAAAACGTTTGACCTCTGTCATTGCCAACAAAGGATATATCACAAAGTATTGAGATGAAATTTTGTTTCTGACCAAATACTTATTTTCCACCATAATATGCAAATAAAATGAAAAAAAACAGACAATGTGATTTTCTGGATTTTTTTTTCTCGGTTTGTCTCCCATAGTTGAGGTCTACCTATGATGTAAATTACAGACGCCTCTCATCTTTTTAAGTGGTGGAACTTGCACTATTGCTGACTGACTAAATACTTTTTTTCCCCACTGTAACCCTCAAAAAACTTGTTAAAAATGTATCAGTATTATATTACTCATCCATAGACTATTCCATGGTCTGGAATACATTTCGTTGGTATATAATCCTCAAAAAACTTGGTGGAAAATTTATCGGTATTATATTGCTCATTGATAGGCATTTTTTGGGGGTACATTTTATTGCTATATATGACTTAAAAAAACATGCTCAAAAATGTATCAGTATTATATTGCTCACCTATAGACTATTCCTTTATCTGGAGTATATTTCATAGGTATATAACCCTCAAAAAACATGTTAAAAATGTATCAGTATTGCATTGCTCACTCATAGATTATTCAGTGGTCTGGAGTACATTTTGTTGGTATACAATCCTCAAAAAACTTGTTGAAAATGTATTAGTATTACATTGCTTATCCTTAGCATAATACAGTAGATGTTTTGGGTACATTTTGTTGCTATATTAACGTCACGCAAATTTTTCAAATTTTATCGTTAGTATATTGTTCAGCCATAGACTATTCCACCATCTGCAGTGCATTTTGTTGGTAAATAACCCTCAAAAAACTTGTTTAAAGATGTATTCTTATTATATTTCTCATCCTTAGGGTGTTACATCTTCTTGGATACATTTCATTGCTGTACTAGTCAAAAAAAATTGTTCAAAAATTTATCGGTATTATATTGCTCATCCATAGACTTTTACATATTCTTGAATAGATATCTATAGTATTTAAGCCTCACAAAAATTGCTAAAAAATTGATTTCTATAATTTATTGCTTATAAATAGATTTTTACATACTCTTGGGTAGATTTCGTTGCTATATAAGCCTCAAAAAACTTGTTAAAAAATTTATTGGTATTATATTACTTACCCATAGTCTATTCCTTTGACTGGAGCACAAGTTGTTGCTATATACGCCTCAAAAAACTTGTTAAAAAATGTATCTGTATTACATTGCTCAGACTTTTACATTTTGTTGAGTAGATTTTGTTGCTATACAAGCCTCAAAAAATGTGTTCAAAATTTTAGGCTGTGTGCACACGTTGTAGATTTGGTGTGATTTTGCCTCGTTTTTTTTCGGCGCAGATTTGTCACAAAACCTGATGCTAGTGTGAGGAGACTGCAGGCACATAGGATGCAGTAACGGACTGTAAACAGACCAAGGGTGAAAGGGGTTTATTATACAGTTGAAACTCCACGCAGTGAGAAAACAGACGGATAATATTCCATAATACAGTAAAAGGCTAATGGGGATAACTTAAGGAACAGGGACAAGTAAAGCCGACAATAAAATAAAATATAACTTATCACTCAGGTGCCAGTCACGGTTAAACTTTTGTCTGTTACTGGTGCTGCCTAGATTGCATCGCAGTGGGGGTCTTTCACAATCTTGAGGTAAATAATGTAGTATCTTTTGACGTTGGTGTTGTCCTCCCATGGTCCTGTTGATGGCGGGATCCTGATGCGGGCCTTGGGTCCAGTAGATGAGGTGATGAAGAGGGATACGTCCTTATCCTCAGCAATGAGTGTCCCAACACTACAGAGATTTGCAGAACTGCCCAAACACAGTTTACAATGGGCAGCCTGGTTCGCTGTTACCGAATCGACACATGCCTAAGTCCCATTCACAGACTTTGTCTCTCACAGTCAGTATTGTCAGCGGGGGTGGCTGTGGCAGCATTGTCAGCTGTGTCAGCGGTCTCAGTGAGGGCAGTGAGGGCAGTGATGTCGGCTGGGGCAGCGGTATCTATGAGGTACTCAGTTGACGGTCTCCTGTCAAAGCGCTCTGCCATCCCAGGCTCTGCTCTGCCCTGATGCCTCTCAGCTGATTTTACCTCATAGGCATCCCGCGTGCCTGAAGTTCCCACCCAAACTGTCTGGTCACATGCGCGCTGCAGCTCTGTCCGCTTAGCAATGCCCCCTTTTTTTAAACACAGAGTACGGTCTGGAGTCTCAAGCTTTCTACCCCACAATATAGGTGACAGCCTTGACGGTTCCGGACCCTTCATGGAGGAGACATGCCTAGTTAGTTCCTTCCCCTTACACTAGCAAATTGAATGAGAACCCTAAAGTGTCATGCACACGTTAAGCTTTTTTGACTTGCAGATTTGGTGCAGAAAATAATTTGCAGCATGTCATTTCTCTGCATTTCTGCCCTGCATTTTTCACCATTGACTTCACTCAAATCAAACAAAAACACAGGACAAGAAAAGCACCAAAAACGCTGCAAAAAGCATAAACAATTCAGACATTTGCAGCTGCGTTTTTTCTACCAAGTGATGCTGAAATGACGCCAAAATTTTACTCAACATATGTACATAGCCTTATCAGTATTTTATTGCTAAACCGTGGACTATTCAGTGGTCTGAAGTACATTTCCTTGGTACATAACCCTCAAAAGTGATAGCCTTTGGGTCTAGGAGTACCAATAGATGACAATTTGAACAGAATGTGTATGATGCCCTCCTTTATGCCTAATACAGGGTGTATCTGAGTCCCTAATTTTTGGCAGTTCTTGCTTCTATCATAAATTAAACTGAAATGTCCTATTTTTTAACAAAAAAAGCAATTTAGGTTTAAATAATTTTTTTTTTAATCCTTTTTAAATTCTGCCTTATATGCAAGTCATTAGTCATTATTTTCCTGTAAAATACAGTTTCTCATTGGTTTGGAATGTTTTACTGTCATTCCTTAAATTGGAGTAAAAGTGTGACACCATTGTTCTCAGCAGTGATCTGGAAATCAGAGATGCATCCAGGTTTATCCCCATGCTGTTCTCCTTCCATTCAGCACTTTTCCCATTCATTTGAGCATTTTTACTGCCCCCCCCCACACCTTTTTGTGGGGTCTACTGGAAAAAAGCTTGAATTTCCCATTGAGTCCCATTATACTCATTACTCGAAACGAGCATGAGAGTATTAGGAATTGCTTGGTTCGAGCAACGAGCACCCGAGCATTTTAATGTTCGCTCATCTCTAGTGCTCATCTTTCTTGAGGATGTATTGAGTGTCTTCACTGTGTGACTTCTTCTGTGTGGGCAAGTGTCACGGGTCTGACACCCTGGCATGCTATAGAGAAATGAGTGTTGAGGATTTGCATGTGAGACATTATTCCTGTTACACAGGATGCAGAATCACTCACTTTGGCTCTTTCAATCATGAGGCCAGACTAGCTCTTACAAACAATGTCCATTTTATGCACAGCCAAACTGGTGAACAGGGAGTAACAGGTTATGCATTCTCCATCACGCCCACACTATACACCGGCTCCTTACCCAGAGTTACAGTTAGCATTTTGTTTCAGGTGACAGGTACATCAAAGAAATAGGGAGAAGTTTGTAATGCCTGAATTTTCCTAGGTGAAGGGTCATATGGGTCCTGGTGTGTCGCTATGACCCTGATATCCTGAGTCTTTCCCTACGTCAGTCCCAGTGTCACGTGGACCCGTCCTGTGTGATGTGACCAGCAGGCCGGTAACTGAAACAACAAGACACGGCACGAGAAACTGTCCTGTGTGACACAGCCCGCAGGCCGGTAACTAAAACAACAAGACACAAGGGAAGGGGAAACAGTTACAATGGTGAGCCCTGCGATAGGGAACGATGAAGTGGAGACCTCCTGCACTCCCCTGATTCAGTGTCCCTCACACTCCTAACGTTCCCTAGGCCGGTTCCGCACCGGGCACTGATCAGGATACCTGTCACCCTAGCACACCCTACGCCTATCCCTTGCTAGCGAGCTGGGTGATGCAGGCACTGGCCCCACAGCTGTACTAATATACACCAGGGAAAAATACAAACAGGGAAACACCACTTAGCTTTGCTCTGTTGCTCTTGCTCCCAGCAACAGAGTCCACCACCAGAATGCAGCTTTCCTCCTGAATAGCTGCCACCAAGCTCTGTCAGAGCTGTAAGGAAATCCCCTCTGACTCCTTCCACACCAGAACTCTGACTGTGCTGCAAGGAACTCTCTCTAGCTCCTTTCTCCACCAAGGATGGTTGGAAATGAACACTATCACCCACAGTGATTGCAACACCTGACACTCTTTTATAGCAGAGCCAGAGCAATCACCTACTTTATAATCACATGCACTAAAGAAACCAGAGTGCAATGACCCTAACGGCCACCGGGGGCAAAACTAGAACTGAAAAAGAACACACTGTGTAATAATCCTAATGGCCACCGGGGGCAAAACCAAACTTAAACACACAGCTTAACCCCTTCACGACCAATGACGCCACATAGGCGTCATGAAACCTGGTTCAAATCTGACCAGTGACGCCTATGTGGCGTCATGACTTCAAAGCCCCCCTGCGGGTCGGGTGACCGGGGTCACTGAAAGGTCACCTGACCCGCAGATACAGGGGGCTTTGTAATTCACCACAGGGGGCGTGGCTTCGCCCCCACGTGGCTACGATCGCTCTGATTGGCTGTTAAAAGTGAAACAGCCAATCAGAGCGATAGTAATATTTCATCAATGAAAATTGATGAAATATTACAATCCAGCCATGTCCGACGCTGCTGTAGCATCGGACTTGGCTGGAGACACCGATTCCACCCTCCCCCACCGGCGATCGCCCCCCCGCAACTGAATGACAGTGGCGATCTGCCGCCGCTGTCATCATCTGCCCCCCTCCCATTCCCTCTGCTCCCCGCCAGCCTCCGATCCCCCCCTCACCCCCCCGGTACCTCCTGAGTCCCCCCGTCCCTCCCGGTGTCCCTTGGGTCCGGATGATGGGCGCCGCCATCTTTGAAAATGGCGGGCGCATGCGCAGTGCGCCCGCCCGAATCTGCCAGCTGCAGATTCCATTCTTTCATTTTGATCACTCTCACAGTGATCAAAATGAAAGAAAAAGTAAATAAACCCCCCGATTATCACCCCCATAGGTAGGCAGAACTAATAAAATAAAGAAAATATTTTTATTTTTATTTTTCCATTAGGGTTAGGGTTGAAAAGAGGGTTAGGGTTAGGGTTGAAAAGAGGGTTAGGGTTAGGGTTAAAAAGAGGGTTAGGGTTAGGGTTAAAAGAGGGTTAGGGTTGAAAAGAGGGTTAGGGTTAGGGTTGGAAAGAGGGTTAGGGTTGGAAAGAGGGTTAGGGTTAGGATTGGAAAGAGGGTTAGGGTTGGAAAGAGGGTTAGGGTTGGAATGAGGGTTAGGGTTGGAAAGAGGGTTAGGGTTGGAAAGGGTTAGGGTTGGAAAGAGGGTTAGGGTTGGAATTAGGGTTAGGGTTGGAATTAGGGTTAGGGTTGGAATTAGGGTTAGGCTTGTGGTTAGGGTTATGGTTAGGGTTGGGATTAGGGTTCGGGGTCTGTTGGGGTTAGGGTTATGGTTAGGGTTGGAATTAGGGTTAGGGATGTGTTGGGGTTAGGGCTGTGGTTAGGGGTGTGTTGGGGTTAGGGCTGGAGTTAGAATTGAGGGGTTTCCACTGTTTAGGCACATCAGGGGGTCACCAAACGCGACATGGTGCAACCATTGATTCCAGCCAATTTTGCGTTCAAAAAGTTAAACGGTGCTTCCTCCCTTCCAAGCCCCGACGTGTGCCCAAACAGTGGTTTACCCCAACATATGGGGTATCAGCGTACTCAGGAAAAATTGCACAACAACTTTGGGGTTCTAATTTCTCCTGGTACCCTTGGAAAAATAAAAAATTGGGGGCTAAAAAAATATTTTTGTGGAAAAATTTTTTTTTTTAATTTTCACGTCTCTGCGTTATAAAGTTCTGTGAAGCACTTGGGGGTCCAAAGTGCTCACCAGGCATCTAGATAAGTTACTTGGGAGGTCTAGTTTCCAAAATGGGGTCACTTGTGGGGGGTTTCTATTGTTTAGGCACATCAGGGGCTCTGCAAACGTAATGACGACCGCAGACCATTCCATCAAAGTCTGCATTTCAAAGCGCCACTACTTCCATTCCGAGCCCTTACGTGTGCCCAAACAATAGTTCCCCCCCATATATGGGGCACCAGCGTACTCAGGACAAACTGTACAACAACGTTTGGGGTCCAATTTATCCTGCTACCCTTGTGAAAAAAAAAATTGCTGGGTAAAAATCATTTTTTTTGAGGAAAAAAAAATATTTTTTATTTTCACGTCTCTGCGTTATAAACTTCTGTGAAGCACTTGGGGATTCAAGGTGCTCACCACACATCTAGATAAGTTCCTTAGGGGGTCTAGTTTCCAAAATGGGGTCACTTGTGGGGGGGTTCCACAGTTTAGGTACATCAGGGGTTCTGCAAATGTAACATGATGCCCGCAGACCATTCCATCAAAGTCAGCATTTCATAATGTCACTACTTCCCTTCCGAGCCCCGACGTGTACCCAAACAGTGGTCATCCCCCACATATGGGGTATCAGCGTACTCAGGACAAACTGGACAACAACATTTGGGGTCCAATTTATCCTGCTACCCTTGTGAAAAAAAAAATTGCTAGCTAAAAATCATTTTTTTTGAGGAAAAAAAAATATTTTTTATTTTCACGGCTCTGCGTTATAAACTTCTGTGAAGCACTTGGGGGTTCAAGGTGCTCACCACACATCTAGATAAGTTCCTTGGGGGGTCTAGTTTCCAAAATGGGGTCACTTGTGGGGGGAAAAACAGATAAGGTACATAAGGGGTTCTGCAAATGTAACATGATGCCCGCAGACCATTCCATCAAAGTCAGCATTTCATAATGTCACTACTTCCCTTCCGAGCCCCGACGTGTACCCAAACAGTGGTCCCCACCCACATATGAGGTATCAGCGTACTCAGGACAAACTGGACAACAACTTTTGGGGCCAATTTATCCTGCTACCCCTGTGAAAAAAAAATTGCTGGCTAAAAATCATTTTTTTTTTGTGGAAAAAATTTTTTTTTTTATTTTTACGGCTCTGCGTTATAAACTTCTGTGAAGCGCTTGGGGGTTCAAGGTGCTCACCACACATCTAGATAAGTTCCTTGGGGGGTCTAGTCTCCAAAATGGGGTCACTTGTAGGGGGGTTCCACAGTTTAGGTACATCAGAGGCTCTGCAAATGTAACATGACACCCGCAGACCATTCCATCAAAGTCAGCATTTCAAAATGTCACTACTTCCCTTCCGAGCCCCGATGTGTGCCCAAACAGTGGTTCCCCCCCACATGTGGGGTACCAGGGTACTCAGGACAAACTGGACAACAAATTTTGGGGTCTAATTTATCCTGGTACCCTTGTGAAAATAAAAAATTGCGCACTAAAAAATAATTTTTTGAGGGAAAAATTTTTTTTTTTATTTTCACGGCTCTGCGTCATAAACTTTTGTGAAGCACTTGAGGGTTCAAGGTGCTCACTACACATCTAGATAAGTTCCTTAGGGGGTCTAGTTTCCAAAATGGGGTCATTTGTGGGGGAGCTCCAATGTTTAGGCACACAGGGGCTCTCCAAACACGACATGGTGTCCGCTAACGATTGGAAGTAATTTGCATTTCAAAACGTCAAATGGCGCTCCTTCCCTTCTGAGCCCTGCCGTGTGCCCAAACAGTGGTTCCCCCCCACATATGGGGTACCAGCGTACTCAGGACAAACTGGACAACAAGATTTGTGGTCCAATTTCTCCTGTTAGCCTTGTGAAAATTAAAAATAGTGTGCTAAAAATCATTTTTGAGGAAAAAAAATTATTTTTTATTTTCACTGCTCTGTGTTATAAACTTTTGTGAAGCACTTGTGGGTTCAAAGTGCTCCCTACATGTCTAGATAAGTTCCTTAGGGGGTCTAGTTTCCAAAAAGTTGGGTCACTTGTGGGGGAGCTCCAATGTTTAGGTGCACAGGGGCTCTCCAAATGCGACATGGTGTCCGATAACGAGTGGAGCTAATTTTCCATTCAAAAAGTCAAATGGTGCTCCTTGCCTTCCGGGCCATGCCGTGCACCCAAACAGTGGTTTATGACCACATATGAGGTATCTGTGCACTCAGGAGAAATTGCTCAACAAATTTTAGGATCCATTTTATCCTGTTTCCCATGTGAAAATGAAAAAACTGAGGCTAAAAGAAAATTTTTGTGAAAAAAAAGGATTTTTTTTTTTACAGATCAATTTGTGAAGTACCTGGGGGTTCAAAGTGATCACTATGCATCTAGATAAGTTCCTTGGGGGGTCTAGTTTCCAAAATGGGGTCACTTGTGGAGGAGCTCCAATGTTTATGCACACAGGGGCTCTCCAAACACGACATGGCAACCGCTAAATATTCCAGCATATTTTCCATTCAAAAAGTCAAATGGCGCTCCTTCCCTTCTGAGCCGTGCCGTGCGCCCAAACAGTGGTTTATGACCACATATGAGGTATCGTTGTACTCAGGAGAAATTGCCCAAATTTTAGGATCCATTTTATCCTGTTTCCCATGTGAAAATGAAAAAATTTATGCTAAAATAAAATTTTTGTTGGAAAAATTAAAATGTCCATTTTTTCTTTCCACATTGCTTTAGTTCCTGTGAAACACCTGAAGGGTTAATAATCTTCTTGAATGTAGTTTTGAGTAGCTTGAGGGGTGCAGTTTTTAGAATGGTGTAACTTTTGGGTATTTTCTGCCATATAGACCCCTCAAAGTGACTTCAAATGTGAGGTGGTCCCTAAAAAAAATGGTTTTGTAAATTTTATTGTAAAAATGAGAAATCGCTGGTCAACTTTTAACCCTTATAACTTCCTAACAAAAAAATATTTTGTTTTCAAAATTGTGCTGATGTAAAGTAGACATATGGGAAATGTTATTTATTAACTATTTTGTGTCACATAACTCTCTGGTTTAACAGAATAAAAATTCAAAATTTGAAAATTGCAAAATTTTCTAAATTTTCACCAAATTTCTGATTTTTTGACAAATAAACGCAAACATTATCAACCTAAATATACCACTAACATGAAGCCCAATATGTCACGAAAAAACAATCTCAGAATCGCTAGGATCCGTTGAAGCGTTCCTGAGTTATTACCTCATAAAGGGACACTGGTCAGAATTGCAAAAAATGGCCTGGTCATTAAGGTCAAAATAGGCTTGGTCATGAAGGGGTTAAAGAAAAAAAAAGGTTACATGTGCTTTTATCTGTCATGATCCAGCATGGATCATGATACCCAGGGGCTGCTCGTAGAGACAATGCTCTCTGTTTCAGTACCCACAGCAAGGTGATACCTTTTCCCAAGGTTCCCTTCTCGCTGGACAGTATGTTTCAAAGACTTATAGGCTATCCTCTTGCAGGGGTCCCCACTTGCTGATGTCCTGTCACCTCTGTAACTAGTTCCTTTTTATGCTGAACCTTGTAGTTCCACCACTGGAGAACCTGTCTTCTTCTTTCACCTTCTCTCCAACACACTCTTCCTTAACACTAACTTCCTCAATCTCTCACTACCCAGAGATTCCCAATCCTCCTACTTACTATGGACCATCCTTACAGTTAACTGTCACACTGTCCCTACTGTCTGTCACTGGGCAGAACTTAACTTAGTTCTGTACAAGAGTAAAAAAGGAAGACTGTGACATCTAGTGACAGTTGGTTAGTGCTGCAGTCCACAAGAAAATTAACACTTGTTACCACAAGAAAACACATTTCACACATTTACAATAAACTCATCTTGAGGGGAGGAGGTATGCACCTCAGCCACCTCCTTACACATTCATACAGTACTTTCGAGTGTTAGAAAAGGTCTCTTCTTTATTCTACAAAGAGCGGAACTGGCACATTAAAGCTATTATAGGATGAGGATGGTGATGTATCCCTTTTGGGTTATATGGTTTTGGCCTTGATACATAAATTGGATCTATAAAATCTTTGTGAAGCTGAAATGCTTGGTTGAAAGTGCCTAGTGTGTGTCACTGTCACTGCACAGCACTGCAAACACTGCCAGTACCAGGCAGTCATGAGAAATAATTCACACGTTATTATGTCTCTAAATTGCGAGCTCTGTAAAATGACTTCTATTCTCTCACTTGTTTATTGGGTTATTCCTCTCCTCTTCAGTGAGTTTTCAGTGTTGAGAAAAAATATGCCGTCTGCTCACCCCTCCTCTTGAATGCTCTCGGATAAATAGAAGGTCAATATATTTTTACGATACAATCCTTCTGCTCACACCAGCTATGTATTAGCCCATAAAAAAATGTATATTATCAGCCGGCAAATTTATTTTCCACACCTTACTGGAGCGATGACACTTCTGAAAATGAAAGTTTTAAAGCTCAGAGAAGGTGGCTGCTTTCTTCTATTCCTTTTACTGTCTTTCTCTTTTTTTTTCTTTACTCTGCCAATGTCTTGATGCCCTTTCTTCCCCCTCACTATTTCTTTCTTTCCTTCTTTCTTTCTTACTTATCTGTCTTTTTTTTCATTCTTTGCTCATTCAAATATCTGTGCAAATCAGTTCGATCTTGGACTGCAATGCATGGAGTGGATTCTGATCTTCCCAATGGAGCATGACAGCTTCATGCAGTTTTATGATGTTGTCAGGCTTGGGTCAAGACACATACATTGCCGTCAAAGATCAGACCAATTTTCATGGATGTCTGTATGAGCTCAAACTCTGTATTTTGAGCTCTACCTTTGTCTTGCCCTCTTTTTCAAAGTATTTTTACATAGATATCTCCTTTTTGTACCTTTTCTCACTGTTCATAAAAAGGAATTTTTTTTTACTAATTAAAATTCAAAAGTACCTAGAGATGATAGATCATTTGAAAATTCTAATTTGCCACGGTCAATAAATATTTCACAAAAATGTAATTAATATTAAATAGATTTTCCCTGAATTGCAATACTGAAAAGCTTCCACTTTGAGGTCTCCAATGACCCCTTTCAAGCTCTTTAAGAAAAACACAGCCTCAAAGTGGTCTCAAAATATAAATGTATGGTAACCCCATAAGAACCAACTGCCCATTTAATAAGACAATGCAATGACAAGCATTCATGTATTTTAAAATAAAAAAAAGATAAAAAATGATCTGTCTTAGTCATTTTTGTTCCGGCACACTGTCTTGAACAGAACACCAATGGTGTCACTGCCAGAGGTAACATCTTCCCACTGTGACTAAGAGGAGTGATGTGCCATATATTGCATAATGCTCTCCGATTTATCTACACTAATGTGCTTATCAATAGCTTTTTACAATCTTATTAACCTCATTTATTTAACCCTTGCCAAAAAGAATGTGGCAAAAAATGGTAGGTGTAGCGTTGGCGTCTCTGCACAGCGCCCTCCCCAGGCAGGGATGCTGGCTCACTCACTGCCCCAGCCCTCATCCTCCTCTTCCTGTTGCTTCCTGGGGTCTGGCAGATCCCTGGGCACTCAACCAGTCTGTATACCAGCCGTACCTGCCAGCACCTGCTATGCATGCCAGTCTGTATATCAGTTATATCTGCCTGCACCTGCTGTGCCAGTGTGTATACCAGACTTACCTGCCTGCACCTGCCATGCCAGTCTGTATACCAGCTGAAACTGTCTACACGTGCCTTTTTTTCCAGTATTCCTGCTGTGCCTGTCTGTACTTGTCAAAGTTCATTCATTCCTGGCCGTTAAAGCTTCCTACCCCTTCGTGGGCCAGCTGCTGTGTGTCCGAAGTCTGTCCTGGAGTAGCACTTGTCATCCATCTGGAGCCAAGTCTAACCATACCTTCAGGGGCTCTAACAAAGAGTCAGGTGTTTGCCTAGTAACACCCATGCAGGATCTCCTCAGTCCATGGCACCTCCTGTACCAGGAGGCCTCCTGCCAGACATATCAGCAGGACAAAATCTTCTCCTATAAAAATAATAATAATAATAATAATAATCTTTATTTATATAGCGCCAACATATTCCGCAGCGCTTTACAGTTGAACAGTTTCAAATACAACAGTCATAAGTAATAACGTTAACAATACAATAATTAAAGCGAAATAAGACGACCCTGCTCATGCGAGCTTACAATCTACAATGAGGTGGGGGCGATACAAAGCACAGGTTTGTATTTACAATGATGTATTTACAATGATGGTCCAGCCATCTTCAGGGGGTGGGGGATAGATGGAGATAGTGAATGGGCTACACACATACACAAGCATAAAATGACTTTGATTACTGAATTTGATAGGCCGCTCTCAACAAATGTGTTTTGAGCGAGCGACTAAAACTATGCAAATTGTGGATGGTCCTAATATCTTGGGGTAGAGCATTCCAGAGGATTGGCGCAGCACGGGAGAGGTCTTGGAGTCGGGAGTGGGAGGTACGGATTAGGGCAGAGGTTAGTCGAAAGTCATTTGCAGAGCGCAGTGGTCGGTTAGGCCGATAGACAGAAATGAGGGAGGAGATGTAAGGGGGTGCCGCACTGTGGATAGCTTTGTGGGTGAGAACAAGTACTTTGAATTGTATCCTGTAATCTGTGACAGTTACCACCCGCTTGGACACGCTGACATCTGAGGTTGCATCCGCCCCGTCCAAGCTGTGACAATCTCAGCCATGACAGTGATCCTACTCTATGCCGTGAAATCATTAATCAATGCGCTCTGCACTTTGAACTCTTAGCGCATAAGTTCACTTCTGATAGGGACAAAGTGGCATTCATCATGTGCCATCATACTGGCAAAGCTCAATCCCCTATGGGAGAGGAGGGATCCTCTTGTCTACAATCTCCAGATGTTTCTTGAGGCCTTTGGAAAGGTATTTGATGAGCCTGGCTGCATTACCTCCGCAGCATCCTCCCTTCTCAGATTGCTCCAGGGAAACCTCACAGTGGGCCAGTACACTACCCGATTCCATACCCTGTACTCTGAACTCTCCTAGAACAATGGGACACTGGTTGCCATCTTCTGGGGGGTCCTTTCCGGGAGAAATAAGTATGAACTGGCTGACCAGGATATTCCAACCTCCCTGGACAATTTGGTGTCCCAGGCTATTCGGATCGGCATCAGGTTTCAGGAGTTCTCTAAGGAGGTATCCTGCAAGAAAAGATCTGTGTGCTTGGCTCCTACCTTTCAATGGCCGATCTTGCTACCAACCTCAGCTTTGACACCCTCCACTGAATCCATACAAATCGACAGGTTGAAACTAGCCAGGAATCATCAGGAGGCCCCTTCTTGCTGAGGGGAGGTGCTTCTATTGTGGCAGTCCTGAACATTTAATCTGCTACCGCCCTAAAAGACTTTGAAACTCCAAAACCTAGGGTCTGTGAGCGAGGCTACCCTGGGTGAGGACTAGTTCTCTCCTCCACTAACTCTGTCAATATTTGTTTTCTGTGGCAATATTGGCTTCGTTGAATCAGCTTATCTCGACTCTGGTTCTGCAGGAAATTTAATTCAACAGGACATTATGGAGAGGTATCAGATCACCATCCAATGTCTACAGAATCCTTTGGTAGTATCATCTGTGGATGGGAAAGCTCTATCTGAGGCTTTTCTTTTCATTTCCAAGCCTTTGGGACTTTGGGTAAGAATGTTGCACTCAGAGAAGATCCCTTTTTATGTACTATCAGTTTTGTCCTATTCCCTGCTCCTCGGCCTGCCATGGCTATAAAAGCACAAGCTTGTTTTGGATTTTAAATCTGGAGAAGTACTCTGTTGGGGCCAGGCCTGTCACGAGAGATGTCTTGTTACTATTAGTCCTGCTTGACCTCCGGCTCCTCAAAATTTACCTGGCTTGACTCCTGCTTATTGGAATTACACAGATGTCTTTGATAAAAAGGAGGTGGAAATGATCCCACCACACAGGCTATATGATTGCCCTATAGATCAACTTACTGACTCTTCTCCTCCACAAGGCCATATCTATGCTCTCTCCCAGGCTGAGACTTGAACCATATCCAAACATGTGAAAGAGAACCAAGCCAGGTAATTATCCGGAAGTCATTGCTCTAGCTGGACCAGGATTCTTCTTTGTAAAGAAAAAGGATGGCTCACTTCGCCCCTGTATTGACTATAGGGGTCTCAACCAGACGATTAAAAATAAATATCCTCTTCCTCTCATATCATGCTCCAGGTGGACAAATGGAAGACTGCATTTAACACCAGGGATGGTCATTATGACTATTGCTTAATGGTTTTTGAGCTTTGTAATGGCCCAAGCAGTCTTCCAAGAACTGATGTACGATATCTTCTGGGACCTTCTCTGCTTGTGTGTGGCAATTTAGAGAATGGATGTCCACCATGTTCTGCAGAGACTTGTTTGAATGCCAATTTTGAAAAGTGTGTCTTTGAGCAAACCTCACTTCCATTCCTAGGGTTTATCATCTCTCAGACTCAACTTAGGATGGATACAGGAAAAGGTGCCCGCTGTTCTGAAGTGGCCTCGTCCTGACAGTCTGAAAGCAATCTAGAGGTTCCTCGGATTTGCTAATTATTGCCTCAAGTTCATTCCACATTTCTCCTCTTGGACTGCCCCAGTTGCTGCTGTGACCCTAGGTTGTGGACTCTGGAGGCTGAAAGCGCCTTTGTATCCTTAAAACAGGCCTTCTCCTCCACTCCAGTGCTACACCAACCTGAAAACAATAAGCAATTCTTTTTGGAGGTGGATTCTTTTTCCTCTGGTGATGGAGCAGTCCTCACCCAAAAGTCTCCTCCTGACCTTATGGTGATCTGTGTTTTTTTCTCAAAGTCTTTTCAGCTCCAGAACTGTTAGTGATTAAAGGGGGTTTTACACTAAGCGATATCGCTAGCAATATCGCTAAAACGTCACTGGTTTTGTGACATTATAGCGATATTGCTAGCGACATCGCTATGTGTGATACTTACCCCCGACCGGCTCCCCCGCTGTCCATCGCTGATCGCGCGAGAATGTCCGGCTCCATTTCTCGTCGTCTGCTTCCTGCTGGGCTTCCTGCTGTGTGAGACGAGCGACGCGTGGAGGCGGGCGGGAGGACGTCAGGATCGCTGTGTGTGAAAGGTGAGTATCGTGCGCTGCGTCGCTGCTGCATCGCTGTGAGATCTTTCTGTATGAAAGCTCACTAGCGATCATTTAGCGATGCACAAGCGATCCTGACCGGGTGGTATCACTGGTCGGATCGCTGGTGCATCGCTAAATGTAAAAGGGCCTTAAGCTGTCTCTGGAGGAGTGACATTTTTCGCTTGAAGGAGCAATGCACCCAGTAATTATTTACACTGGTCACAAGAACTTAGCCCATCTGCAGTCCGCACAGGTCGGCAGCTGAAGTCACCATGCATGTCGCCGACGTATGACATCATTGTCATATGCCAGAATGACGTTTGCTGCGCTCCTTATCTGAATCGGGGAGGTCGCTGCTGGAGCTTGGCCAGGTAAGGAAAAGCTTTTTTTTGTAAAGCCGCGGTATGGGGAATATTATACCGCTATGGGGCTGCATTATACCATGGGGGTGAGGGGAGGAGGGAAAAGTGGCTGCTTTATACTATGGGGTGCATTATACTTTAGGGGGTGAGAGGAGGAAGAAAAAGGGGCTGCACTGTACCATGGGGCTGCATTATACTGCTATGCGGGCTGCATTATACTGCTATGGGGGCTGCATTATATCGCTAGGGGGTGCATTATATCCCTATGAGGCTGCATTGTACCGCTGTGGGGGTGCATTATACCACATTGGGGGTGCATTATACCACAATGAGGGTGCATTACACCACAATGGGTGTGCATTATGCCATAATGAGGGTGCATTATACCGCAATGAGGGTGCATTATACTGCTATGTCGATGCATTATACCGCTATGTGGGTGCATTATACCATATATGACTGTGGGGTGCATTATACTTCTTTGTGGGTTCATTATACTATATATGACAATAAGGTACATTATACTACTACGGAACTGCTTTATACTGCTATATATGACTATGGGGTACATTATACTATTATGGATGACTATGGGGGCAATATGGAGAGACATGGGGGAAGTATGGAGAGATATGATGAAGAATGAGAGGAAATGTGTGGTCCAGAATTATTATTATTAATTATTACAGCACCATTTATTCCATGGCACTTTACATGTGAGGAGGCTTATACATAATAAAAACAAGCACAGTATTCTTAAATAGTACAAGTCATGACTGGTACAAGAGGAAAGAGGATCCTGCCCGGGAGGGTCCACAATCTATAAGGGATGGGTGAGGATACAATAGGCGAGTGTAGAGCTGGTCGTGCAGTGGCTTGGTTGATCGGTGGTTACTGCAGGTTGCAGGCTTATCGGAAGAGGTAGGTCTTCAGGTTCTTTTTGAAGGTTTCGATGGTAGGCAAGAGCCTAATATGTTGTGGTAGAGAGTTCCAGAGTAGAAGGGACGCGCGGGAGAAATCTTGTATGCGATTGTGGGAGAGGAGATAAGAGGAGAGTAGATAAAGAGATCTTGTGAGGATCGGATGTTGCATGCAGGTAAGTATCAGGAGATGAGGTCACAGATGTATGGAGGACACAGACTGTGGATAGCTTTGTATGTCATGGCTAGGGTTTTGAACTGGAGTCTTTGGGTAACGGGGAGCAAGTGCAGGGATTCACAGAGGGGAGAGGCCGGGGAATAGCGGGGGACAGGTGGATTGGTCGGACATCAGAGTTTAAAATAGATTGGAGGGGTGCTAGAGTGTTAGAGGGGAGGCCACAGAGCAGGATGTTGCAGTAGTCAAGGCAAGAGATGATGAGGGCATGTACTAGGGTTTTTGTAGATTCTTGGTTGAGGAATGTACGAATCCGTGAAATACTTTTTCGTTGAAGTTAGCAGGAAGTGGAATGGGCTTGTATATGTGGTTTGAAAGAGAGATCAGTGTCAAGGATAACCCCGAGGCAGCGGGCCTGTGGGACTGGGGAGAGTGGGCAGCCATTTACTTTAATGGATAGGTCTGTTGGGGGGGGGTCGAGTAAGATAGGGAAAAGATGATGAATTCTGTTTTGTCCTCAATAATTTTTAGAAATCTAGCAGTGAAAAAGGATGAAATGGTGGACAGAAATTGTGGGATTCTGGTTAGTACGGTTATATCTGCTCCAGAGATGTAGATTTGTATGTTATCAGCATGGAAGTGATACTGAAGGCCTTGAGATTCTATGAGGTGTCCCAGGCCAAAGGTGTAAATGGAGAAGAGCAGGGGCCCTAGGACTGAACCTTGTGGGACTCCGACAGATAGGGTGCGCAGTGAGGAGGTGGTGTGCGAGTGGGAGACGCTGAATGTCCGGAATATTAGGTATGACCCAATCCAAGATAGGGGCATGTTTGTGATGCCAAGAGTTGAGAGGGTCTGTAGTAATAGGAAATGGTCCACTGTATCAAAGGCAGAGAACAGGTCCAGGAGGAGGACAGAGTAGTGTCACTTGGCCTTGGCGGTTAATAGGTCATTGGTGACCTTAGGTCAGTTTCAGTGGAGTGGTGCGGCCAGAAGCCAGATTGTAAGCGGTCAAAGAGGGAGCAAGAAGAGAGGTAGGAGGACAGTCCAAGATGGACGTGTTGTTCCAGTAGTTTGGAGGCATAGGGGAGAAGTGATATAGGGCGATAGCTAGATTCAGAGGATAGGTCAAGAGAGGGCTTTTTGAGGATTGGATTGGTGTGATTGAGGTATGTTTCAAGCATGAGGAGAAAACACCAGTTGTTAGTGATAGGTTGAAGAGATGGGAAAGGGTTTGGATGAAGACTGGGGTGAGGTTAGGGATGAAGTGAGATGGGATTGGGTCAAGTGCACAGGTGGTGAGATGTGATCTTGAGAGTAGAGTGGAGAGTTGATCTTCTGTAATGGTGGATAAGTTGGTTTTGGAGGAGGAGGGGTGGGCAGTTAGGAGGAAGGGCTCTGGGGGTCGTCAAAAAAGCTGTCTCTGATGTTATCAATCTTCTGTTTGAAAATGAGGCAAAGTCTTTAGATGAGATGAGTGGAGAGGAAGGAGGTGCTGGGGACGGAGGAGAGAATTGAAGGTGTTGAATAGCAGTTTAGAGTTGTGAGACAGGGAGGATATGAGAGATGAGAAGTAGCTTTGTTTAGCTGTGACGAGTGTGGCCTTGAAACTAGTGAGGGACTGTTTGAATGTGATGAAGTCATTGTTGGAGTGGGATCTTTTCTATCTTCGTTCAGCAACCCTGGAAGCCTGTCTCAGTTCTTTGGTCAGGCTGGTGTGCCAGGGGTGTCTGTTGATTTTGCAAGCATTGGTATGTGTGAGGGGGCAACCGATTCCAGAGCTGCAGCTATTGTAGTGTTATATAGAGTGGAAGCAGCAACCGCACTGTGCCGGGAACTTATGTCTGTAAGAGGGAGAAGGGATTCAGACAGTGAATGTAGATCGAGGTGTTTAAGATTTCTACAAGGGTGTGCAAGTTTGTGGAGTGGGGATTGTGGACCTGGAGAGGAGAGGGAAGAGAATGTAAGCAGATTGTGGTCAGAAAGAGGAAGAGGTGAGTTAGAGAGGTTAGATATGGAGCAGAGGCGGGTGAAGATGAAGTTCAGTGTGTGGCCATCTTTGTGAGTGTCTGCAGAAGACCATTGAGTGAGGCTGCAGGAAGAAGTGAGAGATAGAAGCTTAGTGGCAGCTGAGAGGGAAGTGTCAATGGGGATGTTGAAGTCACCCAAGATGATAGCTGGGATGTCAGTGGAGAGGAAATGAAGTAGCCAGGTGGTGAAGTGGTCAAAGAAGGCGATGTCTGACCCTGAGGGGTGGTAAATGACAGCCAGTTGGAGGTTGGAGGGGGAGTAGATGCGCATAGAGTGCACCTCAAAAGAAGGGGGGGTAACAGAGGGTGGTAGTGGGATTGGGCTGAAGGAGCAGTTATCTGACAGGAGAAGACCAACTCCTCCACCATACTTGGTGTGGGAAAGGTGGACTCCACCATACAAAAGTGCAGCAAGAGAGGCTGTGTCAGAGGGGATGAGCCAGGTTTCAGTGATAGCGAGGAAAGAAAGTGTGTTAGTAATATAAAGATCATGGATGTAAGAAAGTTTGTTGCAGACAGAGCAAGCATTCCACAGAGCTCCTGTTAGTGGGACAGGGGAAACGGGGACCGGGCGAATGGGTAAAATGTTAGAGAGGTTATGGAAAGTTGTGATAGCCTGTGGATGGGAAGTAGAAATGACTGTGGGGATGTGGTGAAGAGGACCAGAATTTGGATAGATATCACCAGCAGTGAGAAGGAGCAGAGAAAATGTTAGCAGGTGGGAGGAGAGGGCACAAGGTGGCTGTCTGTGTTTTGGAGACAGAGGATTGTAAGTTGAGGTACAGTTCTGAGGGGGAGGTGAGATGGATGGGGAGGATTGAAAAAGAGATTAACAGTTCCTTACTAGGTGTAGGGATTAGGGGGTTAGCAGAAAGTGAAGGATTATAGGGGTGAGAGTGAAAACTAACAGAAACATTGCTTACAGTGACTAAGTATCCTGCTACTTTAAGTTCCCTTCTGGTTCAATTCTGGATAAATTCATAATGTGGGATATTAATACTGTAATTAAAGGATATTATTTTTGAGGAGAGGTCCTGTTACTGTGCAGGGCGATATGGTCTCTTTTCTCTTCATCTGGCATGGTAGAAAGGTTGAGGAATAATTGGGGAATATGCACTAGGTAACTGTGTTATTTTCTGCAGAGACCAGTCCTGGCTGGAAGAAGTGATGGCGGTGTGCGCTGGATGAAGATGTAAAACAAAGATGAAGGACTTCAATAAGAGATGTCACCGGTGAGTCAGTGTGTTACCTCTACACTGACATTATACACTGTATGCGATATACAAAGCTCCTGTGTATAATGTCACTGGTGTTCACTGTATTACCTGTACACTGACACTATACACTATATATATAGAGCACCTATCTATAATATCACTGGTGATCACTGTATGTTGCCTGTACATTGACACTGTATACAAAGTACAGATCTCCTGTATATAATGGCACTTATGGTAATATTAGTATTGTGTTTTTTATTAATGATCAGTATTGTAGTATTTGGTCACTATGTTGTGGTAATATGTGATCTGGTCATGGTGTGGTGGTTTTTGTTCCTTGTATGTGCTATTATATGATCACTATATGGTGGTAATATGTGGTCTGGTCATGGTGCGGTGGTATTTTTCCCTTGTATGTGGTATTATTGGTCATTTTAAAAATTGAAAAATAAATAAAAATATACTGAAATTGAATTGGATATTTTAACAAATGATTAACAGGTTACAGTAGAGTAGAACCCAGCCAAAAGAGTCTACCTTGTCATGGTGGCAAAACAAAAGCTGCTGGCTATGTGTGTTATCTGGTAATGAGAACTGTAAATGTGTGATTGGTGAGGATATGGTGCTGAAGTGGAGTTTTTCCAAGAGAGGGTAGTGGGACTGTGGATGGTTCGAGGGATGGAGGCAGAGCTGGGGTGGAGCCTGGGCAGACTCTCAAGGGGGACCGGAAAACTTTGCCAGTATGGGGCCCCGAAATTCCTAGTGGTAACCCTGGCTCCAGTGGATCTGTCCTGGGTTCCATCCAGAAAGAACTTTGTCACTGAACCAGACAAGAAGCGGGCACTTCAGTGGGGTCAGTCATTTAAATTGGCTGGTCATGCCGGACAGAAGAAAATCACTCTTTTCATTTCTCTACATTATTGGTGGCTTAAGCCTTCCCTATGCAAAGATAATGCGGATTTTGTTTCAGCCTGTCCCTCCTGTGCCCTGGAATAAGGCTCCGAAATAGCTTACAACCGGTTAGTTACTTCCTCTCTCTGTACCTTCAGCTCCCTGGCAGCACATCACAATGGACTTCGTTACCTATCTCCCAGTATTGACCAGATGTAGCATCATTTGGGTAGTTGTGGATCGCTTCTCTAAGATGGCCCATTTTGCTCCACTATCCAGTCTCCGATCTGATCCTGTGCTTGCCGAGAAGTTCATCCAACATACCTACCACCTACATGCGTTAACTCTCCATATAGTCTCTGATAGAAGCATCTTCCTTCTGGAGGGCTACCTGCAAACTACTTAAAAGGGTTGTCCACTACTAGGACAACCCCTTATTGATCAAAATGTTTGGCGCCAATAAAATAATAAACCCTATATTCGCATCCTGTTCCGGTGCCATTATAGCAGTGTTGGCACTCGCAGTTCCGAGGCTCTTGTGCAGTTGTTGTGGTACGTGACGCTGGCACCCCATCAGCGCTGGCATCACTGTCCCTGCCTTTAGACAAATGGAACATGAAGAGGAAGTCTCCAGGCAGCATCTGCTCTCAGAATTCTTCTTCCTGCTTAATTCGACAGGATGCAAGGACAGTGACACCAGTGCTTTTTAGGGACTGGCATCACATGTCACAATAACCTCATGGGAGCCCCGGGAGACCGAGCGCTGGAATGGGATCAGCATGGGAGGTGAATATTAGCTTTATTATTTTATTTGGGCCAAGCAAGAGGTATAAGAAGAAGTTGTCCAAGTAGTGCACAACTTGTTTAATGTCACTATGAACTTCTCCTCAGCCTATCATCCACAATCCAATGGCCAAGTAGATTGGGTGAATAAAATCCTATCCAACTTCCTACAACATTTTGCCAATGCCCACCACAGTGACTGGGTCAGTCTCCTGCCCTAGGATGAATTGAATTCTCATATAACAATCATGTGAATTAATCCTCAGCTAAATATCCACATTTTATTGTGTATTGTCACGACTCAGCTGTCAGGTGACCCGGGACCAGGAGCCCCTTCCCTATCACTAACACTAGCTTGCCCTATTCCTGGATACTTCTGAAGGTGAAGATGCTGGGGCCGCCACCCTTGCCTTATTTCCTGAATTAGCCCTCCATCTGTTCTCTTCCCCTATTCAGGGCAGAGGGAAGCTGCTATGCAACGCAGTACATCAACCTGACAAACAAGGCAACACGAACAAAGATACCTGAAAATAGCAGGCATACAAGCATTCACTCACATAAAACAGAGTAATACATCGGGGAGTGGAGATGGGGAAAACCAAAGTAAGAAGAAGGAAGGGAGTTATCAAACTTACAAAGCCATGCAACAATCACAAATAACTCCTCCAAACTCCTTCTCATATAAAAACCTCTCCTCCAAGTCATGAAGCATGAGCTATAGTAGCTCTGACATGGGTTTCAATCAAGACCCAGAATATACAGGGGATGGGATTGGCTAACCTAGCATGGCTGAGAGCTCAGACTCCCAGAGCTCCCAACATTTCCGATTAACCCCTACTCTGCCAAAAGAAATTAACATCATTTAAAAAGAAGGTGAAGTACTTCTTTTCAGTGCAGGAGTAGGGGCAATCAGACGCTGTGGTCTTCTGGCTCCTCTCTTTTGTGGTAACCCCGTGACATGTATAGTCAACATCTCAATTTTCCATTTCATGTGTCTACTACCACCAAAATTCCTGCTGCTGAAATTCTCATCAAGGGCTTCTCTAAAATCTGGGAGGATATGCGGAAAACAGATGCCTGGATCTGCCTCTGTTTCATCCTGGGGATAAGGTTTTGCTTTCTTCAAAGATTAACTGTCTCAAACTACCTTCGTATAACTTGGATCCTTGCTTCCTTGGCCTGTTCGAGGTTACCAAACAGATTAATGCATTCATTCCATAAACCCCTCCTCGTGCCTGTCATCTTCAGCTTGTTCTTCAAGAACCCGGGTACCACTCCTGCTCCAGTCAGTTCTGAAGATGTTTTCAAAATAGAGAATATTCTGGCCACAAAAAGGCTAAGAGGTAAAACCTTTTTTTTGTGAATTGGAAAGGGTGCAGTCCTGAGGAGAGGTCACGGGAGCCCAAGGAGAAAATCCATACCCCTCTCCTCCTGGAGAGATTAATTACTGACTTGAAGAAAAGGGGGCGTAAAAGGGAGTACTGTAGAATCATCATTCCTGTACGTTCCCTCCCTCTGCACAGATGCCGATTCACTCACCGTCTTGGCATTCGTCCCATGCGTCCTCCTCCTGCTGCTTCCCCAGATTCCCGGGCACTGCTCATAGGGCACGTGCATGTCCCCTATCTCTTAAACAAACAGAGCGCACCATCCAAAAGTGTCCCCAGCCATTGACTTGGAGACACCTATTACTTTAGGCACCTCCACCTGTTGGGAGGTGACTGAGCAATGTGTTAAGTCAATTAGTCTGTGCACTTGCTAGGTCCCTTGTCCGTTATTACCTGCCAGTACCTGCTAGTTGCCGCTTTTACTTGTCAGTACCTTCCAATACCCACTTGTTCATGATCATTCCTGCTTGTCCCTGCTTGCACCTGCCTACACCTGCTGTGCCTGTTTGTATACCAACCCTACTGGCCATCACCTGCCGTGCCAGTCTGTATATCAGCCGTACCTGTCTACACCTACCTTGCTTTCCAGTATTCCTTCCATACCTGCCATAGTCTATCCATTCCTGGCCATTCCAGTTACCTGCCCCTTTGGGAGTCAGCTGCCATGTGTCCGAGGTATGTCCTGGAGTAGCACCTGGCGCCCATCTGGAGCCAAGTATAACCCCACCTTCAGCGGCTCTAGAAAAGACGTGTTCACCTAATAAAGCCCTTCCAGGCTCTCCCAGGTCCACAGCACCATACCTGTTATAATAAGTAATAAGATATCCACACAGAAAGCAAAATATGGCAGCAAGCCACAGTATAGGTGCGGTGTGTACAATTGTGAAATTGGAACCGTAAAACAGGTGTGCAAAAACAGACATGTATGGTTAAATATCTATGTTTTTAAAACATTTTTTCTATCCTTTTTGCACAATTCAACCACCATCCTAAAACTATGTAATAGGAAATGCTATATAAGTACACATCCAAAAAGCCAGCACCTGCAACAGGACATTATATTGGCGTGGTATGTACAGATGTAAAATTTAATTAGTAAAACAAATGAGCAAAAAAAAAATGTTTGGTACACACACACTTTGGGAGGTATTTTGTTGCAGTTAAATGCCTTGTTTTTTTATTGATAGCATAGGAAATGCAAAATCTCTGTACATTCACTTGTGACTAGGAAGCACACCTTGTCTGACTGACACTGTTTTCAGATTTTTTTTCTATAATAATATTGGGCTGACTTGCTGTTTTCTACTGCATTAAAAATGAAGACAAAACATGTTTAATTGTATTTGAAATGCAGTAGATGGATGCATGCTACACCATACCACTGACCAATCACACTGGCACTGCTGTTGGCACCTCTCCTATCTTTCTCTCTCCCCCTAGCAATTGAATCTCTGTATTATTAGCAGACTATCATACTCATCTTCTTTAGTGCTGCATATGTATAACATGTTACTTTCTGGAGTAATTATCACATATTTCTAATGCTCAACAGTGAACATCCTCTCACTATCCTAAATCCAATTAAAATGACTACTGCATTCCCTGCCCTGGCTTTTATATAGGCTATGACAATGCTTCCTGATTGGCTGCACTATACCTTATGAGTTGATATCTGTAAAGCATTCTGGAGAAGCCTTCTGTGGCTGATGCAATTTTCTTAAAATTGTAAAATGAGGGCAGGCACTTTTTTTTTTAGATTTGAAGGAACCAAATCAAAATCTGCTCAAATTGTTCAGACCTGTGAATTTTATTGAATTCAACATGAACTTGATCCATGCTGAACCACTTTGATAATCTAATATATACTTACGTTGTAATGTCTTCACATCCTGTTCCTTCCACATGTATCCGGATCCCAAAATTCCAAGCTGCTAAGTTCACCGACTGCCATATTGGGACACCCAAGTGATAGGTGTCTCAATATGGAAACTGTGGGTGGTACCAGTCTCTTTCGCGGTACCACCAGCGGAACACCATCACACACACACACACGCTGTATACGACGTAGGCACCACACACAAACACACTGTACATGCTGTATGCACCACACACACACACTGTATACATCATACACAACACACACTGTATACGCCATATGCACGACACACACACACTGTTTACGCTGTACACACCACACACACACACTGCATACGCTGTACATATCACACACTGTATACGCCGTACGCACCGCTGCACACACACTGTATACTCCATACGCACCACAAACACACACTTTGTATGCCGTATGCACGACACACACTGTATACGCCATACGCACCACACACACACTTTATATGTCTTATTCACCACACACACAGTATGCGCCATACACACCACACACTGTATACGCCGTACGCACGACACACATTCACACACTGTTTCCGCCGTAAGCACCACACACACTGTATACACCATACACACCACATACACTGTATACGCCGTACGCACCACACACACACACACTGTATACGCCATACGCACCGCACACACACATACACTGTATACACCGTACGCACCACAAGCACACACTGTGTATGCCATATGCATGACACACACAAACACACTGTATGCACTGTACACACCACACACACACTGTATACATCGTATGCACCACTAGCACACTGTATACTCTACACGCACCACACACTGTATACATCATACGCACCACACACACACTGTATACATTGTACGCACGACACACACACTGTATATGCCATACACGCCATACACACTGCATACGCCATACGCACCACACAGACTGTATATGCTGTACACACCACACACACACTGTATATGCCGTATGCACCACAAAAACACAATGTGTACGCCTTACGCACGACTCACACACACACTGTTTATGCCGTACGGACCACACACACACTGTATACGCCGTACACACCACACACACACACACTGTATACGCCATACGCACCACACACACACTCTATATGTCGTACGTACCACAAACACACTGTTTACGCCGTACGCACCACACACACACTGCATACGCCGTACACACCACACACACACTGTATACGCCGTACGCAGCCTCTTGCGTGGTACCAAAAGAGAGTGGATAGGTGGGTGTGTACATGGGGGGAGAGATTCTCAGCGCTGCAAAGTCTGCCCCCATCGTGACTTTACCGCCCTCCCGATGCGATAGCATCGGGCCTCCATCTAGTCTATAATAGAGTTGCGCGACTTTTGTTTTTTTAGGGTCGAGTTTCGTTTCCTGAAACCCGACTTTTCCAAAAGTCGGGTCGAGCAAGATCGGCCGATTATAGGGAAAAGTCGGGGTCGTCCCGAAACACGAAATCCAATGTAAGTCAATGGGGAATAAAAGTCGGCAGTGAGAGGAGGACAGGAAACACACCTACAGTGCTCATTTGAATGCCAAAAGCATCAATTCTTCTTACTTAAGCTTGTCAACCTTAATTAACTTCATAATACAAGTTACGCACTGAAAAATGGGGGTTATTTGGCTAAAGTTGTGGGGGGGTAGGGCTGACTCCAGGTTTTCATGTGCCCTGGGCGAAAGAGCGCCCCTTTAACACATACCACAACTCATCATGCTCCGATACGGCAGAGAAATAGCGGTATAGTACTATGAAAAATACTTCACTTTTTACATCTCATGATGAGGCCCATCTATTTCTCCATACAGAATCATTGGTCCCATATAATGTTTGAAACAGTATATGATGAGCTCCACATAATGCTACAGTATATGTTGGTCCCCATGGATGAAGCTCCACTGTCTTATGGGCCCAAATAATGCTCCAAACATAATGGGCCCCATTTCTAATGTTCTAGTGTATAATGGGCCCTGTAAATGCTGCTCCAGTGTCTGATGTCCACCTTTGGAATGTTCCAGTGTATGGTGGGCCCCATCTATCATTCTCCAGAGTATAGTGCTCCCCAAAAATTGCTGTCCCAACATTGAAAACAATCAAATAAGTCTCCTCGCTAGGGAATCCCTGTACTAGTCTGGACTCCTCGTCGTCCCCATCTTCCATCTCACTGCACAGTATTTCAACCTTGCAAGTGCTGTGATCCTAAGCAAGCAGGGGGGGCCCACTCGTTGGTGACGGCACTGGCACAGGGCCCCTGATAGTACGGTGGTGTGTCTGATGGCGGGTGGGCCGAACCTGCACTTTCATTTGCAGCTTCCTCTTTGTCACCGTGTAAGATGGAACTGTATATGGGAAGGGTAACCTGAGTTTCATCAGGGTCAGATTCAGGCCGTGTAGCATGCGGGGGGAATGTAGTGGTCTGGGTCAATGTACCAGCAGATTCATCGAGCAGTGGCTGGGCATCAGTGCACTTGTGTCGCCCCCAGGAGTACGGTCACCACAGTGGCATTACCTTCCTCCTAGGGAGTGTGATGTCATGCTTGGGAGCAATGAAGGATCTCTCTAGCAGGTTAACTGATTGGGCGGCGTTATTCCCACGAGTCATGACCCTCCAAACAGCGTTCATGAAGGCAAAGTGTTTGTTTTACGTGGGCAGTATGGTTGCAAAGCTGAACCTTAAAGGAATGTCCAGAAGGGCACCACCAGGAGTGGAGCCTACGGTTAAATTCGACTCCACCTGGGAAACCTCAACCATGCCAGCTACAGAATAGATGCACACATTGCAAGCTTAATTCCGTTAACGAACGAGACTCCGTCATGCCCCGCGGTCCGAGTCCGGCTTACTAGAGGGACACGTGAGGCTCTGGCACATGAGATTGGCCAATAACTGGTGTGTCATGCCCTTACATGTCCGTGGCTGCATGTGCGCTATGCTGAAAAGGCCAGCGTTTGTCGCTTACAGGTGCAGATAACCCGCTGAACAACGTTAGTGATGGGGATCACTGATTACAATTATTACCCGCGAAAGATGATTTCCAAATAAGTGCAGGTCAACCGCAGTTCCGGAATTAGGCCTAACCGTCATTCCTGAAAAAATGAAAAACTTACGTGTGCAAACCACAGGTGCTGTAGCTTGCTTAACAGCTCGCCAGTCGTTCTCACGCCCAGTATGGATTGCACGTGATTGCACAAAGGTGAGAAAGGGTACCGTATCCCCGGATAACATGAATGGATAGCGTACACATTTAAAATATATGTCTATACATCAGGAGGCAGGCTTAGACGGTGTTAGGCCCAGTATGGATTGCACGTGATTGCACAAAGGTGAGAAAGGGTACCGTATCCCCGGATAACATGTATGGATAGCGTACACATTCAAAATATATGTCTATACATCAGGAGGCAGGCTCAGACGGTGTTAGGCCCAGTATGGCTTGCACGTGATTGCACAAAGGTGAGAAAGGGTACCGTATCCCCGGATAACATGTATGGATAGCGTACACATTCAAAATATATGTCTATACATCAGGAGGCAGGCTCAGATGGTGTTAGGCCCAGTATGGATTGCACGTGATTGCACAAAGGTGAGAAAGGGTACCGTATCCCCGGATAATATGTATGGATAGCGTACACATTCAAAATATATGTCTATACATCAGGAGGCAGGCTCAGACGGTGTTAGGCCCAGTATGGATTGCACGTGATTGCACAAAGGTGAGAAAGGGTACCGTATCCCCGGATAACATGTATGGATAGCGTACACATTCAAAATATATGTCTATACATCAGGAGGCAGGCTCAGACGGAGTTAGGCCCAGTATGGATTGCATGTGATTGCACAAAGGTGAGAAAGGGTACCGTATCCCCGGATAATATGTATGGATAGTGTACACATTCAAAAGATATGTCTATACATCAGGAGGCAGGCTCAGACGGTGTTAGGCCCAGTATGGATTGCATGTGATTGCACAAAGGTGAGAAAGGGTACCGTATCCCCGGAAAACATGTATGGATAGCGTACACATTCAAAATATATGTCTATACATCAGGAGGCAGGCTCAGACGGTGTCAGGCACAGTATGGATTTGACGGCCCAGACTACACAGCGGAGGAGCAGGGAGAGGTAAAGATTGCAAATGCTGGGGCCCTGCCCAAGCAAGGGGGGCCCACTCGTGGGCGTCGGTACTGGCACTGGGTCCCTCATAGTACGGCAGTGTGTCTGACGGCGGGTGTGCACCACCACCATCAGAGACACTTGATTGCACTATGAGGGACCCTGTGCCAGTGCCCGCACCCAAGAGTTGGCCTACCCACCTGTCCAGGGCAACGGCACTCGCACGGTGTCGTACGCTAGGTGGTGACCCCGGCCATGGGGGGGAGGCAGCAAAGTTAGGGAGTTTTAGAAAGTGGCATATGTTGATGTTGGACATTCAGCTGATGCAAAAGGCGAAATAGGTCAAGTCCCAGGAAGAGGTGGACCAAAGCAAGCCATTTTTCTGTCACCCTATGTGTCATCAGGGGAAGGTGGGACAAAATCCTTGGAAACCCATGTGTGGTTCATTTTAATGAAGGTTAGATCATCCACATTTTGGGTTGACAGACGGGTCCTTTTTTCTGTCAGGATTGATCCAGCTGCACTGAAGACTCTTTCCGATAGCACACTTGCAGCTGGGCAAGCGAGCTCCTGTAAGGCATATTGTGCCAATTCAGGCCAGGTGTCCAGTTTAGCGCCCAATAGTCAAAGGGGAATGACCTGTGTGGGAGAACATTGATATGGGAGGAAAAGTAGTTTGTAACCATAGTTGACAACTGCTGTCTCCTGTCACTTTCCATCGATGCAGTATTACCAGTTGTGTGAGCGGTACTTAAAAAATCAGTCCACAACATTGTCATGAAACCCCTGTCTCCAACGCCACTTCTGCTGTGTGCACCATGAACACCTCTGCCAACCTGCCCCCGGCCCGTACGGCTCGTGTGAGAACCATCACCGCTGCTATGTGCTGGGAATGCCTCAAGCAACCGATTTACCAGAGTTGCTTGTTTATTAGCCAATATTAGGTCAAGGTTCTCCTGTGGCATGATGTTTTGTAATTTGCCTTTATAGCGTGGATCCAGGATGCTGGCCAACCAGTAGTCGTCATCGTTCATCATTTTGGCAATGCGGGGGTCCCTTTTTAGGATCTGCAAGGCATAATCTGACATGTGGGCCAATGTTCCCGGTGTCAGTGATGCACTGCGAGTGCTGGTTGGAGGAGCACTTTCTGGCAAATCCCCATCCCTCCAGTCACGCACAAATCCTGTACCAGACCTTGCCACGCCAACATTTTCACTTGCCCCACGAGATGCATCCTCCTCCCCTAAGTAATCATCCCCATCATCATCCTCCTCCTCCTCTTCTTCCTCCACCTCGTCCAGGAGAGGTCCCTGAGCAGACAATGGCTGAATGTCATCAAGGATTCCCTCCTCCTCTTCCTCCTCATCCACATTGGCTACAGATGCCTGCTCCTTAAGGTGCATCAAAGTTTGCATGAGCAGACGCATAAGTGGGATGCTCATGCTTAGGATGGCGTCTTCTGCGCTTACCAGCCGTGTGCATTCCTCAAAACACTGAAGGACTTTACAGAGGTCTTTCAGCTTCTACCACTGCACATCTGTCAACTCCATGTCTGCTCTCAAAGTGCCTGGCCGTGTATCCTCCCACAAATGCATTATGGCCTGCCTCTGCTCGCACAGCCGCTCCACCATGTGCAGGGTGGAGTTCCACCTTGTTGCAATGTCGATAATGAGGCGGTGGTTGGGAAGGTGGAGCAATCGCTGCAGCTTCTGCATACGAATGGAGTGTACAGGCGACCGGCAGATGTGTGCGCACAGTCTTCGCACCTTCTGGAGCAGGGCTGTTAACTCCGGATAATTTTTGAGGAAGCACTGCACCACCAGTTTCAAGGTGTGAGCCAAGCAAGGTATGTGGCTGAGTTTTGAAAGGGCTATGGCTGCCACAAAATTACGGCCGTTATCACTAACTACCTTGCCTGCCTCAAGATGTACACTGCCCAGCCATGACTCAGTTTGTCGCTTCAAGTACTCGGCCAGCACCTCGGCGATGTGTCTGTCGCCCAAACACATCATCTGCAACACAGCCTGCTGACGCTTTCCACTAGCTGCTCGATAGGGGGACACCTCGTGTGCAACAGTGGCAGCTGCAGA
The DNA here is from genome assembly GCF_039654945.1 of Dendrobates tinctorius. Lineage (NCBI taxonomy): Eukaryota > Metazoa > Chordata > Amphibia > Anura > Dendrobatidae > Dendrobates > Dendrobates tinctorius. Next base: position 3,269,048 of record NW_027361866.1, read on the forward strand.
TGGAGTGCTCGTATGACTGCGCTCTGTGGACGAGCTTTCGCTTCTGGAGGAGGAGGAGGGTCGAACGCCTACAGCCAACTGTTTAATATACCATGGGCTAGGCAGCACTGTCCCACCACCGCTGTCCCCTGTGGACCCTGCATCCACCACATTAACCCAGTGCGCAGTGATGGACACGTAACGGCCCTGGCCATGCCAACTGGACCATGCATCAGTTGTGAGGTGCACCTTTACACTCACTGACTGCTTGAGTGCATGGACAATGCAGTGTTTTACATGATGGTGGAGGGCTGGGATGGCTTTGCGAGAGAAGAAGTGGCGACTGGGTAGGTCATAGCGTGGTACTGCATAGGCTATGAGTTCGCGGAAAGCTGCGCTTTCCACCAACCGATAGGGCATCATGTCAAACGAGATTAGTTTGGCAATGTGGGCGTTCAAACCCAGTGTACGCGGATGAGAGACTGGGTACTTTCTTGACCTACTCATAGTGTCTGGGAGGGTGAGCTGGACTTGAGAGCTGCATATGGTGGAAGAAGCGGTGGACAGGGCGGACTGAGAGAGGGTTGATGATGGTGATAGAGTTGGTGTTCTTTCTGATGGCCTAGATTCAGTATTTCATTGATATAACAGTGGGATTCCCTGACTGCTGTGGCCTTGCAACGACACCTCAACATTTGCTGCTGTGCTAACCGGTGGGCTTACAGTGGGGGAAACAATGTAGCGTTGCTGACTACCTTCTTTGTGATCAGTTGCACATGTGGCACTTGAGGTTTGGTGTTGTGTCCACGCTTGCAAGTGCATGCTGGTTAAATGTCTAAGCATGCAACTGGTATTCAAATTTTTCAGATTTTTCCCTCGGCTAAAGGTCTTTGCGCACTTCTTACAGATAACCTTGGCCTGATCATGAGGATTTTGTTCAAAAAAGTGCCACACTGCACTCTTCCTACTTTGGCAGACATTTTGCGGCCTAGCACGCTGTGATCTTTTGATCCTCTGGACAAGCTGTCCAGCAACTCTTTTGATGTTTGGAACCTGTCTTTGGAGTGCTCCGGGCCTGCCAGATAACAGCTGTTGCGATGTCGATGTCTGCTGTGGATGCTCCTCCTCATCTGAGCTATTGGAAGCAGCACCCTCTTCCCCCAATGGATGCCAATCTGGGTCAACAACTGGGTCATCCATCACCTCCTCTTCAATGTCATGTGCACCTTCCTCTGTGTCACCGTGTATGGTGGTATAGTGTGCGGGAAGGGGCACCTGAGTCTCATCAGGGTCAGAATCTGGCTCTGTACACTGCGAGTACAATGTAGTGCTCTGAGTGAATGTACCAGCAGAATCATCTATCAGAGGCTGTGCATCAGTGCACTCCATGTCAGATTCATCTTGGCCTGGGTAATTCACCATTTCACTTGATAATCCAGGCATGGTATGTGAAAACAGCTCCATGGAGTAATCAGTAGTATGGCCTGCGTTATCCTTCAATCTTGGTTGGGGTGAAGGACACAAGGAAAGGTGTGGTTCATGAACATGAGCCTCCAATGACGACTCAGTGCTTTTACTTTTTACAACTTCAGAAGAGGAGGCGATAGAGCTGGAGGCTGAGTCAGCAATGTAAGACAAAACTTTTTCCTGAAGCTCTGGCTTTAAAAGCGGTTTGCCAACTCCTAGAAAACTAAGCCTTCGAGGCCTTGTGGAGCCAGACGATGACGCAGGCTCAACACCTCCTGCATTCGGTCCTATTTTGCTTTTGCCACTACCATCAGATCCACCACCAACACAATCATTACCAGCTGCCAACCCCCGCCCAATTCCACGGCCTCTTCCACCAGCCTTCCTCATTTTTGGTAGAAATGTAGACAAAATCCAACAAACAATATAGTAATGTAAAACAAGGTACAAGGTATCTATAGGACAGGGGAGATTTTGAATTTCTGCAGACACTTGTGGACACTGGTCACTTTTGGATTGTGTGAGGCCCACTGAATATCACAGCGCTATGTCACTGGCTCGATGTCGCAGGTGTGAAAAATGTCACTAGAAGATAACGGAGATTTTGAATTTCTGCACACACTTGTGGACACTGGACACTTTTGGATTGTGTGAGGCCCACTGAATATCAGAGCGCTATGTCACAGGCTCGATGGCACAGGTGTGAAAAAAGTGACTACAGGATAAGGGAGATTTTGAATTTCTGCACACACTAGTGGACACTGGACACTTTTGGATTGTGTGAGGCCCACTGAATATCAGAGCGCTATGTCACAGGCTCGATGGCACAGGTGTGAAAAAAGTGACTACAGGATAAGGGAGATTTTGAATTTCTGCACACACTAGTGGACACTGGACACTTTTGGATTGTGTGAGGCCCACTGAATATCAGAGCGCTATGTCACAGGCTCGATGGCACAGGTGTGAAAAAAGTGACTACAGGATAAGGGAGATTTTGAATTTCTGCACACACTAGTGGACACTGGACACTTTTGGATTGTGTGAGGCCCACTGAATATCAGAGCGCTATGTCACAGGCTCGATGGCACAGGTGTGAAAAAAGTGACTACAGGATAAGGGAGATTCTGAATTTCTGCACACACTAGTGGACACTGGACACTTTTGGATTGTGTGAGGCCCACTGAATATCAGAGCACTATGTCACAGGCTCGATGGCACAGGTGTGAAAAAAGTGACTATAGGATAAGGGAGATTTTGAATTTCTGCACACACTAGTGGACACTGGACACTTTTGGATTGTGTGAGGCCCACTGAATATCAGAGCGCTATGTCACAGGCTCGATGGCACAGGTGTGAAAAAAGTGACTACAGCATAAGGGAGATTTTGAATTTCTGCACACACTTGTGGACACTGGACACTTTTTGATTGTGTGAGGCCCACTGAATATCAGAGCGCTATGTCACAGGCTCGATAGCATAGGTGTGAAAAAAGTGACTACAGGATAAGGGAGATTTTGAATTTCTGCACACACTAGTGGACACTGGACACTTTTGGATTGTGTGAGGCCCACTGAATATCAGAGCGCTATGTCACAGGCTCGATGGCACAGGTGTGAAAAAAGTGACTACAGGATCACAGAGATTTTGAATTTCTGCACACACTAGTGGACACTGGACACTTTTGGATTGTGTGAGGCCCACTGAATATCAGAGCGCTATGTCACAGGCTCGATGGCACAGGTGTGAAAAAAGTGACTACAGGATAAGGGAGATTTTGAATTTCTGCACACACTAGTGGACACTGGACACTTTTGGATTGTCTGAGGCCCACTGAATATTAGAGCGCTATGTCACAGGCTCGATGGCACAGGTGTGAAAAAAGTGACTACAGGATAAGGGAGATTTTGAATTTCTGCACACACTAGTGGACACTGGACACTTTTGGATTGTGTGAGGCCCACTGAATATCAGAGCGCTATGTCACAGGCTCGATGGCACAGGTGTGAAAAAAGTGACTACAGGATAAGGGAGATTTTGAATTTCTGCACACATTAGTGGACACTGGACACTTTTGGATTGTGTGAGGCCCACTGAATATCAGAGCGCTATGTCACAGGCTCGATGGCACAGGTGTGAAAAAAGAGACTACAGGATAAGGGAAATTTTGAATTTCTGCACACACTAGTGGACACTGGACACTTTTGGATTGTGTGAGGCCCACTGAATATCAGAGCGCTATGTCACAGGCTCGATGGCACAGGTGTGAAAAAAGTGACTACAGGATAAGGGAGATTTTGAATTTCTGCACACACTAGTGGACACTGGACACTTTTGGATTGTGTGAGGCCCACTGAATATCAGAGCGCTATGTCACAGGCTCGATGGCACAGGTGTGAAAAAAGTGACTATAGGATAAGGGAGATTTTGAATTTCTGCACACACTAGTGGACACTGGACACTTTTGGATTGTGTGAGGCCCACTGAATATCAGAGCGCTACGTCACAGGCTCGATGGCACAGGTGTGAAAAAAGTGACTACAGGATCACAGAGATTTTGAATTTCTGCACACACTAGTGGACACTGGACACTTTTGGATTGTGTGAGGCCCACTGAATATCAGAGCGCTATGTCACAGGCTCGATGGCACAGGTGTGAAAAAAGTGACTACAGGATAAGGGAGATTCTGAATTTCTGCACACACTAGTGGACACTGGACACTTTTGGATTGTGTGAGGCCCACTGAATATCAGAGCGCTATGTCACAGGCTCGATGGCACAGGTGTGAAAAAAGTGACTATAGGATAAGGGAGATTTTGAATTTCTGCACACACTAGTGGACACTGGACACTTTTGGATTGTGTGAGGCCCACTGAATATCAGAGCGCTACGTCACAGGCTCGATGGCACAGGTGTGAAAAAAGTGACTACAGGATAAGGGAGATTTTGAATTTCTGCACACACTAGTGGACACTGGACACTTTTGGATTGTGTGAGGCCCACTGAATATCAGAGCGCTATGTCACAGGCTCGATGGCACAGGTGTGAAAAAAGTGACTACAGCATAAGGGAGATTTTGAATTTCTGCACACACTTGTGGACACTGGACACTTTTTGATTGTGTGAGGCCCACTGAATATCAGAGCGCTATGTCACAGGCTCGATGGCATAGGTGTGAAAAAAGTGACTACAGGATAAGGGAGATTTTGAATTTCTGCACACACTAGTGGACACTGGACACTTTTGGATTGTGTGAGGCCCACTGAATATCAGAGCGCTATGTCACAGGCTCGATGGCACAGGTGTGAAAAAAGTGACTACAGGATCACAGAGATTTTGAATTTCTGCACACACTAGTGTACACTGGACACTTTTGGATTGTGTGAGGCCCACTGAATATCAGAGCGCTATGTCACAGGCTCGATGGCACAGGTGTGAAAAAAGTGACTACAGGATAAGGGAGATTTTGAATTTCTGCACACACTAGTGGACACTGGACACTTTTGGATTGTCTGAGGCCCACTGAATATTAGAGCGCTATGTCACAGGCTCGATGGCACAGGTGTGAAAAAAGTGACTACAGGATAAGGGAGATTTTGAATTTCTGCACACACTAGTGGACACTGGACACTTTTGGATTGTGTGAGGCCCACTGAATATCAGAGCGCTATGTCACAGGCTCGATGGCACAGGTGTGAAAAAAGTGACTACAGGATAAGGGAGATTTTGAATTTCTGCACACATTAGTGGACACTGGACACTTTTGGATTGTGTGAGGCCCACTGAATATCAGAGCGTTATGTCACAGGCTCGATGGCACAGGTGTGAAAAAAGTGACTACAGGATAAGGGAAATTTTGAATTTCTGCACACACTAGTGGACACTGGACACTTTTGGATTGTGTGAGGCCCACTGAATATCAGAGCGCTATGTCAAAGGCTCGATGGCACAGGCGTGAAAAAAGTGACTACAGGATAAGAGAGATTTTGAATTTCTGCACACACTAGTGGACACTGGACACTTTTGGATTGTGTGAGGCCCACTGAATATCAGAGCGCTATGTCACAGGCTCGATGGCACAGGTGTGAAAAAAGTGACTACAGGATAAGGGAGATTTTGAATTTCTGCACACACTAGTGGACACTGGACACTTTTGGATTGTGTGAGGCCCACTGAATATCAGAGCGCTACGTCACAGGCTCGATAGCACAGGTGTGAAAAAAGTGACTACAGGATCACAGAGATTTTGAATTTCTGCACACACTAGTGGACACTGGACACTTTTGGATTATGTGAGGCCCACTGAATATCAGAGCGCTATGTCACAGGCTCGATGGCACAGGTGTGAAAAAAGTGACTACAGGATAAGGGAGATTTTGAATTTCTGCACACACTAGTGGACACTGGACACTTTTGGATTGTGTGAGGCCCACTGAATATCAGAGCGCTATGTCACAGGCTCGATGGCACAGGTGTGAAAAAAGTGACTACAGGATAAGGGAGATTTTGAATTTCTGCACACACTAGTGGACACTGGACACTTTTGGATTGTGTGAGGCCCACTGAATATCAGAGCGCTATGTCACAGGCTCGATGGCACAGGTGTGAAAAAAGTGACAATAGGATAAGGGAGATTTTGAATTTCTGCACACACTAGTGGACACTGGACACTTTTGGATTGTGTGAGGCCCACTGAATATCAGAGCGCTACGTCACAGGCTCGATGGCACAGGTATGAAAAAAGTGACTACAGGATCACAGAGATTTTGAATTTCTGCACACACTAGTGGACACTGGACACTTTTGGATTGTGTGAGGCCCACTGAATATCAGAGCGCTATGTCACAGGCTCGATGGCACAGGTGTGAAAAAAGTGACTACAGGATAAGGGAGATTTTGAATTTCTGCACACACTAGTGGACACTGGACACTTTTGGATTGTGTGAGGCCCACTGAATATCAGAGCGCTATGTCACAGGCTCGATGGCACAGGTGTGAAAAAAGTGACTACAGGATAAGGGAGATTTTGAATTTCTGCACACACTAGTGGACACTGGACACTTTTGGATTGTGTGAGGCCCACTGAATATCAGAGCGCTATGTCACAGGCTCGATGGCACAGGTGTGAAAAAAGTGACTACAGGATAAGGGAGATTCTGAATTTCTGCACACACTAGTGGACACTGGACACTTTTGGATTGTGTGAGGCCCACTGAATATCAGAGCGCTACGTCACAGGCTCGATGGCACAGGTGTGAAAAAAGTGACTACAGGATCACAGAGATTTTGAATTTCTGCACACACTAGTGGACACTGGACAATTTTGGATTGTGTGAGGCCCACTGAATATCAGAGCGCTATGTCACAGGCTCGATGGCACAGGTGTGAAAAAAGTGACTACAGCATAAGGGAGATTTTGAATTTCTGCACACACTTGTGGACACTGGACACTTTTTGATTGTGTGAGGCCCACTGAATATCAGAGCGCTATGTCACAGGCTCGATGGCATAGGTGTGAAAAAAGTGACTACAGGATAAGGGAGATTTTGAATTTCTGCACATACTAGTGGACACTGGACACGTTTGGATTGTGTGAGGCCCACTGAATATCAGAGTGCTATGTCACAGGCTCGATGGCACAGGTGTGAAAAAAGTGACTACAGGATCACAGAGATTTTGAATTTCTGCACACACTAGTGGACACTGGACACTTTTGGATTGTGTGAGGCCCACTGAATATCAGAGCGCTATGTCACAGGCTCGATGGCACAGGTGTGAAAAAAGTGACTACAGGATAAGGGAGATTTTGAATTTCTGCACACACTAGTGGACACTGGACACTTTTGGATTGTCTGAGGCCCACTGAATATTAGAGCGCTATGTCACAGGCTCGATGGCACAGGTGTGAAAAAAGTGACTACAGGATAAGGGAGATTTTGAATTTCTGCACACACTAGTGGACACTGGACACTTTTGGATTGTGTGAGGCCCACTGAATATCAGAGCGCTATGTCACAGGCTCGATGGCACAGGTGTGAAAAAAGTGACTACAGGATCACAGAGATTTTGAATTTCTGCACACATTAGTGGACACTGGACACTTTTGGATTGTGTGAGGCCCACTGAATATCAGAGCGCTATGTCACAGGCTCGATGGCACAGGTGTGAAAAAAGTGACTACAGGATAAGGGAAATTTTGAATTTCTGCACACACTAGTGGACACTGGACACTTTTGGATTGTGTGAGGCCCACTGAATATCAGAGCGCTATGTCACAGGCTCGATGGCACAGGTGTGAAAAAAGTGACTACAGGATAAGGGAGATTTTGAATTTCTGCACACACTAGTGGACACTGGACAATTTTGGATTGTGTGAGGCCCACTGAATATCAGAGCGCTATGTCACAGGCTCGATGGCACAGGTGTGAAAAAAGTGACTACAGCATAAGGGAGATTTTGAATTTCTGCACACACTTGTGGACACTGGACACTTTTTGATTGTGTGAGGCCCACTGAATATCAGAGCGCTATGTCACAGGCTCGATGGCATAGGTGTGAAAAAAGTGACTACAGGATAAGGGAGATTTTGAATTTCTGCACACACTAGTGGACACTGGACACTTTTGGATTGTGTGAGGCCCACTGAATATCAGAGCGCTATGTCACAGGCTCGATGGCACAGGTGTGAAAAAAGTGACTACAGGATCACAGAGATTTTGAATTTCTGCACACACTAGTGGACACTGGACACTTTTGGATTGTGTGAGGCCCACTGAATATCAGAGCGCTATGTCACAGGCTCGATGGCACAGGTGTGAAAAAAGTGACTACAGGATAAGGGAGATTTTGAATTTCTGCACACACTAGTGGACACTGGACACTTTTGGATTGTCTGAGGCCCACTGAATATTAGAGCGCTATGTCACAGGCTCGATGGCACAGGTGTGAAAAAAGTGACTACAGGATAAGGGAGATTTTGAATTTCTGCACACACTAGTGGACACTGGACACTTTTGGATTGTGTGAGGCCCACTGAATATCAGAGCGCTATGTCACAGGCTCGATGGCACAGGTGTGAAAAAAGTGACTACAGGATCACAGAGATTTTGAATTTCTGCACACATTAGTGGACACTGGACACTTTTGGATTGTGTGAGGCCCACTGAATATCAGAGCGCTATGTCACAGGCTCGATGGTACAGGTGTGAAAAAAGTGACTACAGGATAAGGGAAATTTTGAATTTCTGCACACACTAGTGGACACTGGACACTTTTGGATTGTGTGAGGCCCACTGAATATCAGAGCGCTATGTCACAGGCTCGATGGCACAGGTGTGAAAAAAGTGACTACAGGATAAGGGAGATTTTGAATTTCTGCACACACTAGTGGACACTGGACACTTTTGGATTGTGTGAGGCCCACTGAATATCAGAGCGCTATGTCACAGGCTCGATGGCATAGGTGTGAAAAAAGTGACTACAGGATAAGGGAGATTTTGAATTTCTGCACACACTAGTGGACACTGGACACTTTTGGATTGTGTGAGGCCCACTGAATATCAGAGCGCTATGTCACAGGCTCGATGGCACAGGTGTGAAAAAAGTGACTACAGGATAAGGGAGATTTTGAATTTCTGCACACACTAGTGGACACTGGACACTTTTGGATTGTGTGAGGCCCACTGAATATCAGAGCATTATGTCACAGTCTCGATGGCACAGGTGTGAAAAAAGTGACTACAGGATAAGGGAGATTTTGAATTTCTGCACACACTAGTGGACACTGGACACTTTTGGATTGTGTGAGGCCCACTGAATATCAGAGCGCTATGTCACAGGCTCGATGGCACAGGTGTGAAAAAAGTGACTACAGGATAAGGGAGATTTTGAATTTCTGCACACACTAGTGGACACTGGACACTTTTGGATTGTGTGAGGCCCACTGAATATCAGAGCGCTATGTCACAGGCTCGATGGCACAGGTGTGAAAAAAGTGACTACAGGATAAGGGAGATTCTGAATTTCTGCACACACTAGTGGACACTGGACACTTTTGGATTGTGTGAGGCCCACTGAATATCAGAGAGCTATGTCACAGGCTCGATGGCACAGGTGTGAAAAAAGTGACTATAGGATAAGGGAGATTTTGAATTTCTGCACACACTAGTGGACACTGGACACTTTTGGATTGTGTGAGGCCCACTGAATATCAGAGCGCTACGTCACAGGCTCGATGGCACAGGTGTGAAAAAAGTGACTACAGGATCACAGAGATTTTGAATTTCTGCACACACTAGTGGACACTGGACACTTTTGGATTGTGTGAGGCCCACTGAATATCAGAGCGCTATGTCACAGGCTCGATGGCACAGGTGTGAAAAAAGTGACTACAGGATAAGGGAGATTTTGAATTTCTGCACACACTAGTGGACACTGGACACTTTTGGATTGTGTGAGGCCCACTGAATATCAGAGCGCTACGTCACAGGCTCGATGGCACAGGTGTGAAAAAAGTGACTACAGGATCACAGAGATTTTGAATTTCTGCACACACTAGTGGACACTGGACACTTTTGGATTGTGTGAGGCCCACTGAATATCAGAGCGCTATGTCACAGGCTCGATGGCACAGGTGTGAAAAAAGTGACTACAGGATAAGGGAGATTCTGAATTTCTGCACACACTAGTGGACACTGGACACTTTTGGATTGTGTGAGGCCCACTGAATATCAGAGCGCTATGTCACAGGCTCGATGGCACAGGTGTGAAAAAAGTGACTATAGGATAAGGGAGATTTTGAATTTCTGCACACACTAGTGGACACTGGACACTTTTGGATTGTGTGAGGCCCACTGAATATCAGAGCGCTACGTCACAGGCTCGATGGCACAGGTGTGAAAAAAGTGACTACAGGATCACAGAGATTTTGAATTTCTGCACACACTAGTGGACACTGGACACTTTTGGATTGTGTGAGGCCCACTGAATATCAGAGCGCTATGTCACAGGCTCGATGGCACAGGTGTGAAAAAAGTGACTACAGCATAAGGGAGATTTTGAATTTCTGCACACACTTGTGGACACTGGACACTTTTTGATTGTGTGAGGCCCACTGAATATCAGAGCGCTATGTCACAGGCTCGATGGCATAGGTGTGAAAAAAGTGACTACAGGATAAGGGAGATTTTGAATTTCTGCACACACTAGTGGACACTGGACACTTTTGGATTGTGTGAGGCCCACTGAATATCAGAGCGCTATGTCACAGGCTCGATGGCACAGGTGTGAAAAAAGTGACTACAGGATCACAGAGATTTTGAATTTCTGCACACACTAGTGGACACTGGACACTTTTGGATTGTGTGAGGCCCACTGAATATCAGAGCGCTATGTCACAGGCTCGATGGCACAGGTGTGAAAAAAGTGACTACAGGATAAGGGAGATTTTGAATTTCTGCACACACTAGTGGACACTGGACACTTTTGGATTGTCTGAGGCCCACTGAATATTAGAGCGCTATGTCACAGGCTCGATGGCACAGGTGTGAAAAAAGTGACTACAGGATAAGGGAGATTTTGAATTTCTGCACACACTAGTGGACACTGGACACTTTTGGATTGTGTGAGGCCCACTGAATATCAGAGCGCTATGTCACAGGCTCGATGGCACAGGTGTGAAAAAAGTGACTACAGGATAAGGGAGATTTTGAATTTCTGCACACATTAGTGGACACTGGACACTTTTGGATTGTGTGAGGCCCACTGAATATCAGAGCGCTATGTCACAGGCTCGATGGCACAGGTGTGAAAAAAGTGACAATAGGATAAGGGAGATTTTGAATTTCTGCACACACTAGTGGACACTGGACACTTTTGGATTGTGTGAGGCCCACTGAATATCAGAGCGCTATGTCAAAGGCTCGATGGCACAGGCGTGAAAAAAGTGACTACAAGATAAGAGAGATTTTGAATTTCTGCACACACTAGTGGACACTGGACACTTTTGGATTGTGTGAGGCCCACTGAATATCAGAGCGCTATGTCACAGGCTCGATGGCACAGGTGTGAAAAAAGTGAGTACAGGATAATGGAGATTTTGAATTTCTGCACACATTAGTGGACACTGGACACTTTTGGATTGTGTGAGGCCCACTGAATATCAGAGCGTTATGTCACAGGCTCGATGGCACAGGTGTGAAAAAAGTGACTACAGGATAAGGGAAATTTTGAATTTCTGCACACACTAGTGGACACTGGACACTTTTGGATTGTGTGAGGCCCACTGAATATCAGAGCGCTATGTCAAAGGCTCGATGGCACAGGCGTGAAAAAAGTGACTACAGGATAAGAGAGATTTTGAATTTCTGCACACACTAGTGGACACTGGACACTTTTGGATTGTGTGAGGCCCACTGAATATCAGAGCGCTATGTCACAGGCTCGATGGCACAGGTGTGAAAAAAGTGACTACAGGATAAGAGAGATTTTGAATTTCTGCACACACTAGTGGACACTGGACACTTTTGGATTGTGTGAGGCCCACTGAATATCAGAGCGCTACGTCACAGGCTCGATGGCACAGGTATGAAAAAAGTGACTACAGGATCACAGAGATTTTGAATTTCTGCACACACTAGTGGACACTGGACACTTTTGGATTGTGTGAGGCCCACTGAATATCAGAGCGCTATGTCACAGGCTCGATGGCACAGGTGTGAAAAAAGTGACTACAGGATAAGGGAGATTTTGAATTTCTGCACACACTAGTGGACACTGGACACTTTTGGATTGTGTGAGGCCCACTGAATATCAGAGCGCTATGTCACAGGCTCGATGGCACAGGTGTGAAAAAAGTGACTACAGGATAAGGGAGATTTTGAATTTCTGCACACACTAGTGGACACTGGACACTTTTGGATTGTGTGAGGCCCACTGAATATCAGAGCGCTATGTCACAGGCTCGATGGCACAGGTGTGAAAAAAGTGACTACAGGATAAGGGAGATTTTGAATTTCTGCACACATTAGTGGACACTGGACACTTTTGGATTGTGTGAGGCCCACTGAATATCAGAGCGCTATGTCACAGGCTCGATGGCACAGGTGTGAAAAAAGTGACTACAGGATAAGGGAAATTTTGAATTTCTGCACACACTAGTGGACACTGGACACTTTTGGATTGTGTGAGGCCCACTGAATATCAGAGCGCTATGTCACAGGCTCGATGGCACAGGTGTGAAAAAAGTGACTACAGGATAAGGGAGATTTTGAATTTCTGCACACACTAGTGGACACTGGACACTTTTGGATTGTGTGAGGCCCACTGAATATCAGAGCGCTATGTCACAGGCTCGATGGCACAGGTGTAAAAAAAGTGACTATAGGATAAGGGAGATTTTGAATTTCTGCACACACTAGTGGACACTGGACACTTTTGGATTGTGTGAGGCCCACTGAATATCAGAGCGCTACGTCACAGGCTCGATGGCACAGGTGTGAAAAAAGTGACTACAGGATCACAGAGATTTTGAATTTCTGCACACACTAGTGGACACTGGACACTTTTGGATTGTGTGAGGCCCACTGAATATCAGAGCGCTATGTCACAGGCTCGATGGCACAGGTGTGAAAAAAGTGACTACAGGATAAGGGAGATTCTGAATTTCTGCACACACTAGTGGACACTGGACACTTTTGGATTGTGTGAGGCCCACTGAATATCAGAGCGCTATGTCACAGGCTCGATGGCACAGGTGTGAAAAAAGTGACAATAGGATAAGGGAGATTTTGAATTTCTGCACACACTAGTGGACACTGGACACTTTTGGATTGTGTGAGGCCCACTGAATATCAGAGCGCTACGTCACAGGCTCGATGGCACAGGTGTGAAAAAAGTGACTACAGGATCACAGAGATTTTGAATTTCTGCACACACTAGTGGACACTGGACACTTTTGGATTGTGTGAGGCCCACTGAATATCAGAGCGCTATGTCACAGGCTCGATGGCACAGGTGTGAAAAAAGTGACTACAGCATAAGGGAGATTTTGAATTTCTGCACACACTTGTGGACACTGGACACTTTTTGATTGTGTGAGGCCCACTGAATATCAGAGCGCTATGTCACAGGCTCGATGGCATAGGTGTGAAAAAAGTGACTACAGGATAAGGGAGATTTTGAATTTCTGCACACACTAGTGGACACTGGACACTTTTGGATTGTGTGAGGCCCACTGAATATCAGAGCGCTATGTCACAGGCTCGATGGCACAGGTGTGAAAAAAGTGACTACAGGATCACAGAGATTTTGAATTTCTGCACACACTAGTGGACACTGGACACTTTTGGATTGTGTGAGGCCCACTGAATATCAGAGCGCTATGTCACAGGCTCGATGGCACAGGTGTGAAAAAAGTGACTACAGGATAAGGGAGATTTTGAATTTCTGCACACACTAGTGGACACTGGACACTTTTGGATTGTCTGAGGCCCACTGAATATTAGAGCGCTATGTCACAGGCTCGATGGCACAGGTGTGAAAAAAGTGACTACAGGATAAGGGAGATTTTGAATTTCTGCACACACTAGTGGACACTGGACACTTTTGGATTGTGTGAGGCCCACTGAATATCAGAGCGCTATGTCACAGGCTCGATGGCACAGGTGTGAAAAAAGTGACTACAGGATAAGGGAGATTTTGAAATTCTGCACACATTAGTGGACACTGGACACTTTTGGATTGTGTGAGGCCCACTGAATATCAGAGCGTTATGTCACAGGCTCGATGGCACAGGTGTGAAAAAAGTGACTACAGGATAAGGGAAATTTTGAATTTCTGCACACACTAGTGGACACTGGACACTTTTGGATTGTGTGAGGCCCACTGAATATCAGAGCGCTATGTCAAAGGCTCGATGGCACAGGCGTGAAAAAAGTGACTACAGGATAAGAGAGATTTTGAATTTCTGCACACACTAGTGGACACTGGACACTTTTGGATTGTGTGAGGCCCACTGAATATCAGAGCGCTATGTCACAGGCTCGATGGCACAGGTGTGAAAAAAGTGACTACAGGATAAGGGAGATTTTGAATTTCTGCACACACTAGTGGACACTGGACACTTTTGGATTGTGTGAGGCCCACTGAATATCAGAGCGCTACGTCACAGGCTCGATGGCACAGGTGTGAAAAAAGTGACTACAGGATCACAGAGATTTTGAATTTCTGCACACACTAGTGGACACTGGACACTTTTGGATTATGTGAGGCCCACTGAATATCAGAGCGCTATGTCACAGGCTCGATGGCACAGGTGTGAAAAAAGTGACTACAGGATAAGGGAGATTTTGAATTTCTGCACACACTAGTGGACACTGGACACTTTTGGATTGTGTGAATCCCACTGAATATCAGAGCGCTATGTCACAGGCTCGATGGCACAGGTGTGAAAAAAGTGACTACAGGATAAGGGAGATTTTGAATTTCTGCACACACTAGTGGACACTGGACACTTTTGGATTGTGTGAGGCCCACTGAATATCAGAGCGCTATGTCACAGGCTCGATGGCACAGGTGTGAAAAAAGTGACAATAGGATAAGGGAGATTTTGAATTTCTGCACACACTAGTGGACACTGGAAACTTTTGGATTGTGTGAGGCCCACTGAATATCAGAGCGCTACGTCACAGGCTCGATGGCACAGGTATGAAAAAAGTGACTACAGGATCACAGAGATTTTGAATTTCTGCACACACTAGTGGACACTGGACACTTTTGGATTGTGTGAGGCCCACTGAATATCAGAGCGCTATGTCACAGGCTCGATGGCACAGGTGTGAAAAAAGTGACTACAGGATAAGGGAGATTTTGAATTTCTGCACACACTAGTGGACACTGGACACTTTTGGATTGTGTGAGGCCCACTGAATATCACAGCGCTATGTCACAGGCTCGATGGCACAGGTGTGAAAAAAGTGACTACAGGATAAGGGAGATTTTGAATTTCTGCACACACTAGTGGACACTGGACACTTTTGGATTGTGTGAGGCCCACTGAATATCAGAGCGCTATGTCAAAGGCTCGATGGCACAGGTGTGAAAAAAGTGACTACAGAATAAGGGAGATTTTGAATTTCTGCACACACTAGTGGACACTGGACACGTTTGGATTGTGTGAGGCCCACTGAATATCAGAGCGCTATGTCACAGGCTCGATGGCACAGGTGTGAAAAAAGTGACTACAGGATAAGGGAGATTTTGAATTTCTGCACACATTAGTGGACACTGGACACTTTTGGATTGTGTGAGGCCCACTGAATATCAGAGCGCTATGTCACAGGCTCGATGGCACAGGTGTGAAAAAAGTGACTACAGGATAAGGGAGATTTTGAATTTCTGCACACACTAGTGGACACTGGACACTTTTGGATTGTGTGTTGCCCACTGAATATCAGAGCGCTATGTCACAGGCTCGATGGCATAGGTGTGAAAAAAGTGACTACAGGATAAGGGAGATTTTGAATTTCTGCACACACTAGTGGACACTGGACACTTTTGGATTGTGTGAGGCCCACTGAATATCAGAGCGCTATGTCACAGGCTCGATGGCACAGGTGTGAAAAAAGTGACTACAGGATCACAGAGATTTTGAATTTCTGCACACACTAGTGGACACTGGACACTTTTGGATTGTGTGAGGCCCACTGAATATCAGAGCGCTATGTCACAGGCTCGATGGCACAGGTGTGAAAAAAGTGACTACAGGATAAGGGAGATTTTGAATTTCTGCACACACTAGTGGACACTGGACACTTTTGGATTGTCTGAGGCCCACTGAATATTAGAGCGCTATGTCACAGGCTCGATGGCACAGGTGTGAAAAAAGTGACTACAGGATAAGGGAGATTTTGAATTTCTGCACACACTAGTGGACACTGGACACTTTTGGATTGTGTGAGGCCCACTGAATATCAGAGCGCTATGTCACAGGCTCGATGGCACAGGTGTGAAAAAAGTGACTACAGGATAAGGGAGATTTTGAATTTCTGCACACATTAGTGGACACTGGACACTTTTGGATTGTGTGAGGCCCACTGAATATCAGAGCGCTATGTCACAGGCTCGATGGCACAGGTGTGAAAAAAGTGACAATAGGATAAGGGAGATTTTGAATTTCTGCACACACTAGTGGACACTGGACACTTTTGGATTGTGTGAGGCCCACTGAATATCAGAGCGCTATGTCAAAGGCTCGATGGCACAGGCGTGAAAAAAGTGACTACAGGATAAGAGAGATTTTGAATTTCTGCACACACTAGTGGACACTGGACACTTTTGGATTGTGTGAGGCCCACTGAATATCAGAGCGCTATGTCACAGGCTCGATGGCACAGGTGTGAAAAAAGTGACTACAGGATAAGGGAGATTTTGAATTTCTGCACACATTAGTGGACACTGGACACTTTTGGATTGTGTGAGGCCCACTGAATATCAGAGCGTTATGTCACAGGCTCGATGGCACAGGTGTGAAAAAAGTGACTACAGGATAAGGGAAATTTTGAATTTCTGCACACACTAGTGGACACTGGACACTTTTGGATTGTGTGAGGCCCACTGAATATCAGAGCGCTATGTCAAAGGCTCGATGGCACAGGCGTGAAAAAAGTGACTACAGGATAAGAGAGATTTTGAATTTCTGCACACACTAGTGGACACTGGACACTTTTGGATTGTGTGAGGCCCACTGAATATCAGAGCGCTATGTCACAGGCTCGATGGCACAGGTGTGAAAAAAGTGACTACAGGATAAGAGAGATTTTGAATTTCTGCACACACTAGTGGACACTGGACACTTTTGGATTGTGTGAGGCCCACTGAATATCAGAGCGCTACGTCACAGGCTCGATGGCACAGGTATGAAAAAAGTGACTACAGGATCACAGAGATTTTGAATTTCTGCACACACTAGTGGACACTGGACACTTTTGGATTGTGTGAGGCCCACTGAATATCAGAGCGCTATGTCACAGGCTCGATGGCACAGGTGTGAAAAAAGTGACTACAGGATAAGGGAGATTTTGAATTTCTGCACACACTAGTGGACACTGGACACTTTTGGATTGTGTGAGGCCCACTGAATATCAGAGCGCTATGTCACAGGCTCGATGGCACAGGTGTGAAAAAAGTGACTACAGGATCACAGAGATTTTGAATTTCTGCACACACTAGTGGACACTGGACACTTTTGGATTGTGTGAGGCCCACTGAATATCAGAGCGCTATGTCACAGGCTCGATGGCACAGGTGTGAAAAAAGTGACTACAGGATAAGGGAGATTTTGAATTTCTGCACACACTAGTGGACACTGGACACTTTTGGATTGTGTGAGGCCCACTGAATATCAGAGCGCTATGTCACAGGCTCGATGGCACAGGTGTGAAAAAAGTGACTACAGGATAAGGGAGATTCTGAATTTCTGCACACACTAGTGGACACTGGACACTTTTGGATTGTGTGAGGCCCACTGAATATCAGAGCACTATGTCACAGGCTCGATGGCACAGGTGTGAAAAAAGTGACTATAGGATAAGGGAGATTTTGAATTTCTGCACACACTAGTGGACACTGGACACTTTTGGATTGTGTGAGGCCCACTGAATATCAGAGCGCTATGTCACAGGCTCGATGGCACAGGTGTGAAAAAAGTGACTACAGCATAAGGGAGATTTTGAATTTCTGCACACACTTGTGGACACTGGACACTTTTTGATTGTGTGAGGCCCACTGAATATCAGAGCGCTATGTCACAGGCTCTATAGCATAGGTGTGAAAAAAGTGACTACAGGATAAGGGAGATTTTGAATTTCTGCACACACTAGTGGACACTGGACACTTTTGGATTGTGTGAGGCCCACTGAATATCAGAGCGCTATGTCACAGGCTCGATGGCACAGGTGTGAAAAAAGTGACTACAGGATCACAGAGATTTTGAATTTCTGCACACACTAGTGGACACTGGACACTTTTGGATTGTGTGAGGCCCACTGAATATCAGAGAGCTATGTCACAGGCTCGATGGCACAGGTGTGAAAAAAGTGACTACAGGATAAGGGAGATTTTGAATTTCTGCACACACTAGTGGACACTGGACACTTTTGGATTGTCTGAGGCCCACTGAATATTAGAGCGCTATGTCACAGGCTCGATGGCACAGGTGTGAAAAAAGTGACTACAGGATAAGGGAGATTTTGAATTTCTGCACACACTAGTGGACACTGGACACTTTTGGATTGTGTGAGGCCCACTGAATATCAGAGCGCTATGTCACAGGCTCGATGGCACAGGTGTGAAAAAAGTGACTACAGGATAAGGGAGATTTTGAATTTCTGCACACATTAGTGGACACTGGACACTTTTGGATTGTGTGAGGCCCACTGAATATCAGAGCGCTATGTCACAGGCTCGATGGCACAGGTGTGAAAAAAGAGACTACAGGATAAGGGAAATTTTGAATTTCTGCACACACTAGTGGACACTGGACACTTTTGGATTGTGTGAGGCCCACTGAATATCAGAGCGCTATGTCACAGGCTCGATGGCACAGGTGTGAAAAAAGTGACTACAGGATAAGGGAGATTTTGAATTTCTGCACACACTAGTGGACACTGGACACTTTTGGATTGTGTGAGGCCCACTGAATATCAGAGCGCTATGTCACAGGCTCGATGGCACAGGTGTGAAAAAAGTGACTATAGGATAAGGGAGATTTTGAATTTCTGCACACACTAGTGGACACTGGACACTTTTGGATTGTGTGAGGCCCACTGAATATCAGAGCGCTACGTCACAGGCTCGATGGCACAGGTGTGAAAAAAGTGACTACAGGATCACAGAGATTTTGAATTTCTGCACACACTAGTGGACACTGGACACTTTTGGATTGTGTGAGGCCCACTGAATATCAGAGCGCTATGTCACAGGCTCGATGGCACAGGTGTGAAAAAAGTGACTACAGGATAAGGGAGATTCTGAATTTCTGCACACACTAGTGGACACTGGACACTTTTGGATTGTGTGAGGCCCACTGAATATCAGAGCGCTATGTCACAGGCTCGATGGCACAGGTGTGAAAAAAGTGACTATAGGATAAGGGAGATTTTGAATTTCTGCACACACTAGTGGACACTGGACACTTTTGGATTGTGTGAGGCCCACTGAATATCAGAGCGCTACGTCACAGGCTCGATGGCACAGGTGTGAAAAAAGTGACTACAGGATCACAGAGATTTTGAATTTCTGCACACACTAGTGGACACTGGACACTTTTGGATTGTGTGAGGCCCACTGAATATCAGAGCGCTATGTCACAGGCTCGATGGCACAGGTGTGAAAAAAGTGACTACAGCATAAGGGAGATTTTGAATTTCTGCACACACTTGTGGACACTGGACACTTTTTGATTGTGTGAGGCCCACTGAATATCAGAGCGCTATGTCACAGGCTCGATGGCATAGGTGTGAAAAAAGTGACTACAGGATAAGGGAGATTTTGAATTTATGCACACACTAGTGGACACTGGACACTTTTGGATTGTGTGAGGCCCACTGAATATCAGAGCGCTATGTCACAGGCTCGATGGCACAGGTGTGAAAAAAGTGACTACAGGATCACAGAGATTTTGAATTTCTGCACACACTAGTGGACACTGGACACTTTTGGATTGTGTGAGGCCCACTGAATATCAGAGCGCTATGTCACAGGCTCGATGGCACAGGTGTGAAAAAAGTGACTACAGGATAAGGGAGATTTTGAATTTCTGCACACACTAGTGGACACTGGACACTTTTGGATTGTCTGAGGCCCACTGAATATTAGAGCGCTATGTCACAGGCTCGATGGCACAGGTGTGAAAAAAGTGACTACAGGATAAGGGAGATTTTGAATTTCTGCACACACTAGTGGACACTGGACACTTTTGGATTGTGTGAGGCCCACTGAATATCAGAGCGCTATGTCACAGGCTCGATGGCACAGGTGTGAAAAAAGTGACTACAGGATAAGGGAGATTTTGAATTTCTGCACACATTAGTGGACACTGGACACTTTTGGATTGTGTGAGGCCCACTGAATATCAGAGCGTTATGTCACAGGCTCGATGGCACAGGTGTGAAAAAAGTGACTACAGGATAAGGGAAATTTTGAATTTCTGCACACACTAGTGGACACTGGACACTTTTGGATTGTGTGAGGCCCACTGAATATCAGAGCGCTATGTCAAAGGCTCGATGGCACAGGCGTGAAAAAAGTGACTACAGGATAAGAGAGATTTTGAATTTCTGCACACATTAGTGGACACTGGACACTTTTGGATTGTGTGAGGCCCACTGAATATCAGAGCGCTATGTCACAGGCTCGATGGCACAGGTGTGAAAAAAGTGACTACAGGATAAGGGAGATTTTGAATTTCTGCACACACTAGTGGACACTGGACACTTTTGGATTGTGTGAGGCCCACTGAATATCAGAGCGCTACGTCACAGGCTCGATAGTACAGGTGTGAAAAAAGTGACTACAGGATCACAGAGATTTTGAATTTCTGCACACACTAGTGGACACTGGACACTTTTGGATTATGTGAGGCCCACTGAATATCAGAGCGCTATGTCACAGGCTCGATGGCACAGGTGTGAAAAAAGTGACTACAGGATAAGGGAGATTTTGAATTTCTGCACACACTAGTGGACACTGGACACTTTTGGATTGTGTGAGGCCCACTGAATATCAGAGCGCTATGTCACAGGCTCGATGGCACAGGTGTGAAAAAAGTGACTACAGGATAAGGGAGATTTTGAATTTCTGCACACACTAGTGGACACTGGACACTTTTGGATTGTGTGAGGCCCACTGAATATCAGAGCGCTATGTCACAGGCTCGATGGCACAGGTGTGAAAAAAGTGACAATAGGATAAGGGAGATTTTGAATTTCTGCACACACTAGTGGACACTGGACACTTTTGGATTGTGTGAGGCCCACTGAATATCAGAGCGCTACGTCACAGGCTCGATGGCACAGGTATGAAAAAAATGACTACAGGATCACAGAGATTTTGAATTTCTGCACACACTAGTGGACACTGGACACTTTTGGATTGTGTGAGGCCCACTGAATATCAGAGCGCTATGTCACAGGCTCGATGGCACAGGTGTGAAAAAAGAGACTACAGGATAAGGGAGATTTTGAATTTCTGCACACACTAGTGGACACTGGACACTTTTGGATTGTGTGAGGCCCACTGAATATCAGAGCGCTATGTCACAGGCTCGATGGCACAGGTGTGAAAAAAGTGACTACAGGATAAGGGAGATTTTGAATTTCTGCACACACTAGTGGACACTGGACACTTTTGGATTGTGTGAGGCCCACTGAATATCAGAGCGCTATGTCACAGGCTCGATGGCACAGGTGTGAAAAAAGTGACTACAGGATAAGGGAGATTCTGAATTTCTGCACACACTAGTGGACACTGGACACTTTTGGATTGTGTGAGGCCCACTGAATATCAGAGCGCTACGTCACAGGCTCGATGGCACAGGTGTGAAAAAAGTGACTACAGGATCACAGAGATTTTGAATTTCTGCACACACTAGTGGACACTGGACAATTTTGGATTGTGTGAGGCCCACTGAATATCAGAGCGCTATGTCACAGGCTCGATGGCACAGGTGTGAAAAAAGTGACTACAGCATAAGGGAGATTTTGAATTTCTGCACACACTTGTGGACACTGGACACTTTTTGATTGTGTGAGGCCCACTGAATATCAGAGCGCTATGTCACAGGCTCGATGGCATAGGTGTGAAAAAAGTGACTACAGGATAAGGGAGATTTTGAATTTCTGCACACACTAGTGGACACTGGACACGTTTGGATTGTGTGAGGCCCACTGAATATCAGAGCGCTATGTCACAGGCTCGATGGCACAGGTGTGAAAAAAGTGACTACAGGATCACAGAGATTTTGAATTTCTGCACACACTAGTGGACACTGGACACTTTTGGATTGTGTGAGGCCCACTGAATATCAGAGCGCTATGTCACAGGCTCGATGGCACAGGTGTGAAAAAAGTGACTACAGGATAAGGGAGATTTTGAATTTCTGCACACACTAGTGGACACTGGACACTTTTGGATTGTCTGAGGCCCACTGAATATTAGAGCGCTATGTCACAGGCTCGATGGCACAGGTGTGAAAAAAGTGACTACAGGATAAGGGAGATTTTGAATTTCTGCACACACTAGTGGACACTGGACACTTTTGGATTGTGTGAGGCCCACTGAATATCAGAGCGCTATGTCACAGGCTCGATGGCACAGGTGTGAAAAAAGTGACTACAGGATCACAGAGATTTTGAATTTCTGCACACATTAGTGGACACTGGACACTTTTGGATTGTGTGAGGCCCACTGAATATCAGAGCGCTATGTCACAGGCTCGATGGCACAGGTGTGAAAAAAGTGACTACAGGATAAGGGAAATTTTGAATTTCTGCACACACTAGTGGACACTGGACACTTTTGGATTGTGTGAGGCCCACTGAATATCAGAGCGCTATGTCACAGGCTCGATGGCACAGGTGTGAAAAAAGTGACTACAGGATAAGGGAGATTTTGAATTTCTGCACACACTAGTGGACACTGGACAATTTTGGATTGTGTGAGGCCCACTGAATATCAGAGCGCTATGTCACAGGCTCGATGGCACAGGTGTGAAAAAAGTGACTACAGCATAAGGGAGATTTTGAATTTCTGCACACACTTGTGGACACTGGACACTTTTTGATTGTGTGAGGCCCACTGAATATCAGAGCGCTATGTCACAGGCTCGATGGCATAGGTGTGAAAAAAGTGACTACAGGATAAGGGAGATTTTGAATTTCTGCACACACTAGTGGACACTGGACACTTTTGGATTGTGTGAGGCCCACTGAATATCAGAGCGCTATGTCACAGGCTCGATGGCACAGGTGTGAAAAAAGTGACTACAGGATCACAGAGATTTTGAATTTCTGCACACACTAGTGGACACTGGACACTTTTGGATTGTGTGAGGCCCACTGAATATCAGAGTGCTATGTCACAGGCTCGATGGCACAGGTGTGAAAAAAGTGACTACAGGATAAGGGAGATTTTGAATTTCTGCACACACTAGTGGACACTGGACACTTTTGGATTGTCTGAGGCCCACTGAATATTAGAGCGCTATGTCACAGGCTCGATGGCACAGGTGTGAAAAAAGTGACTACAGGATAAGGGAGATTTTGAATTTCTGCACACACTAGTGGACACTGGACACTTTTGGATTGTGTGAGGCCCACTGAATATCAGAGCGCTATGTCACAGGCTCGATGGCACAGGTGTGAAAAAAGTGACTACAGGATCACAGAGATTTTGAATTTCTGCACACATTAGTGGACACTGGACACTTTTGGATTGTGTGAGGCCCACTGAATATCAGAGCGCTATGTCACAGGCTCGATGGCACAGGTGTGAAAAAAGTGACTACAGGATAAGGGAAATTTTGAATTTCTGCACACACTAGTGGACACTGGACACTTTTGGATTGTGTGAGGCCCACTGAATATCAGAGCGCTATGTCACAGGCTCGATGGCACAGGTGTGAAAAAAGTGACTACAGGATAAGGGAGATTTTGAATTTCTGCACACACTAGTGGACACTGGACACTTTTGGATTGTGTGAGGCCCACTGAATATCAGAGCGCTATGTCACAGGCTCGATGGCATAGGTGTGAAAAAAGTGACTACAGGATAAGGGAGATTTTGAATTTCTGCACACACTAGTGGACACTGGACACTTTTGGATTGTGTGAGGCCCACTGAATATCAGAGCGCTATGTCACAGGCTCGATGGCACAGGTGTGAAAAAAGTGACTACAGGATAAGGGAGATTTTGAATTTCTGCACACACTAGTGGACACTGGACACTTTTGGATTGTGTGAGGCCCACTGAATATCAGAGCGTTATGTCACAGTCTCGATGGCACAGGTGTGAAAAAAGTGACTACAGGATAAGGGAGATTTTGAATTTCTGCACACACTAGTGGACACTGGACACTTTTGGATTGTGTGAGGCCCACTGAATATCAGAGCGCTATGTCACAGGCTCGATGGCACAGGTGTGAAAAAAGTGACTACAGGATAAGGGAGATTCTGAATTTCTGCACACACTAGTGGACACTGGACACTTTTGGATTGTGTGAGGCCCACTGAATATCAGAGCGCTATGTCACAGGCTCGATGGCACAGGTGTGAAAAAAGTGACTATAGGATAAGGGAGATTTTGAATTTCTGCACACACTAGTGGACACTGGACACTTTTGGATTGTGTGAGGCCCACTGAATATCAGAGCGCTACGTCACAGGCTCGATGGCACAGGTGTGAAAAAAGTGACTACAGGATCACAGAGATTTTGAATTTCTGCACACACTAGTGGACACTGGACACTTTTGGATTGTGTGAGGCCCACTGAATATCAGAGCGCTATGTCACAGGCTCGATGGCACAGGTGTGAAAAAAGTGACTACAGGATAAGGGAGATTTTGAATTTCTGCACACACTAGTGGACACTGGACACTTTTGGACTGTGTGAGGCCCACTGAATATCAGAGCGCTATGTCACAGGCTCGATGGCACAGGTGTGAAAAAAGTGACTATAGGATAAGGGAGATTTTGAATTTCTGCACACACTAGTGGACACTGGACACTTTTGGATTGTGTGAGGCCCACTGAATATCAGAGCGCTACGTCACAGGCTCGATGGCACAGGTGTGAAAAAAGTGACTACAGGATCACAGAGATTTTGAATTTCTGCACACACTAGTGGACACTGGACACTTTTGGATTGTGTGAGGCCCACTGAATATCAGAGCGCTATGTCACAGGCTCGATGGCACAGGTGTGAAAAAAGTGACTACAGGATAAGGGAGATTCTGAATTTCTGCACACACTAGTGGACACTGGACACTTTTGGATTGTGTGAGGCCCACTGAATATCAGAGCGCTATGTCACAGGCTCGATGGCACAGGTGTGAAAAAAGTGACTATAGGATAAGGGAGATTTTGAATTTCTGCACACACTAGTGGACACTGGACACTTTTGGATTGTGTGAGGCCCACTGAATATCAGAGCGCTACGTCACAGGCTCGATGGCACAGGTGTGAAAAAAGTGACTACAGGATCACAGAGATTTTGAATTTCTGCACACACTAGTGGACACTGGACACTTTTGGATTGTGTGAGGCCCACTGAATATCAGAGCGCTATGTCACAGGCTCGATGGCACAGGTGTGAAAAAAGTGACTACAGCATAAGGGAGATTTTGAATTTCTGCACACACTTGTGGACACTGGACACTTTTTGATTGTGTGAGGCCCACTGAATATCAGAGCGCTATGTCACAGGCTCGATGGCATAGGTGTGAAAAAAGTGACTACAGGATAAGGGAGATTTTGAATTTCTGCACACACTAGTGGACACTGGACACTTTTGGATTGTGTGAGGCCCACTGAATATCAGAGCGCTATGTCACAGGCTCGATGGCACAGGTGTGAAAAAAGTGACTACAGGATCACAGAGATTTTGAATTTCTGCACACACTAGTGGACACTGGACACTTTTGGATTGTGTGAGGCCCACTGAATATCAGAGCGCTATGTCACAGGCTCGATGGCACAGGTGTGAAAAAAGTGACTACAGGATAAGGGAGATTTTGAATTTCTGCACACACTAGTGGACACTGGACACTTTTGGATTGTCTGAGGCCCACTGAATATTAGAGCGCTATGTCACAGGCTCGATGGCACAGGTGTGAAAAAAGTGACTACAGGATAAGGGAGATTTTGAATTTCTGCACACACTAGTGGACACTGGACACTTTTGGATTGTGTGAGGCCCACTGAATATCAGAGCGCTATGTCACAGGCTCGATGGCACAGGTGTGAAAAAAGTGACAATAGGATAAGGGAGATTTTGAATTTCTGCACACACTAGTGGACACTGGACACTTTTGGATTGTGTGAGGCCCACTGAATATCAGAGCGCTATGTCAAAGGCTCGATGGCACAGGCGTGAAAAAAGTGACTACAGGATAAGAGAGATTTTGAATTTCTGCACACACTAGTGGACACTGGACACTTTTGGATTGTGTGAGGCCCACTGAATATCAGAGCGCTATGTCACAGGCTCGATGGCACAGGTGTGAAAAAAGTGAGTACAGGATAATGGAGATTTTGAATTTCTGCACACATTAGTGGACACTGGACACTTTTGGATTGTGTGAGGCCCACTGAATATCAGAGCGTTATGTCACAGGCTCGATGGCACAGGTGTGAAAAAAGTGACTACAGGATAAGGGAAATTTTGAATTTCTGCACACACTAGTGGACACTGGACACTTTTGGATTGTGTGAGGCCCACTGAATATCAGAGCGCTATGTCAAAGGCTCGATGGCACAGGCGTGAAAAAAGTGACTACAGGATAAGAGAGATTTTGAATTTCTGCACACACTAGTGGACACTGGACACTTTTGGATTGTGTGAGGCCCACTGAATATCAGAGCGCTATGTCACAGGCTCGATGGCACAGGTGTGAAAAAAGTGACTACAGGATAAGAGAGATTTTGAATTTCTGCACACACTAGTGGACACTGGACACTTTTGGATTGTGTGAGGCCCACTGAATATCAGAGCGCTACGTCACAGGCTCGATGGCACAGGTATGAAAAAAGTGACTACAGGATCACAGAGATTTTGAATTTCTGCACACACTAGTGGACACTGGACACTTTTGGATTGTGTGAGGCCCACTGAATATCAGAGCGCTATGTCACAGGCTCGATGGCACAGGTGTGAAAAAAGTGACTACAGGATAAGGGAGATTTTGAATTTCTGCACACACTAGTGGACACTGGACACTTTTGGATTGTGTGAGGCCCACTGAATATCAGAGCGCTATGTCACAGGCTCGATGGCACAGGTGTGAAAAAAGTGACTACAGGATCACAGAGATTTTGAATTTCTGCACACACTAGTGGACACTGGACACTTTTGGATTGTGTGAGGCCCACTGAATATCAGAGCGCTATGTCACAGGCTCGATGGCACAGGTGTGAAAAAAGTGACTACAGGATAAGGGAGATTTTGAATTTCTGCACACACTAGTGGACACTGGACACTTTTGGATTGTGTGAGGCCCACTGAATATCAGAGCGCTATGTCACAGGCTCGATGGCACAGGTGTGAAAAAAGTGACTACAGGATAAGAGAGATTTTGAATTTCTGCACACATTAGTGGACACTGGACACTTTTGGATTGTGTGAGGCCCACTGAATATCAGAGCGCTATGTCACAGGCTCGATGGCACAGGTGTGAAAAAAGTGACTACAGGATAAGGGAAATTTTGAATTTCTGCACACACTAGTGGACACTGGACACTTTTGGATTGTGTGAGGCCCACTGAATATCAGAGCGCTATGTCACAGGCTCGATGGCACAGGTGTGAAAAAAGTGACTACAGGATAAGGGAGATTTTGAATTTCTGCACACACTAGTGGACACTGGACACTTTTGGATTGTGTGAGGCCCACTGAATATCAGAGCGCTATGTCACAGGCTCGATGGCACAGGTGTAAAAAAAGTGACTATAGGATAAGGGAGATTTTGAATTTCTGCACACACTAGTGGACACTGGACACTTTTGGATTGTGTGAGGCCCACTGAATATCAGAGCGCTACGTCACAGGCTCGATGGCACAGGTGTGAAAAAAGTGACTACAGGATCACAGAGATTTTGAATTTCTGCACACACTAGTGGACACTGGACACTTTTGGATTGTGTGAGGCCCACTGAATATCAGAGCGCTATGTCACAGGCTCGATGGCACAGGTGTGAAAAAAGTGACTACAGGATAAGGGAGATTCTGAATTTCTGCACACACTAGTGGACACTGGACACTTTTGGATTGTGTGAGGCCCACTGAATATCAGAGCGCTATGTCACAGGCTCGATGGCACAGGTGTGAAAAAAGTGACTATAGGATAAGGGAGATTTTGAATTTCTGCACACACTAGTGGACACTGGACACTTTTGGATTGTGTGAGGCCCACTGAATATCAGAGCGCTACGTCACAGGCTCGATGGCACAGGTGTGAAAAAAGTGACTACAGGATCACAGAGATTTTGAATTTCTGCACACACTAGTGGACACTGGACACTTTTGGATTGTGTGAGGCCCACTGAATATCAGAGCGCTATGTCACAGGCTCGATGGCACAGGTGTGAAAAAAGTGACTACAGCATAAGGGAGATTTTGAATTTCTGCACACACTTGTGGACACTGGACACTTTTTGATTGTGTGAGGCCCACTGAATATCAGAGCGCTATGTCACAGGCTCGATGGCATAGGTGTGAAAAAAGTGACTACAGGATAAGGGAGATTTTGAATTTCTGCACACACTAGTGGACACTGGACACTTTTGGATTGTGTGAGGCCCACTGAATATCAGAGCGCTATGTCACAGGCTCGATGGCACAGGTGTGAAAAAAGTGACTACAGGATCACAGAGATTTTGAATTTCTGCACACACTAGTGGACACTGGACACTTTTGGATTGTGTGAGGCCCACTGAATATCAGAGCGCTATGTCACAGGCTCGATGGCACAGGTGTGAAAAAAGTGACTACAGGATAAGGGAGATTTTGAATTTCTGCACACACTAGTGGACACTGGACACTTTTGGATTGTCTGAGGCCCACTGAATATTAGAGCGCTATGTCACAGGCTCGATGGCACAGGTGTGAAAAAAGTGACTACAGGATAAGGGAGATTTTGAATTTCTGCACACACTAGTGGACACTGGACACTTTTGGATTGTGTGAGGCCCACTGAATATCAGAGCGCTATGTCACAGGCTCGATGGCACAGGTGTGAAAAAAGTGACTACAGGATAAGGGAGATTTTGAAATTCTGCACACATTAGTGGACACTGGACACTTTTGGATTGTGTGAGGCCCACTGAATATCAGAGCGTTATGTCACAGGCTCGATGGCACAGGTGTGAAAAAAGTGACTACAGGATAAGGGAAATTTTGAATTTCTGCACACACTAGTGGACACTGGACACTTTTGGATTGTGTGAGGCCCACTGAATATCAGAGCGCTATGTCAAAGGCTCGATGGCACAGGCGTGAAAAAAGTGACTACAGGATAAGAGAGATTTTGAATTTCTGCACACACTAGTGGACACTGGACACTTTTGGATTGTGTGAGGCCCACTGAATATCAGAGCGCTATGTCACAGGCTCGATGGCACAGGTGTGAAAAAAGTGACTACAGGATAAGGGAGATTTTGAATTTCTGCACACACTAGTGGACACTGGACACTTTTGGATTGTGTGAGGCCCACTGAATATCAGAGCGCTACGTCACAGGCTCGATGGCACAGGTGTGAAAAAAGTGACTACAGGATCACAGAGATTTTGAATTTCTGCACACACTAGTGGACACTGGACACTTTTGGATTATGTGAGGCCCACTGAATATCAGAGCGCTATGTCACAGGCTCGATGGCACAGGTGTGAAAAAAGTGACTACAGGATAAGGGAGATTTTGAATTTCTGCACACACTAGTGGACACTGGACACTTTTGGATTGTGTGAGGCCCACTGAATATCAGAGCGATATGTCACAGGCTCGATGGCACAGGTGTGAAAAAAGTGACTACAGGATAAGGGAGATTTTGAATTTCTGCACACACTAGTGGACACTGGACACTTTTGGATTGTGTGAGGCCCACTGAATATCAGAGCGCTATGTCACAGGCTCGATGGCACAGGTGTGAAAAAAGTGACAATAGGATAAGGGAGATTTTGAATTTCTGCACACACTAGTGGACACTGGAAACTTTTGATTGTGTGAGGCCCACTGAATATCAGAGCGTCTCGTCACAGGCTCGATGGCACAGGTATGAAAAAAGTGACTACAGGATCACAGAGATTTTGAATTTCTGCACACACTAGTGGACACTGGACACTTTTGGATTGTGTGAGGCCCACTGAATATCAGAGCGCTATGTCACAGGCTCGATGGCACAGGTGTGAAAAAAGTGACTACAGGATAAGGGAGATTTTGAATTTCTGCACACACTAGTGGACACTGGACACTTTTGGATTGTGTGAGGCCCACTGAATATCAGAGCGCTATGTCACAGGCTCGATGGCACAGGTGTGAAAAAAGTGACTACAGGATAAGGGAGATTTTGAATTTCTGCACACACTAGTGGACACTGGACACTTTTGGATTGTGTGAGGCCCACTGAATATCAGAGCGCTATGTCAAAGGCTCGATGGCACAGGTGTGATAAAAGTGACTACAGAATAAGGGAGATTTTGAATTTCTGCACACACTAGTGGACACTGGACACGTTTGGATTGTGTGAGGCCCACTGAATATCAGAGCGCTATGTCACAGGCTCGATGGCACAGGTGTGAAAAAAGTGACTACAGGATAAGGGAGATTTTGAATTTCTGCACACATTAGTGGACACTGGACACTTTTGGATTGTGTGAGGCCCACTGAATATCAGAGCGCTATGTCACAGGCTCGATGGCACAGGTGTGAAAAAAGTGACTACAGGATAAGGGAGATTTTGAATTTCTGCACACACTAGTGGACACTGGACACTTTTGGATTGTGTGTTGCCCACTGAATATCAGAGCGCTATGTCACAGGCTCGATGGCATAGGTGTGAAAAAAGTGACTACAGGATAAGGGAGATTTTGAATTTCTGCACACACTAGTGGACACTGGACACTTTTGGATTGTGTGAGGCCCACTGAATATCAGAGCGCTATGTCACAGGCTCGATGGCACAGGTGTGAAAAAAGTGACTACAGGATCACAGAGATTTTGAATTTCTGCACACACTAGTGGACACTGGACACTTTTGGATTGTGTGAGGCCCACTGAATATCAGAGCGCTATGTCACAGGCTCGATGGCACAGGTGTGAAAAAAGTGACTACAGGATAAGGGAGATTTTGAATTTCTGCACACACTAGTGGACACTGGACACTTTTGGATTGTCTGAGGCCCACTGAATATTAGAGCGCTATGTCACAGGCTCGATGGCACAGGTGTGAAAAAAGTGACTACAGGATAAGGGAGATTTTGAATTTCTGCACACACTAGTGGACACTGGACACTTTTGGATTGTGTGAGGCCCACTGAATATCAGAGCGCTATGTCACAGGCTCAATGGCACAGGTGTGAAAAAAGTGACTACAGGATAAGGGAGATTTTGAATTTCTGCACACATTAGTGGACACTGGACACTTTTGGATTGTGTGAGGCCCACTGAATATCAGAGCGCTATGTCACAGGCTCGATGGCACAGGTGTGAAAAAAGTGACAATAGGATAAGGGAGATTTTGAATTTCTGCACACACTAGTGGACACTGGACACTTTTGGATTGTGTGAGGCCCACTGAATATCAGAGCGCTATGTCAAAGGCTCGATGGCACAGGCGTGAAAAAAGTGACTACAGGATAAGAGAGATTTTGAATTTCTGCACACACTAGTGGACACTGGACACTTTTGGATTGTGTGAGGCCCACTGAATATCAGAGCGCTATGTCACAGGCTCGATGGCACAGGTGTGAAAAAAGTGACTACAGGATAAGGGAGATTTTGAATTTCTGCACACATTAGTGGACACTGGACACTTTTGGATTGTGTGAGGCCCACTGAATATCAGAGCGTTATGTCACAGGCTCGATGGCACAGGTGTGAAAAAAGTGACAACAGGATAAGGGAAATTTTGAATTTCTGCACACACTAGTGGACACTGGACACTTTTGGATTGTGTGAGGCCCACTGAATATCAGAGCGCTATGTCAAAGGCTCGATGGCACAGGCGTGAAAAAAGTGACTACAGGATAAGAGAGATTTTGAATTTCTGCACACACTAGTGGACACTGGACACTTTTGGATTGTGTGAGGCCCACTGAATATCAGAGCGCTATGTCACAGGCTCGATGGCACAGGTGTGAAAAAAGTGACTACAGGATAAGAGAGATTTTGAATTTCTGCACACACTAGTGGACACTGGACACTTTTGGATTGTGTGAGGCCCACTGAATATCAGAGCGCTACGTCACAGGCTCGATGGCACAGGTATGAAAAAAGTGACTACAGGATCACAGAGATTTTGAATTTCTGCACACACTAGTGGACACTGGACACTTTTGGATTGTGTGAGGCCCACTGAATATCAGAGCGCTATGTCACAGGCTCGATGGCACAGGTGTGAAAAAAGTGACTACAGGATAAGGGAGATTTTGAATTTCTGCACACACTAGTGGACACTGGACACTTTTGGATTGAGTGAGGCCCACTGAATATCAGAGCGCTATGTCACAGGCTCGATGGCACAGGTGTGAAAAAAGTGACTACAGGATCACAGAGATTTTGAATTTCTGCACACACTAGTGGACACTGGACACTTTTGGATTGTGTGAGGCCCACTGAATATCAGAGCGCTATGTCACAGGCTCGATGGCACAGGTGTGAAAAAAGTGACAACAGGATAAGGGAGATTTTGAATTTCTGCACACACTAGTGGACACTGGACACTTTTGGATTGTGTGAGGCCCACTGAATATCAGAGCACTATGTCACAGGCTCGATGGCACAGGTGTGAAAAAAGTGACTACAGGATAAGGGAGATTTTGAATTTCTGCACACATTAGTGGACACTGGACACTTTTGGATTGTGTGAGGCCCACTGAATATCAGAGCGCTATGTCACAGGCTCGATGGCACAGGTGTGAAAAAAGTGACTACAGGATAAGGGAAATTTTGAATTTCTGCACACACTAGTGGACACTGGACACTTTTGGATTGTGTGAGGCCCACTGAATATCAGAGCGCTATGTCACAGGCTCGATGGCACAGGTGTGAAAAAAGTGACTACAGGATAAGGGAGATTTTGAATTTCTGCACACACTAGTGGACACTGGACACTTTTGGATTGTGTGAGGCCCACTGAATATCAGAGCGCTATGTCACAGGCTCGATGGCACAGGTGTAAAAAAAGTGACTATAGGATAAGGGAGATTTTGAATTTCTGCACACACTAGTGGACACTGGACACTTTTGGATTGTGTGAGGCCCACTGAATATCAGAGCGCTACGTCACAGGCTCGTTGGCACAGGTGTGAAAAAAGTGACTACAGGATCACAGAGATTTTGAATTTCTGCACACACTAGTGGACACTGGACACTTTTGGATTGTGTGAGGCCCACTGAATATCAGAGCGCTATGTCACAGGCTCGATGGCACAGGTGTGAAAAAAGTGACTACAGGATAAGGGAGATTCTGAATTTCTGCACACACTAGTGGACACTGGACACTTTTGGATTGTGTGAGGCCCACTGAATATCAGAGCGCTATGTCACAGGCTCGATGGCACAGGTGTGAAAAAAGTGACTATAGGATAAGGGAGATTTTGAATTTCTGCACACACTAGTGGACACTGGACACTTTTGGATTGTGTGAGGCCCACTGAATATCAGAGCGCTACGTCACAGGCTCGATGGCACAGGTGTGAAAAAAGTGACTACAGGATCACAGAGATTTTGAATTTCTGCACACACTAGTGGACACTGGACACTTTTGGATTGTGTGAGGCCCACTGAATATCAGAGCGCTATGTCACAGGCTCGATGGCACAGGTGTGAAAAAAGTGACTACAGCATAAGGGAGATTTTGAATTTCTGCACACACTTGTGGACACTGGACACTTTTTGATTGTGTGAGGCCCACTGAATATCAGAGCGCTATGTCACAGGCTCGATGGCATAGGTGTGAAAAAAGTGACTACAGGATAAGGGAGATTTTGAATTTCTGCACACACTAGTGGACACTGGACACTTTTGGATTGTGTGAGGCCCACTGAATATCAGAGCGCTATGTCACAGGCTCGATGGCACAGGTGTGAAAAAAGTGACTACAGGATCACAGAGATTTTGAATTTCTGCACACACTAGTGGACACTGGACACTTTTGGATTGTGTGAGGCCCACTGAATATCAGAGCGCTATGTCACAGGCTCGATGGCACAGGTGTGAAAAAAGTGACTACAGGATAAGGGAGATTTTGAATTTCTGCACACACTAGTGGACACTGGACACTTTTGGATTGTCTGAGGCCCACTGAATATTAGAGCGCTATGTCACAGGCTCGATGGCACAGGTGTGAAAAAAGTGACTACAGGATAAGGGAGATTTTGAATTTCTGCACACACTAGTGGACACTGGACACTTTTGGATTGTGTGAGGCCCACTGAATATCAGAGCGCTATGTCACAGGCTCGATGGCACAGGTGTGAAAAAAGTGACTACAGGATAAGGGAGATTTTGAATTTCTGCACACATTAGTGGACACTGGACACTTTTGGATTGTGTGAGGCCCACTGAATATCAGAGCGTTATGTCACAGGCTCGATGGCACAGGTGTGAAAAAAGTGACTACAGGATAAGGGAAATTTTGAATTTCTGCACACACTAGTGGACACTGGACACTTTTGGATTGTGTGAGGCCCACTGAATATCAGAGCGCTATGTCAAAGGCTCGATGGCACAGGCGTGAAAAAAGTGACTACAGGATAAGAGAGATTTTGAATTTCTGCACACACTAGTGGACACTGGACACTTTTGGATTGTGTGAGGCCCACTGAATATCAGAGCGCTATGTCACAGGCTCGATGGCACAGGTGTGAAAAAAGTGACTACAGGATAAGGGAGATTTTGAATTTCTGCACACACTAGTGGACACTGGACACTTTTGGATTGTGTGAGGCCCACTGAATATCAGAGCGCTACGTCACAGGCTCGATGGCACAGGTGTGAAAAAAGTGACTACAGGATCACAGAGATTTTGAATTTCTGCACACACTAGTGGACACTGGACACTTTTGGATTATGTGAGGCCCACTGAATATCAGAGCGCTATGTCACAGGCTCGATGGCACAGGTGTGAAAAAAGTGACTACAGGATAAGGGAGATTTTGAATTTCTGCACACACTAGTGGACACTGGACACTTTTGGATTGTGTGAGGCCCACTGAATATCAGAGCGCTATATCACAGGCTCGATGGCACAGGTGTGAAAAAAGTGACTACAGGATAAGGGAGATTTTGAATTTCTGCACACACTAGTGGACACTGGACACTTTTGGATTGTGTGAGGCCCACTGAATATCAGAGCGCTATGTCACAGGCTCGATGGCACAGGTGTGAAAAAAGTGACAATAGGATAAGGGAGATTTTGAATTTCTGCACACACTAGTGGACACTGGAAACTTTTGGATTGTGTGAGGCCCACTGAATATCAGAGCGCTACGTCACAGGCTCGATGGCACAGGTATGAAAAAAGTGACTACAGGATCACAGAGATTTTGAATTTCTGCACACACTAGTGGACACTGGACACTTTTGGATTGTGTGAGGCCCACTGAATATCAGAGCGCTATGTCACAGGCTCGATGGCACAGGTGTGAAAAAAGTGACTACAGGATAAGGGAGATTTTGAATTTCTGCACACACTAGTGGACACTGGACACTTTTGGATTGTGTGAGGCCCACTGAATATCAGAGCGCTATGTCACAGGCTCGATGGCACAGGTGTGAAAAAAGTGACTACAGGATAAGGGAGATTTTGAATTTCTGCACACACTAGTGGACACTGGACACTTTTGGATTGTGTGAGGCCCACTGAATATCAGAGCGCTATGTCAAAGGCTCGATGGCACAGGTGTGAAAAAAGTGACTACAGAATAAGGGAGATTTTGAATTTCTGCACACACTAGTGGACACTGGACACGTTTGGATTGTGTGAGGCCCACTGAATATCAGAGCGCTATGTCCCAGGCTCGATGGCACAGGTGTGAAAAAAGTGACTACAGGATAAGGGAGATTTTGAATTTCTGCACACATTAGTGGACACTGGACACTTTTGGATTGTGTGAGGCCCACTGAATATCAGAGCGCTATGTCACAGGCTCGATGGCACAGGTGTGAAAAAAGTGACTACAGGATAAGGTAGATTTTGAATTTCTGCACACACTAGTGGACACTGGACACTTTTGGATTGTGTGTTGCCCACTGAATATCAGAGCGCTATGTCACAGGCTCGATGGCATAGGTGTGAAAAAAGTGACTACAGGATAAGGGAGATTTTGAATTTCTGCACACACTAGTGGACACTGGACACTTTTGGATTGTGTGAGGCCCACTGAATATCAGAGCGCTATGTCACAGGCTCGATGGCACAGGTGTGAAAAAAGTGACTACAGGATAAGGGAGATTTTGAATTTCTGCACACACTAGTGGACACTGGACACTTTTGGATTGTGTGAGGCCCACTGAATATCAGAGCGCTATGTCACAGGCTCGATGGCACAGGTGTGAAAAAAGTGACTATAGGATAAGGGAGATTTTGAATTTCTGCACACACTAGTGGACACTGGACACTTTTGGATTGTGTGAGGCCCACTGAATATCAGAGCGCTACGTCACAGGCTCGATGGCACAGGTGTGAAAAAAGTGACTACAGGATCACAGAGATTTTGAATTTCTGCACACACTAGTGGACACTGGACACTTTTGGATTGTGTAAGGCCCACTGAATATCAGAGCGCTATGTCACAGGCTCGATGGCACAGGTGTGAAAAAAGTGACTACAGGATAAGGGAGATTCTGAATTTCTGCACACACTAGTGGACACTGGACACTTTTGGATTGTGTGAGGCCCACTGAATATCAGAGCGCTATGTCACAGGCTCGATGGCACAGGTGTGAAAAAAGTGACTATAGGATAAGGGAGATTTTGAATTTCTGCACACACTAGTGGACACTGGACACTTTTGGATTGTGTGAGGCCCACTGAATATCAGAGCGCTACGTCACAGGCTCGATGGCACAGGTGTGAAAAAAGTGACTACAGGATCACAGAGATTTTGAATTTCTGCACACACTAGTGGACACTGGACACTTTTGGATTGTGTGAGGCCCACTGAATATCAGAGCGCTATGTCACAGGCTCGATGGCACAGGTGTGAAAAAAGTGACTACAGCATAAGGGAGATTTTGAATTTCTGCACACACTTGTGGACACTGGACACTTTTTGATTGTGTGAGGCCCACTGAATATCAGAGCGCTATGTCACAGGCTCGATGGCATAGGTGTGAAAAAAGTGACTACAGGATAAGGGAGATTTTGAATTTCTGCACACACTAGTGGACACTGGACACTTTTGGATTGTGTGAGGCCCACTGAATATCAGAGCGCTATGTCACAGGCTCGATGGCACAGGTGTGAAAAAAGTGACTACAGGATCACAGAGATTTTGAATTTCTGCACACACTAGTGGACACTGGACACTTTTGGATTGTGTGAGGCCCACTGAATATCAGAGCGCTATGTCACAGGCTCGATGGCACAGGTGTGAAAAAAGTGACTACAGGATAAGGGAGATTTTGAATTTCTGCACACACTAGTGGACACTGGACACTTTTGGATTGTCTGAGGCCCACTGAATATTAGAGCGCTATGTCACAGGCTCGATGGCACAGGTGTGAAAAAAGTGACTACAGGATAAGGGAGATTTTGAATTTCTGCACACACTAGTGGACACTGGACACTTTTGGATTGTGTGAGGCCCACTGAATATCAGAGCGCTATGTCACAGGCTCGATGGCACAGGTGTGAAAAAAGTGACTACAGGATAAGGGAGATTTTGAATTTCTGCACACATTAGTGGACACTGGACACTTTTGGATTGTGTGAGGCCCACTGAATATCAGAGCGCTATGTCACAGGCTCGATGGCGCAGGTGTGAAAAAAGTGACAATAGGATAAGGGAGATTTTGAATTTCTGCACACACTAGTGGACACTGGACACTTTTGGATTGTGTGAGGCCCACTGAATATCAGAGCACTATGTCAAAGGCTCGATGGCACAGGCGTGAAAAAAGTGACTACAGGATAAGAGAGATTTTGAATTTCTGCACACACTAGTGGACACTGGACACTTTTGGATTGTGTGAGGCCCACTGAATATCAGAGCGCTATGTCACAGGCTCGATGGCACAGGTGTGAAAAAAGTGAGTACAGGATAATGGAGATTTTGAATTTCTGCACACATTAGTGGACACTGGACACTTTTGGATTGTGTGAGGCCCACTGAATATCAGAGCGTTATGTCACAGGCTCGATGGCACAGGTGTGAAAAAAGTGACTACAGGATAAGAGAAATTTTGAATTTCTGCACACACTAGTGGACACTGGACACTTTTGGATTGTGTGAGGCCCACTGAATATCAGAGCGCTATGTCAAAGGCTCGATGGCACAGGCGTGAAAAAAGTGACTACAGGATAAGAGAGATTTTGAATTTCTGCACACACTAGTGGACACTGGACACTTTTGGATTGTGTGAGGCCCACTGAATATCAGAGCGCTATGTCACAGGCTCGATGGCACAGGTGTGAAAAAAGTGACTACAGGATAAGAGAGATTTTGAATTTCTGCACACACTAGTGGACACTGGACACTTTTGGATTGTGTGAGGCCCACTGAATATCAGAGCGCTACGTCACAGGCTCGATGGCACAGGTATGAAAAAAGTGACTACAGGATCACAGAGATTTTGAATTTCTGCACACACTAGTGGACACTGGACACTTTTGGATTGTGTGAGGCCCACTGAATATCAGAGCGCTATGTCACAGGCTCGATGGCACAGGTGTGAAAAAAGTGACTACAGGATAAGGGACATTTTGAATTTCTGCACACACTAGTGGACACTGGACACTTTTGTATTGTGTAAGGCCCACTGAATATCAGAGCGCTATGTCACAGGCTCGATGGCACAGGTGTGAAAAAAGTGACTACAGGATCACAGAGATTTTGAATTTCTGCACACACTAGTGGACACTGGACACTTTTGGATTGTGTGAGGCCCACTGAATATCAGAGCGCTATGTCACAGGCTCGATGGCACAGGTGTGAAAAAAGTGACTACAGGATAAGGGAGATTTTGAATTTCTGCACACACTAGTGGACACTGGACACTTTTGGATTGTGTGTTGCCCACTGAATATCAGAGCGCTATGTCACAGGCTCGATGGCATAGGTGTGAAAAAAGTGACTACAGGATAAGGGAGATTTTGAATTTCTGCACACACTAGTGGACACTGGACACTTTTGGATTGTGTGAGGCCCACTGAATATCAGAGCGCTATGTCACAGGCTCGATGGCACAGGTGTGAAAAAAGTGACTACAGGATCACAGAGATTTTGAATTTCTGCACACACTAGTGGACACTGGACACTTTTGGATTGTGTGAGGCCCACTGAATATCAGAGCGCTATGTCACAGGCTCGATGGCACAGGTGTGAAAAAAGTGACTACAGGATAAGGGAGATTTTGAATTTCTGCACACACTAGTGGACACTGGACACTTTTGGATTGTGTGTTGCCCACTGAATATCAGAGCGCTATGTCACAGGCTCGATGGCACAGGTGTGAAAAAAGTGACTACAGGATAAGGGAGATTTTGAATTTCTGCACACACTAGTGGACATTGGACACTTTTGGATTGTGTGAGGCCCACTGAATATCAGAGCGCTATGTCACAGGCTCGATGGCACAGGTGTGAAAAAAGTGACTACAGGATAAGGGAAATTTTGAATTTCTGCACACACTAGTGGACACTGGACACTTTTGGATTGTGTGAGGCCCACTGAATATCAGAGCGCTATGTCACAGGCTCGATGGCACAGGTGTGAAAAAAGTGACTACAGGATAAGGGAGATTTTGAATTTCTGCACACACTAGTGGACACTGGACACTTTTGGATTGTGTGAGGCCCACTGAATTTCAGAGCGCTATGTCACAGGCTCGATGGCACAGGTGTGAAAAAAGTGACTATAGGATAAGGGAGATTTTGAATTTCTGCACACACTAGTGGACACTGGACACTTTTGGATTGTGTGAGGCCCACTGAATATCAGAGCACTACGTCACAGGCTCGATGGCACAGGTGTGAAAAAAGTGACTACAGGATCACAGAGATTTTGAATTTCTGCACACACTAGTGGACACTGGACACTTTTGGATTGTGTGAGGCCCACTGAATATCAGAGCGCTACGTCAAAGGCTCGATGGCACAGGTGTGAAAAAAGTGACTACAGGAACACAGAGATTTTGAATTTCTGCACACACTAGTGGACACTGGACACTTTTGGATTGTGTGAGGCCCACTGAATATCAGAGCGCTATGTCACAGGCTCGATGGCACAGGTGTGAAAAAAGTGACTACAGCATAAGGGAGATTTTGAATTTCTGCACACACTTGTGGACACTGGACACTTTTTGATTGTGTGAGGCCCACTGAATATCAGAGCGCTATGTCACAGGCTCGATGGCATAGGTGTGAAAAAAGTGACTACAGGATAAGGGAGATTTTGAATTTCTGCACACACTAGTGGACACTGGACACTTTTGGATTGTGTGAGGCCCACTGAATATCAGAGCGCTATGTCACAGGCTCGATGGCACAGGTGTGAAAAAAGTGACTACAGGATAAGGGAGATTTTGAATTTCTGCACACACTAGTGGACACTGGACACTTTTGGATTGTGTGAGGCCCACTGAATATCAGAGCGCTATGTCACAGGCTCGATGGCACAGGTGTGAAAAAAGTGACTACAGGATCACAGAGATTTTGAATTTCTGCACACACTAGTGGACACTGGACACTTTTGGATTGTGTGAGGCCCACTGAATATCAGAGCGCTATGTCAAAGGCTCGATGGCACAGGTGTGAAAAAAGTGACTACAGGATAAGAGAGATTTTGAATTTCTGCACACACTAGTGGACACTGGACACTTTTGGATTGTGTGAGGCCCACTGAATATCAGAGCGCTATGTCACAGGCTCGATGGCACAGGTGTGAAAAAAGTGACTACAGGATAAGGGAGATTTTGAATTTCTGCACACACTAGTGGACACTGGACACTTTTGGATTGTGTGAGGCCCACTGAATATCAGAGCGCTACGTCACAGGCTCGATGGCACAGGTGTGAAAAAAGTGACTACAGGATCACAGAGATTTTGAATTTCTGCACACACTAGTGGACACTGGACACTTTTGGATTATGTGAGGCCCACTGAATATCAGAGCGCTATGTCACAGTCTCGATGGCACAGGTGTGAAAAAAGTGACTACAGGATAAGGGAGATTTTGAATTTCTGCACACACTAGTGGACACTGGACACTTTTGGATTGTGTGAGGCCCACTGAATATCAGAGCGCTACGTCAAAGGCTCGATGGCACAGGTGTGAAAAAAGTGACTACAGGATAAGGGAGATTTTGAATTTCTGCACACACTAGTGGACACTGGACACTTTTGGATTGTGTGAGGCCCACTGAATATCAGAGCGCTATGTCACAGGCTCGATGGCACAGGTGTGAAAAAAGTGACAATAGGATAAGGGAGATTTTGAATTTCTGCACACACTAGTGGACACTGGACACTTTTGGATTGTGTGAGGCCCACTGAATATCAGAGCGCTACGTCACAGGCTCGATGGCACAGGTATGAAAAAAGTGACTACAGGATCACAGAGATTTTGAATTTCTGCACACACTAGTGGACACTGGACACTTTTGGATTGTGTGAGGCCCACTGAATATCAGAGCGCTATGTCACAGGCTCGATGGCACAGGTGTGAAAAAAGTGACTACAGGATAAGGGAGATTTTGAATTTCTGCACACACTAGTGGACACTGGACACTTTTGGATTGTGTGAGGCCCACTGAATATCAGAGCGCTATGTCACAGGCTCGATGGCACAGGTGTGAAAAAAGTGACTACAGGATAAGGGAGATTTTGAATTTCTGCACACACTAGTGGACACTGGACACTTTTGGATTGTGTGAGGCCCACTGAATATCAGAGCGCTATGTCAAAGGCTCGATGGCACAGGTGTGAAAAAAGTGACTACAGAATAAGGGAGATTTTGAATTTCTGCACACACTAGTGGACACTGGACACTTTTGGATTGTGTGAGGCCCACTGAATATCAGAGCGCTATGTCACAGGCTCGATGGCACAGTTGTGAAAAAAGTGACTACAGGATAAGGGAGATTTTGAATTTCTGCACACATTAGTGGACACTGGACACTTTTGGATTGTGTGAGGCCCACTGAATATCAGAGCGCTATGTCACAGGCTCGATGGCACAGGTGTGAAAAAAGTGACTACAGGATAAGGGAGATTTTGAATTTCTGCACACACTAGTGGACACTGGACACTTTTGGATTGTGTGTTGCCCACTGAATATCAGAGCGCTACGTCACAGGCTCGATGGCACAGGTGTGAAAAAAGTGACTACAGGATAAGGGAGATTTTGAATTTCTGCACACACTAGTGGACACTGGACACTTTTGGATTGTGTGAGGCCCACTGAATATCAGAGCGCTATGTCACAGGCTCGATGGCACAGGTGTGAAAAAAGTGACTACAGGATAAGGGAAATTTTGAATTTCTGCACACACTAGTGGACACTGGACACTTTTGGATTGTGTGAGGCCCACTGAATATCAGAGCGCTATGTCACAGGCTCGATGGCACAGGTGTGAAAAAAGTGACTACAGGATAAGGGAGATTTTGAATTTCTGCACACACTAGTGGACACTGGACACTTTTGGATTGTGTGAGGCCCACTGAATTTCAGAGCGCTATGTCACAGGCTCGATGGCACAGGTGTGAAAAAAGTGACTATAGGATAAGGGAGATTTTGAATTTCTGCACACACTAGTGGACACTGGACACTTTTGGATTGTGTGAGGCCCACTGAATATCAGAGCACTACGTCACAGGCTCGATGGCACAGGTGTGAAAAAAGTGACTACAGGATCACAGAGATTTTGAATTTCTGCACACACTAGTGGACACTGGACACTTTTGGATTGTGTGAGGCCCACTGAATATCAGAGCGCTACGTCAAAGGCTCGATGGCACAGGTGTGAAAAAAGTGACTACAGGATAAGAGAGATTTTGAATTTCTGCACACACTAGTGGACACTGGACACTTTTGGATTGTGTGAGGCCCACTGAATATCAGAGCGCTATGTCACAGGCTCGATGGCACAGGTGTGAAAAAAGTGACTACAGCATAAGGGAGATTTTGAATTTCTGCACACACTTGTGGACACTGGACACTTTTGGATTGTGTGAGGCCCACTGAATATCAAGCGCTATGTCACAGGCTCGATGGCATAGGTGTGAAAACAGCATAAGGGAGATTTTGAATTTCTGCACACACTTGTGGACACTGGACACTTTTTGATTGTGTGAGGCCCACTGAATATCAGAGCGCTATGTCACAGGCTCGATGG
Source organism: Dendrobates tinctorius (assembly GCF_039654945.1). Taxonomy (NCBI): domain Eukaryota; kingdom Metazoa; phylum Chordata; class Amphibia; order Anura; family Dendrobatidae; genus Dendrobates; species Dendrobates tinctorius. Next base: position 3,313,038 of record NW_027361866.1, read on the forward strand.
CATAGGTGTGAAAAAAGTGACTACAGGATAAGGGAGATTTTGAATTTCTGCACACACTAGTGGACACTGGACACTTTTGGATTGTGTGAGGCCCACTGAATATCAGAGCGCTATGTCACAGGCTCGATGGCACAGGTGTGAAAAAAGTGACTACAGGATCACAGAGATTTTGAATTTCTGCACACACTAGTGGACACTGGACACTTTTGGATTGTGTGAGGCCCACTGAATACCAGAGCGCTATGTCACAGGCTCGATGGCACAGGTGTGAAAAAAGTGACTACAGGATAAGGGAGACTTTGAATTTCTGCACACACTAGTGGACACTGGACACTTTTGGATTGTGTGTTGCCCACTGAATATCAGAGCGCTATGTCACAGGCTCGATGGCACAGGTGTGAAAAAAGTGACTACAGGATAAGGGAGATTTTGAATTTCTGCACACACTAGTGGACACTGGACACTTTTGGATTGTGTGAGGCCCACTGAATATCAGAGCGCTATGTCACAGGCTCGATGGCACAGGTGTGAAAAAAGTGACTACAGGATAAGGGAAATTTTGAATTTCTGCACACACTAGTGGACACTGGACACTTTTGGATTGTGTGAGGCCCACTGAATATCAGAGCGCTATGTCACAGGCTCGATGGCACAGGTGTGAAAAAAGTGACTACAGGATAAGGGAGATTTTGAATTTCTGCACACACTAGTGGACACTGGACACTTTTGGATTGTGTGAGGCCCACTGAATTTCAGAGCGCTATGTCACAGGCTCGATGGCACAGGTGTGAAAAAAGTGACTATAGGATAAGGGAGATTTTGAATTTCTGCACACACTAGTGAACACTGGACACTTTTGGATTGTGTGAGGCCCACTGACTATCAGAGCACTACGTCACAGGCTCGATGGCACAGGTGTGAAAAAAGTGACTACAGGATAAGGGAGATTTTGAATTTCTGCACACACTAGTGGACACTGGACACTTTTGGATTGTGTGAGGCCCACTGAATATCAGAGCGCTATGTCACAGGCTCGATGGCACAGGTGTGAAAAAAGTGACTACAGGAACACAGAGATTTTGAATTTCTGCACACACTAGTGGACACTGGACACTTTTGGATTGTGTGAGGCCCACTGAATATCAGAGCGCTATGTCACAGGCTCGATGGCACAGGTGTGAAAAAAGTGACTACAGCATAAGGGAGATTTTGAATTTCTGCACACACTTGTGGACACTGGACACTTTTGGATTGTGTGAGGCCCACTGAATATCAAGCGCTATGTCACAGGCTCGATGGCACAGGTGTGAAAAAAGTGACTACAGGATAAGGGAGATTCTGAATTTCTGCACACACTAGTGGACACTGGACACTTTTGGATTGTGTGAGGCCCACTGAATATCAGAGCGCTATGTCACAGGCTCGATGGCACAGGTGTGAAAAAAGTGACTATAGGATAAGGGAGATTTTGAATTTCTGCACACACTAGTGGACACTGGACACTTTTGGATTGTGTGAGGCCCACTGAATATCAGAGCGCTACGTCACAGGCTCGATGGCACAGGTGTGAAAAAAGTGACTACAGGATAAGGGAGATTTTGAATTTCTGCACACACTAGTGGACACTGGACACTTTTGGATTGTGTGAGGCCCACTGAATATCAGAGCGCTATGTCACAGGCTCGATGGCACAGGTGTGAAAAAAGTGACTACAGCATAAGGGAGATTTTGAATTTCTGCACACACTTGTGGACACTGGACACTTTTTGATTGTGTGAGGCCCACTGAATATCAGAGCGCTATGTCACAGGCTCGATGGCATAGGTGTGAAAAAAGTGACTACAGGATAAGGGAGATTTTGAATTTCTGCACACACTAGTGGACACTGGACACTTTTGGATTGTGTGAGGCCCACTGAATATCAGAGCGCTATGTCACAGGCTCGATGGCACAGGTGTGAAAAAAGTGACTACAGGATCACAGAGATTTTGAATTTCTGCACACACTAGTGGACACTGGACACTTTTGGATTGTGTGAGGCCCACTGAATATCAGAGCGCTATGTCACAGGCTCGATGGCACAGGTGTGAAAAAAGTGACTACAGGATAAGGGAGATTTTGAATTTCTGCACACACTAGTGGACACTGGACACTTTTGGATTGTCTGAGGCCCACTGAATATTAGAGCGCTATGTCACAGGCTCGATGGCACAGGTGTGAAAAAAGTGACTACAGGATAAGGGAGATTTTGAATTTCTGCACACACTAGTGGACACTGGACACTTTTGGATTGTGTGAGGCCCACTGAATATCAGAGCGCTATGTCACAGGCTCGATGGCACAGGTGTGAAAAAAGTGACTACAGGATAAGGGAGATTTTGAATTTCTGCACACATTAGTGGACACTGGACACTTTTGGATTGTGTGAGGCCCACTGAATATCAGAGCGCTATGTCACAGGCTCGATGGCGCAGGTGTGAAAAAAGTGACAATAGGATAAGGGAGATTTTGAATTTCTGCACACACTAGTGGACACTGGACACTTTTGGATTGTGTGAGGCCCACTGAATATCAGAGCGCTATGTCAAAGGCTCGATGGCACAGGCGTGAAAAAAGTGACTACAGGATAAGAGAGATTTTGAATTTCTGCACACACTAGTGGACACTGGACACTTTTGGATTGTGTGAGGCCCACTGAATATCAGAGCGCTATGTCACAGGCTCGATGGCACAGGTGTGAAAAAAGTGAGTACAGGATAATGGAGATTTTGAATTTCTGCACACATTAGTGGACACTGGACACTTTTGGATTGTGTGAGGCCCACTGAATATCAGAGCGTTATGTCACAGGCTCGATGGCACAGGTGTGAAAAAAGTGACTACAGGATAAGGGAAATTTTGAATTTCTGCACACACTAGTGGACACTGGACACTTTTGGATTGTGTGAGGCCCACTGAATATCAGAGCGCTATGTCAAAGGCTCGATGGCACAGGCGTGAAAAAAGTGACTACAGGATAAGAGAGATTTTGAATTTCTGCACACACTAGTGGACACTGGACACTTTTGGATTGTGTGAGGCCCACTGAATATCAGAGCGCTATGTCACAGGCTCGATGGCACAGGTGTGAAAAAAGTGACTACAGGATAAGAGAGATTTTGAATTTCTGCACACACTAGTGGACACTGGACACTTTTGGATTGTGTGAGGCCCACTGAATATCAGAGCGCTACGTCACAGGCTCGATGGCACAGGTATGAAAAAAGTGACTACAGGATCACAGAGATTTTGAATTTCTGCACACACTAGTGGACACTGGACACTTTTGGATTGTGTGAGGCCCACTGAATATCAGAGCGCTATGTCACAGGCTCGATGGCACAGGTGTGAAAAAAGTGACTACAGGATAAGGGAGATTTTGAATTTCTGCACACACTAGTGGACACTGGACACTTTTGGATTGTGTGAGGCCCACTGAATATCAGAGCGCTATGTCACAGGCTCGATGGCACAGGTGTGAAAAAAGTGACTACAGGATCACAGAGATTTTGAATTTCTGCACACACTAGTGGACACTGGACACTTTTGGATTGTGTGAGGCCCACTGAATATCAGAGCGCTATGTCACAGGCTCGATGGCACAGGTGTGAAAAAAGTGACTACAGGATAAGGGAGATTTTGAATTTCTGCACACACTAGTGGACACTGGACACTTTTGGATTGTGTGTTGCCCACTGAATATCAGAGCGCTATGTCACAGGCTCGTTGGCATAGGTGTGAAAAAAGTGACTACAGGATAAGGGAGATTTTGAATTTCTGCACACACTAGTGGACACTGGACACTTTTGGATTGTGTGAGGCCCACTGAATATCAGAGCGCTATGTCACAGGCTCGATGGCACAGGTGTGAAAAAAGTGACTACAGGATCACAGAGATTTTGAATTTCTGCACACACTAGTGGACACTGGACACTTTTGGATTGTGTGAGGCCCACTGAATATCAGAGCGCTATGTCACAGGCTCGATGGCACAGGTGTGAAAAAAGTGACTACAGGATAAGGGAGATTTTGAATTTCTGCACACACTAGTGGACACTGGACACTTTTGGATTGTGTGTTGCCCACTGAATATCAGAGCGCTATGTCACAGGCTCGATGGCACAGGTGTGAAAAAAGTGACTACAGGATAAGGGAGATTTTGAATTTCTGCACACACTAGTGGACATTGGACACTTTTGGATTGTGTGAGGCCCACTGAATATCAGAGCGCTATGTCACAGGCTCGATGGCACAGGTGTGAAAAAAGTGACTACAGGATAAGGGAAATTTTGAATTTCTGCACACACTAGTGGACACTGGACACTTTTGGATTGTGTGAGGCCCACTGAATATCAGAGCGCTATGTCACAGGCTCGATGGCACAGGTGTGAAAAAAGTGACTACAGGATAAGGGAGATTTTGAATTTCTGCACACACTAGTGGACACTGGACACTTTTGGATTGTGTGAGGCCCACTGAATTTCAGAGCGCTATGTCACAGGCTCGATGGCACAGGTGTGAAAAAAGTGACTATAGGATAAGGGAGATTTTGAATTTCTGCACACACTAGTGGACACTGGACACTTTTGGATTGTGTGAGGCCCACTGAATATCAGAGCACTACGTCACAGGCTCGATGGCACAGGTGTGAAAAAAGTGACTACAGGATCACAGAGATTTTGAATTTCTGCACACACTAGTGGACACTGGACACTTTTGGATTGTGTGAGGCCCACTGAATATCAGAGCGCTACGTCAAAGGCTCGATGGCACAGGTGTGAAAAAAGTGACTACAGGAACACAGAGATTTTGAATTTCTGCACACACTAGTGGACACTGGACACTTTTGGATTGTGTGAGGCCCACTGAATATCAGAGCGCTATGTCACAGGCTCGATGGCACAGGTGTGAAAAAAGTGACTACAGCATAAGGGAGATTTTGAATTTCTGCACACACTTGTGGACACTGGACACTTTTGGATTGTGTGAGGCCCACTGAATATCAAGCGCTATGTCACAGGCTCGATGGCATAGGTGTGAAAAAAGTGACTACAGCATAAGGGAGATTTTGAATTTCTGCACACACTTGTGGACACTGGACACTTTTTGATTGTGTGAGGCCCACTGAATATCAGAGCGCTATGTCACAGGCTCGATGGCATAGGTGTGAAAAAAGTGACTACAGGATAAGGGAGATTTTGAATTTCTGCACACACTAGTGGACACTGGACACTTTTGGATTGTGTGAGGCCCACTGAATATCAGAGCGCTATGTCACAGGCTCGATGGCACAGGTGTGAAAAAAGTGACTACAGGATAAGGGAGATTTTGAATTTCTGCACACACTAGTGGACACTGGACACTTTTGGATTGTGTGAGGCCCACTGAATATCAGAGCGCTATGTCACAGGCTCGATGGCACAGGTGTGAAAAAAGTGACTACAGGATCACAGAGATTTTGAATTTCTGCACACACTAGTGGACACTGGACACTTTTGTATTGTGTGAGGCCCACTGAATATCAGAGCGCTATGTCAAAGGCTCGATGGCACAGGTGTGAAAAAAGTGACTACAGGATAAGAGAGATTTTGAATTTCTGCACACACTAGTGGACACTGGACACTTTTGGATTGTGTGAGGCCCACTGAATATCAGAGCGCTATGTCACAGGCTCGATGGCACAGGTGTGAAAAAAGTGACTACAGGATAAGGGAGATTTTGAATTTCTGCACACACTAGTGGACACTGGACACTTTTGGATTGTGTGAGGCCCACTGAATATCAGAGCGCTACGTCACAGGCTCGATGGCACAGGTGTGAAAAAAGTGACTACAGGATCACAGAGATTTTGAATTTCTGCACACACTAGTGGACACTGGACACTTTTGGATTATGTGAGGCCCACTGAATATCAGAGCGCTATGTCACAGGCTCGATGGCACAGGTGTGAAAAAAGTGACTACAGGATAAGGGAGATTTTGAATTTCTGCACACACTAGTGGACACTGGACACTTTTGGATTGTGTGAGGCCCACTGAATATCAGAGCGCTATGTCACAGGCTCGATGGCACAGGTGTGAAAAAAGTGACTACAGGATAAGGGAGATTTTGAATTTCTGCACACACTAGTGGACACTGGACACTTTTGGATTGTGTGAGGCCCACTGAATATCAGAGCGCTATGTCACAGGCTCGATGGCACAGGTGTGAAAAAAGTGACAATAGGATAAGGGAGATTTTGAATTTCTGCACACACTAGTGGACACTGGACACTTTTGGATTGTGTGAGGCCCACTGAATATCAGAGCGCTACGTCACAGGCTCGATGGCACAGGTATGAAAAAAGTGACTACAGGATCACAGAGATTTTGAATTTCTGCACACACTAGTGGACACTGGACACTTTTGGATTGTGTGAGGCCCACTGAATATCAGAGCGCTATGTCACAGGCTCGATGGCACAGGTGTGAAAAAAGTGACTACAGGATAAGGGAGATTTTGAATTTCTGCACACACTAGTGGACACTGGACACTTTTGGATTGTGTGAGGCCCACTGAATATCAGAGCGCTATGTCACAGGCTCGATGGCACAGGTGTGAAAAAAGTGACTACAGGATAAGGGAGATTTTGAATTTCTGCACACACTAGTGGACACTGGACACTTTTGGATTGTGTGAGGCCCACTGAATATCAGAGCGCTATGTCAAAGGCTCGATGGCACAGGTGTGAAAAAAGTGACTACAGAATAAGGGAGATTTTGAATTTCTGCACACACTAGTGGACACTGGACACTTTTGGATTGTGTGAGGCCCACTGAATATCAGAGCGCTATGTCACAGGCTCGATGGCACAGTTGTGAAAAAAGTGACTACAGGATAAGGGAGATTTTGAATTTCTGCACACATTAGTGGACACTGGACACTTTTGGATTGTGTGAGGCCCACTGAATATCAGAGCGCTATGTCACAGGCTCGATGGCACAGGTGTGAAAAAAGTGACTACAGGATAAGGGAGATTTTGAATTTCTGCACACACTAGTGGACACTGGACACTTTTGGATTGTGTGTTGCCCACTGAATATCAGAGCGCTACGTCACAGGCTCGATGGCACAGGTGTGAAAAAAGTGACTACAGGATAAGGGAGATTTTGAATTTCTGCACACACTAGTGGACACTGGACACTTTTGGATTGTGTGAGGCCCACTGAATATCAGAGCGCTATGTCACAGGCTCGATGGCACAGGTGTGAAAAAAGTGACTACAGGATAAGGGAAATTTTGAATTTCTGCACACACTAGTGGACACTGGACACTTTTGGATTGTGTGAGGCCCACTGAATATCAGAGCGCTATGTCACAGGCTCGATGGCACAGGTGTGAAAAAAGTGACTACAGGATAAGGGAGATTTTGAATTTCTGCACACACTAGTGGACACTGGACACTTTTGGATTGTGTGAGGCCCACTGAATTTCAGAGCGCTATGTCACAGGCTCGATGGCACAGGTGTGAAAAAAGTGACTATAGGATAAGGGAGATTTTGAATTTCTGCACACACTAGTGGACACTGGACACTTTTGGATTGTGTGAGGCCCACTGAATATCAGAGCACTACGTCACAGGCTCGATGGCACAGGTGTGAAAAAAGTGACTACAGGATCACAGAGATTTTGAATTTCTGCACACACTAGTGGACACTGGACACTTTTGGATTGTGTGAGGCCCACTGAATATCAGAGCGCTACGTCAAAGGCTCGATGGCACAGGTGTGAAAAAAGTGACTACAGGATAAGAGAGATTTTGAATTTCTGCACACACTAGTGGACACTGGACACTTTTGGATTGTGTGAGGCCCACTGAATATCAGAGCGCTATGTCACAGGCTCGATGGCACAGGTGTGAAAAAAGTGACTACAGCATAAGGGAGATTTTGAATTTCTGCACACACTTGTGGACACTGGACACTTTTGGATTGTGTGAGGCCCACTGAATATCAAGCGCTATGTCACAGGCTCGATGGCATAGGTGTGAAAACAGCATAAGGGAGATTTTGAATTTCTGCACACACTTGTGGACACTGGACACTTTTTGATTGTGTGAGGCCCACTGAATATCAGAGCGCTATGTCACAGGCTCGATGGCATAGGTGTTAAAAAAGTGACTACAGGATAAGGGAGATTTTGAATTTCTGCACACACTAGTGGACACTGGACACTTTTGGATTGTGTGAGGCCCACTGAATATCAGAGCGCTATGTCACAGGCTCGATGGCACAGGTGTGAAAAAAGTGACTACAGGATCACAGAGATTTTGAATTTCTGCACACACTAGTGGACACTGGACACTTTTGGATTGTGTGAGGCCCACTGAATATCAGAGCGCTATGTCACAGGCTCGATGGCACAGGTGTGAAAAAAGTGACTACAGGATAAGGGAGATTTTGAATTTCTGCACACACTAGTGGACACTGGACACTTTTGGATTGTGTGTTGCCCACTGAATATCAGAGCGCTATGTCACAGGCTCGATGGCACAGGTGTGAAAAAAGTGACTACAGGATAAGGGAGATTTTGAATTTCTGCACACACTAGTGGACACTGGACACTTTTGGATTGTGTGAGGCCCACTGAATATCAGAGCGCTATGTCACAGGCTCGATGGCACAGGTGTGAAAAAAGTGACTACAGGATAAGGGAAATTTTGAATTTCTGCACACACTAGTGGACACTGGACACTTTTGGATTGTGTGAGGCCCACTGAATATCAGAGCGCTATGTCACAGGCTCGATGGCACAGGTATGAAAAAAGTGACTACAGGATAAGGGAGATTTTGAATTTCTGCACACACTAGTGGACACTGGACACTTTTGGATTGTGTGAGGCCCACTGAATTTCAGAGCGCTATGTCACAGGCTCGATGGCACAGGTGTGAAAAAAGTGACTATAGGATAAGGGAGATTTTGAATTTCTGCACACACTAGTGAACACTGGACACTTTTGGATTGTGTGAGGCCCACTGAATATCAGAGCACTACGTCACAGGCTCGATGGCACAGGTGTGAAAAAAGTGACTACAGGATAAGGGAGATTTTGAATTTCTGCACACACTAGTGGACACTGGACACTTTTGGATTGTGTGAGGCCCACTGAATATCAGAGCGCTATGTCACAGGCTCGATGGCACAGGTGTGAAAAAAGTGACTACAGGAACACAGAGATTTTGAATTTCTGCACACACTAGTGGACACTGGACACTTTTGGATTGTGTGAGGCCCACTGAATATCAGAGCGCTATGTCACAGGCTCGATGGCACAGGTGTGAAAAAAGTGACTACAGCATAAGGGAGATTTTGAATTTCTGCACACACTTGTGGACACTGGACACTTTTGGATTGTGTGAGGCCCACTGAATATCAAGCGCTATGTCACAGGCTCGATGGCATAGGTGTGAAAAAAGTGACTACAGCATAAGGGAGATTTTGAATTTCTGCACACACTTGTGGACACTGGACACTTTTTGATTGTGTGAGGCCCACTGAATATCAGAGCGCTATGTCACAGGCTCGATGGCATAGGTGTGAAAAAAGTGACTACAGGATAAGGGAGATTTTGAATTTCTGCACACACTAGTGGACACTGGACACTTTTGAATTGTGTGAGGCCCACTGAATATCAGAGCGCTATGTCACAGGCTCGATGGCACAGGTGTGAAAAAAGTGACTACAGGATCACAGAGATTTTGAATTTCTGCACACACTAGTGGACACTGGACACTTTTGGATTGTGTGAGGCCCACTGAATATCAGAGCGCTATGTCACAGGCTCGATGGCACAGGTGTGAAAAAAGTGACTACATGATCACAGAGATTTTGAATTTCTGCACACACTAGTGGACACTGGACACTTTTGGATTGTGTGAGGCCCACTGAATATCAGAGCGCTATGTCAAAGGCTCGATGGCACAGATGTGAAAAAAGTGACTACAGGATAAGAGAGATTTTGAATTTCTGCACACACTAGTGGACACTGGACACTTTTGGATTGTGTGAGGCCCATTGAATATCAGAGCACTATGTCACAGGCTCGATGGCACAGGTGTGAAAAAAGTGACTACAGGATAAGGGAGATTTTGAATTTCTGCACACACTAGTGGACACTGGACACTTTTGGATTGTGTGAGGCCCACTGAATATCAGAGCGCTACGTCACAGGCTCGATGGCACAGGTGTGAAAAAAGTGACTACAGGATCACAGAGATTTTGAATTTCTGCACACACTAGTGGACACTGGACACTTTTGGATTATGTGAGGCCCACTGAATATCAGAGCGCTATGTCACAGGCTCGATGGCACAGGTGTGAAAAAAGTGACTACAGGATAAGGGAGATTTTGAATTTCTGCACACACTAGTGGACACTGGACACTTTTGGATTGTGTGAGGCCCACTGAATAACAGAGCGCTATATGTCACAGGCTCGATGGCACAGGTGTGAAAAAAGTGACAATAGGATAAGGGAGATTTTGAATTTCTGCACACACTAGTGGACACTGGACACTTTTGGATTGTGTGAGGCCCACTGAATATCAGAGCGCTACGTCACAGGCTCGATGGCACAGGTATGAAAAAAGTGACTACAGGATCACAGAGATTTTGAATTTCTGCACACACTAGTGGACACTGGACACTTTTGGATTGTGTGAGGCCCACTGAATATCAGAGCGCTATGTCACAGGCTCGATGGCACAGGTGTGAAAAAAGTGACTACAGGATAAGGGAGATTTTGAATTTCTGCACACACAAGTGGACACTGGACACTTTTGGATTGTGTGAGGCCCACTGAATATCAGAGCGCTATGTCACAGGCTCGATGGCACAGGTGTGAAAAAAGTGACTACAGGATAAGGGAGATTTTGAATTTCTGCACACATTAGTGGACACTGGACACTTTTGGATTGTGTGAGGCCCACTGAATATCAGAGCGCTATGTCAAAGGCTCGATGGCACAGGTGTGAAAAAAGTGACTACAGAATAAGGGAGATTTTGAATTTCTGCACACACTAGTGGACACTGGACACTTTTGGATTGTGTGAGGCCCACTGAATATCAGAGCGCTATGTCACAGGCTCGATGGCACAGGTGTGAAAAAAGTGACTACAAGATAAGGGAGATTTTGAATTTCTGCACACATTAGTGGACACTGGACACTTTTGGATTGTGTGAGGCCCACTGAATATCAGAGCGCTATGTCACAGGCTCGATGGCACAGGTGTGAAAAAAGTGACTACAGGATAAGGGAGATTTTGAATTTCTGCACACACTAGTGGACACTGGACACTTTTGGATTGTGTGTTGCCCACTGAATATCAGAGCGCTATGTCACAGGCTCGATGGCACAGGTGTGAAAAAAGTGACTACAGGATAAGGGAGATTTTGAATTTCTGCACACACTAGTGGACACTGGACACTTTTGGATTGTGTGAGGCCCACTGAATATCAGAGCGCTATGTCACAGGCTCGATGGCACAGGTGTGAAAAAAGTGACTACAGGATAAGGGAAATTTTGAATTTCTGCACACACTAGTGGACACTGGACACTTTTGGATTGTGTGAGGCCCACTGAATATCAGAGCGCTATGTCACAGGCTCGATGGCACAGGTGTGAAAAAAGTGACTACAGGATAAGGGAGATTTTGAATTTCTGCACACACTAGTGGACACTGGACACTTTTGGATTGTGTGAGGCCCACTGAATTTCAGAGCGCTATGTCACAGGCTCGATGGCACAGGTGTGAAAAAAGTGACTATAGGATAAGGGAGATTTTGAATTTCTGCACACACTAGTGGACACTGGACACTTTTGGATTGTGTGAGGCCCACTGAATATCAGAGCGCTACGTCACAGGCTCGATAGCACAGGTGTGAAAAAAGTGACTACAGGATCACAGAGATTTTGAATTTCTGCACACACTAGTGGACACTGGACACTTTTGGATTGTGTGAGGCCCACTGAATATCAGAGCGCTACGTCACAGGCTCGATGGCACAGGTGTGAAAAAAGTGACTACAGGAACACAGAGATTTTGAATTTCTGCACACACTAGAGGACACTGGACACTTTTGGATTGTGTGAGGCCCACTGAATATCAGAGCGCTATGTCACAGGCTCGATGGCACAGGTGTGAAAAAAGTGACTACAGCATAAGGGAGATTTTGAATTTCTGCACACACTTGTGGACACTGGACACTTTTGGATTGTGTGAGGCCCACTGAATATCAAGCGCTATGTCACAGGCTCGATGGCATAGGTGTGAAAAAAGTGACTACAGCATAAGGGAGATTTTGAATTTCTGCACACACTTGTGGACGCTGGACACTTTTTGATTGTGTGAGACCCACTGAATATCAGAGCGCTATGTCACAGGCTCGATGGCATAGGTGTGAAAAAAGTGACTACAGGATAAGGGAGATTTTGAATTTCTGCACACACTAGTGGACACTGGACACTTTTGGATTGTGTGAGGCCCACTGAATATCAGAGCGCTATGTCACAGGCTCGATGGCACAGGTGTGAAAAAAGTGACTACAGGATCACAGAGATTTTGAATTTCTGCACACACTAGTGGACACTGGACACTTTTGGATTGTGTGAGGCCCACTGAATATCAGAGCGCTATGTCACAGGCTCGATGGCACAGGTGTGAAAAAAGTGACTACAGGATAAGGGAGATTTTGAATTTCTGCACACACTAGTGGACACTGGACACTTTTGGATTGTCTGAGGCCCACTGAATATTAGAGCGCTATGTCACAGGCTCGATGGCACAGGTGTGAAAAAAGTGACTACAGGATCACAGAGATTTTGAATTTCTGCACACACTAGTGGACACTGGACACTTTTGGATTGTGTGAGGCCCACTGAATATCAGAGCGCTATGTCACAGGCTCGATGGCACAGGTGTGAAAAAAGTGACTGCAGGATAAGGGAGATTTTGAATTTCTGCACACATTAGTGGACACTGGACACTTTTGGATTGTGTGAGGCCCACTGAATATCAGAGCGCTATGTCATAGGCTCGATGGCACAGGTGTGAAAAAAGTGACTACAGGATAAGGGAAATTTTGAATTTCTGCACACACTAGTGGACACTGGACACTTTTGGATTGTGTGAGGCCCACTGAATATCAGAGCGCTATGTCAAAGGCTCGATGGCACAGGTGTGAAAAAAGTGACTACAGGATAAGAGAGATTTTGAATTTCTGCACACACTAGTGGACACTGGACACTTTTGGATTGTGTGAGGCCCACTGAATATCAGAGCGCTATGTCACAGGCTCGATGGCACAGGAGTGAAAAAAGTGACTACAGGATAAGGGAGATTTTGAATTTCTGCACACACTAGTGGACACTGGACACTTTTGGATTGTGTGAGGCCCACTGAATATCAGAGCGCTACGTCACAGGCTCGATGGCACAGGTGTGAAAAAAGTGACTACAGGATCACAGAGATTTTGAATTTCTGCACACACTAGTGGACACTGGACACTTTTGGATTATGTGAGGCCCACTGAATATCAGAGCGCTATGTCACAGGCTCGATGGCACAGGTGTGAAAAAAGTGACTACAGGATAAGGGAGATTTTGAATTTCTGCACACACTAGTGGACACTGGACACTTTTGGATTGTGTGAGGCCCACTGAATATCAGAGCGCTATGTCACAGGCTCGATGGCACAAGTGTGAAAAAAGTGACTACAGGATCACAGAGATTTTGAATTTCTGCACACACTAGTGGACACTGGACACTTTTGGATTGTGTGAGGCCCATTGAATATCAGAGCGCTATGTCACAGGCTCGATGGCACAGGTGTGAAAAAAGTGACTACAGGATAAGGGAGATTTTGAATTTCTGCACACACTAGTGGACACTGGACACTTTTGGATTGTCTGAGGCCCACTCAATATTAGAGCGCTATGTCACAGGCTCGATGGCACAGGTGTGAAAAAAGTGACTACAGGATAAGAGAGATTTTGAATTTCTGCACACACTAGTGGACACTGGACACTTTTGGATTGTGTGAGGCCCACTGAATATCAGAGCGCTATGTCACAGGCTCGATGGCACAGGTGTGAAAAAAGTGACTACAGGATAAGGGAGATTTTGAATTTCTGCACACACTAGTGGACACTGGACACTTTTGGATTGTGTGAGGCCCACTGAATATCAGAGCGCTATGTCAAAGGCTCGATGGCACAGGTGTGAAAAAAGTGACTACAGGATAAGAGAGATTTTGAATTTCTGCACACACTAGTGGACACTGGACACTTTTGGATTGTTTGAGGCCCACTGAATATCAGAGCGCTATGTCACAGGCTCGATGGCACAGGTGTGAAAAAAGTGACTACAGGATAAGGGAGATTTTGAATTTCTGCACACACTAGTGGACACTGGACACTTTTGGATTGTGTGAGGCCCACTGAATATCAGAGCGCTACGTCATAGGCTCGATGGCACAGGTGTGAAAAAAGTGACTACAGGATCACAGAGATTTTGAATTTCTGCACACACTAGTGGACACTGGACACTTTTGGATTATGTGAGGCCCACTGAATATCAGAGCGCTATGTCACAGGCTCGATGGCACAGGTGTGAAAAAAGTGACTACAGGATAAGGGAGATTTTGAATTTCTGCACACACTAGTGGACACTGGACACTTTTGGATTGTGTGAGGCCCACTGAATATCAGAGCGCTATGTCACAGGCTCGATGGCACAGGTGTGAAAAAAGTGACTACAGGATAAGGGAGATTTTGAATTTCTGCACACACTAGTGGACACTGGACACTTTTGGATTGTGTGAGGCCCACTGAATATCAGAGCGCTATGTCACAGGCTCGATGGCATAGGTGTGAAAAAAGTGACAATAGGATAAGGGAGATTTTGAATTTCTGCACACACTAGTGGACACTGGACACTTTTGGATTGTGTGAGGCCCACTGAATATCAGAGCGCTATGTCACAGGCTCGATGGCACAGGTGTGAAAAAAGTGACTACAGGATCACAGAGATTTTGAATTTCTGCACACACTAGTGGACACTGGACACTTTTGGATTATGTGAGGCCCACTGAATATCAGAGCGCTATGTCACAGGCTCGATGGCATAGGTGTGAAAAAAGTGACTACAGGATAAGGGAGATTTTGAATTTCTGCACACACTAGTGGACACTGGACACTTTTGGATTGTGTGAGGCCCACTGAATATCAGAGCGCTATGTCACAGGCTCGATGGCACAGGTGTGAAAAAAGTGACTACAGGATAAGGGAGATTTTGAATTTCTGCACACACTAGTGGACACTGGACACTTTTGGATTGTGTGAGGCCCACTGAATATCAGAGCGCTATGTCAAAGGCTCGATGGCACAGGTGTGAAAAAAGTGACTACAGGATAAGGGAGATTTTGAATTTCTGCACACACTAGTGGACACTGGACAATTTTGGATTGTCTGAGGCCCACTGAATATTAGAGCGCTATGTCACAGGCTCGATGGCACAGGTGTGAAAAAAGTGACTACAGGATAAGGGAGATTTTGAATTTCTGCACACACTAGTGGACACTGGACACTTTTGGATTGTGTGAGGCCCACTGAATATCAGAGCGCTATGTCACAGGCTCGATGGCACAGGTGTGAAAAAAGTGACTACAGGATAAGGGAGATTTTGAATTTCTGCACACATTAGTGGACACTGGACACTTTTGGATTGTGTGAGGCCCACTGAATATCAGAGCGCTATGTCATAGGCTCGATGGCACAGGTGTGAAAAAAGTGACTACAGGATAAGGGAAATTTTGAATTTCTGCACACACTAGTGGACACTGGACACTTTTGGATTGTGTGAGGCCCACTGAATATCAGAGCGCTATGTCAAAGGCTCGATGGCACAGGTGTGAAAAAAGTGACTACAGGATAAGAGAGATTTTGAATTTCTGCACACACTAGTGGACACTGGACACTTTTGGATTGTGTGAGGCCCACTGAATATCAGAGCGCTATGTCACAGGCTCGATGGCACAGGTGTGAAAAAAGTGACTACAGGATAAGGGAGATTTTGAATTTCTGCACACACTAGTGGACACTGGACACTTTTGGATTGTGTGAGGCCCACTGAATATCAGAGCGCTACGTCACAGGCTCGATGGCACAGGTGTGAAAAAAGTGACTACAGGATCACAGAGATTTTGAATTTCTGCACACACTAGTGGACACTGGACACTTCTGGATTATGTGAGGCCCACTGAATATCAGAGCGCTATGTCACAGGCTCGATGGCACAGGTGTGAAAAAAGTGACTACAGGATAAGGGAGATTTTGAATTTCTGCACACACTAGTGGACACTGGACACTTTTGGATTGTGTGAGGCCCACTGAATATCAGAGCGCTATGTCACAGGCTCGATGGCACAGGTGTGAAAAAAGTGACTACAGGATAAGGGAGATTTTGAATTTCTGCACACACTAGTGGACACTGGACACTTTTGGATTGTGTGAGGCCCACTGAATATCAGAGCGCTATGTCATAGGCTCGATGGCACAGGTGTGAAAAAAGTGACTACAGGATAAGGGAAATTTTGAATTTCTGCACACACTAGTGGACACTGGACACTTTTGGATTGTGTGAGGCCCACTGAATATCAGAGCGCTATGTCAAAGGCTCGATGGCACAGGTGTGAAAAAAGTGACTACAGGATAAGAGAGATTTTGAATTTCTGCACACACTAGTGGACACTGGACACTTTTGGATTGTGTGAGGCCCACTGAATATCAGAGCGCTATGTCACAGGCTCGATGGCACAGGTGTGAAAAAAGTGACTACAGGATAAGGGAGATTTTGAATTTCTGCACACACTAGTGGACACTGGACACTTTTGGATTGTGTGAGGCCCACTGAATATCAGAGCGCTACGTCACAGGCTCGATGGCACAGGTGTGAAAAAAGTGACTACAGGATCACAGAGATTTTGAATTTCTGCACACACTAGTGGACACTGGACACTTCTGGATTATGTGAGGCCCACTGAATATCAGAGCGCTATGTCACAGGCTCGATGGCACAGGTGTGAAAAAAGTGACTACAGGATAAGGGAGATTTTGAATTTCTGCACACACTAGTGGACACTGGACACTTTTGGATTGTGTGAGGCCCACTGAATATCAGAGCGCTATGTCACAGGCTCGATGGCACAGGTGTGAAAAAAGTGACTACAGGATAAGGGAGATTTTGAATTTCTGCACACACTAGTGGACACTGGACACTTTTGGATTGTGTGAGGCCCACTGAATATCAGAGCGCTATGTCACAGGCTCGATGGCATAGGTGTGAAAAAAGTGACAATAGGATAAGGGAGATTTTGAATTTCTGCACACACTAGTGGACATTGGACACTTTTGGATTGTGTGAGGCCCACTGAATATCAGAGCGCTATGTCACAGGCTCGATGGCACAGGTGTGAAAAAAGTGACTACAGGATCACAGAGATTTTGAATTTCTGCACACACTAGTGGACACTGGACACTTTTGGATTATGTGAGGCCCACTGAATATCAGAGCGCTATGTCACAGGCTCGATGGCATAGGTGTGAAAAAAGTGACTACAGGATAAGGGAGATTTTGAATTTCTGCACACACTAGTGGACACTGGACACTTTTGGATTGTGTGAGGCCCACTGAATATCAGAGCGCTATGTCACAGGCTCGATGGCACAGGTGTGAAAAAAGTGACTACAGGATAAGGGAGATTTTGAATTTCTGCACACACTAGTGGACACTGGACACTTTTGGATTGTGTGAGGCCCACTGAATATCAGAGCGCTATGTCAAAGGCTCGATGGCACAGGTGTGAAAAAAGTGACTACAGAATAAGGGAGATTTTGAATTTCTGCACACACTAGTGGACACTGGACACTTTTGGATTGTGTGAGGCCCACTGAATATCAGAGCGCTATGTCACAGGCTCGATGGCACAGGTGTGAAAAAAGTGACTACAGGATAAGGGAGATTTTGAATTTCTGCACACATTAGTGGACACTAGACACTTTTGGATTGTGTGAGGCCCACTGAATATCAGAGCGCTATGTCACAGGCTCGATGGCACAGGTGTGAAAAAAGTGACTACAGGATAAGGGAGATTTTGAATTTCTGCACACACTAGTGGACACTGGACACTTTTGGATTGTGTGTTGCCCACTGAATATCAGAGCGCTATGTCACAGGCTCGATGGCACAGGTGTGAAAAAAGTGACTACAGGATAAGGGAGATTTTGAATTTCTGCACACACTAGTGGACACTGGACACTTTTGGATTGTGTGAGGCCCACTGAATATCAGAGCGCTATGTCACAGGCTCGATGGCACAGGTGTGAAAAAAGTGACTACAGGATAAGGGAGATTTTGAATTTCTGCACACACTAGTGGACACTGGACACTTTTGGATTGTGTGAGGCCCACTGAATATCAGAGCGCTATGTCACAGGCTCGATGGCACAGGTGTGAAAAAAGTGACTACAGGATAAGGGAGATTTTGAATTTCTGCACACACTAGTGGACACTGGACACTTTTGGATTGTGTGAGGCCCACTGAATATCAGAGCGCTATGTCACAGGCTCGATGGCACAGGTGTGAAAAAAGTGACTATAGGATAAGGGAGATTTTGAATTTCTGCACACACTAGTGGATACTGGACACTTTTGGATTGTGTGAGGCCCACTGAATATCAGAGCGCTACGTCACAGGCTCGATGGCACAGGTGTGAAAAAAGTGACTACAGGATCACAGAGATTTTGAATTTCTGCACACACTAGTGGACACTGGACACTTTTGGATTGTGTGAGGCCCACTGAATATCAGAGCGCTATGTCACAGGCTCGATGGCACAGGTGTGAAAAAAGTGACTACAGCATAAGGGAGATTTTGAATTTCTGCACACACTTGTGGACACTGGACACTTTTGGATTGTGTGAGGCCCACTGAATTTCAGAGCGCTATGTCACAGGCTCGATGGCACAGGTGTGAAAAAAGTGACTATAGGATAAGGGAGATTTTGAATTTCTGCACACACTAGTGGACACTGGACACTTTTGGATTGTGTGAGGCCCACTGAATATCAGAGCGCTACGTCACAGGCTCGATGGCACAGGTGTGAAAAAAGTGACTACAGGATCACAGAGATTTTGAATTTCTGCACACACTAGTGGACACTGGACACTTTTGGATTGTGTGAGGCCCACTGAATATCAGAGCGCTACGTCACAGGCTCGATGGCACAGGTGTGAAAAAAGTGACTACAGGAACACAGACATTTTGAATTTCTGCACACACTAGTGGACACTGGACACTTTTGGATTGTGTGAGGCCCACTGAATATCAGAGCGCTATGTCACAGGCTCGATGGCACAGGTGTGAAAAAAGTGACTACAGCATAAGGGAGATTTTGAATTTCTGCACACACTTGTGGACACTGGACACTTTTTGATTGTGTGAGGCCCACTGAATATCAGAGCGCTATGTCACAGGCTAGATGGCATAGGTGTGAAAAAAGTGACTACAGGATAAGGGAGATTTTGAATTTCTGCACACACTAGTGGACACTGGACACTTTTGGATTGTGTGAGGCCCACTGAATATCAGAGCGCTATGTCACAGGCTCGATGGCACAGGTGTGAAAAAAGTGACTACAGGATCACAGAGATTTTGAATTTCTGCACACACTAGTGGACACTGGACACTTTTGGATTGTGTGAGGCCCACTGAATATCAGAGCGCTATGTCACAGGCTCGATGGCACAGGTGTGAAAAAAGTGACTACAGGATAAGGGAGATTTTGAATTTCTGCACACACTAGTGGACACTGGACACTTTTGGATTGTCTGAGGCCCACTGAATATTAGAGCGCTATGTCACAGGCTCGATGGCACAGGTGTGAAAAAAGTGACTACAGGATAAGGGAGATTTTGAATTTCTGCACACACTAGCGGACACTGGACAATTTTGGATTGTGTGAGGCCCACTGAATATCAGAGCGCTATGTCACAGGCTCGATGGCACAGGTGTGAAAAAAGTGACTACAGGATAAGGGAGATTTTGAATTTCTGCACACATTAGTGGACACTGGACACTTTTGGATTGTGTGAGGCCCACTGAATATCAGAGCGCTATGTCACAGGCTCGATGGCACAGGTGTGAAAAAAGTGACTACAGGATAAGGGAAATTTTGAATTTCTGCACACACTAGTGGACACTGGACACTTTTGGATTGTGTGAGGCCCACTGAATATCAGAGCGCTATGTCAAAGGCTCGATGGCACAGGTGTGAAAAAAGTGACTACAGGATAAGAGAGATTTTGAATTTCTGCACACACTAGTGGACACTGGACACTTTTGGATTGTGTGAGGCCCACTGAATATCAGAGCGCTATGTCACAGGCTCGATGGCACAGGTGTGAAAAAAGTGACTACAGGATAAGGGAGATTTTGAATTTCTGCACACACTAGTGGACACTGGACACTTTTGGATTGTGTGAGGCCCACTGAATATCAGAGCGCTACGTCACAGGCTCGATGGCACAGGTGTGAAAAAAGTGACTACAGGATCACAGAGATTTTGAATTTCTGCACACACTAGTGGACACTGGACACTTTTGCATTATGTGAGGCCCACTGAATATCAGAGCGCTATGTCACAGGCTCGATGGCACAGGTGTGAAAAAAGTGACTACAGGATAAGGGAGATTTTGAATTTCTGCACACACTAGTGGACACTGGACACTTTTGGATTGTGTGAGGCCCACTGAATATCAGAGCGCTATGTCACAGGCTCGATGGCACAGGTGTGAAAAAAGTGACTACAGGATAAGGGAGATTTTGAATTTCTGCACACACTAGTGGACACTGGACACTTTTGGATTGTGTGAGGCCCACTGAATATCAGAGCGCTATGTCACAGGCTCGATGGCACAGGTGTGAAAAAAGTGACAATAGGATAAGGGAGATTTTGAATTTCTGCACACACTAGTGGACACTGGACACTTTTGGATTGTGTGAGGCCCACTGAATATCAGAGCGCTACGTCACAGGCTCGATGGCACAGGTATGAAAAAAGTGACTACAGGATCACAGAGATTTTGAATTTCTGCACACACTAGTGGACACTGGACACTTTTGGATTGTGTGAGGCCCACTGAATATCAGAGCGCTATGTCACAGGCTCGATGGCACAGGTGTGAAAAAAGTGACTACAGGATAAGGGAGATTTTGAATTTCTGCACACACAAGTGGACACTGGACACTTTTGGATTGTGTGAGGCCCACTGAATATCAGAGCGCTATGTCACAGGCTCGATGGCACAGGTGTGAAAAAAGTGACTACAGGATAATGGAGATTTTGAATTTCTGCACACACTAGTGGACACTGGACACTTTTGGATTGTGTGAGGCCCACTGAATATCAGAGCGCTATGTCAAAGGCTCGATGGCACAGGTGTGAAAAAAGTGACTACAGAATAAGGGAGATTTTGAATTTCTGCACACACTAGTGGACACTGGACACTTTTGGATTGTGTGAGGCCCACTGAATATCAGAGCGCTATGTCACAGGCTCGATGGCACAGGTGTGAAAAAAGTGACTACAGGATAAGGGAGATTTTGAATTTCTGCACACATTAGTGGACACTGGACACTTTTGGATTGTGTGAGGCCCACTGAATATCAGAGCGCTATGTCACAGGCTCGATGGCACAGGTGTGAAAAAAGTGACTACAGGATCACAGAGATTTTGAATTTCTGCACACACTAGTGGACACTGGACACTTTTGAATTATGTGAGGCCCACTGAATATCAGAGCGCTATGTCACAGGCTCGATGGCACAGGTGTGAAAAAAGTGACTACAGGATAAGGGAGATTTTGAATTTCTGCACACACTAGTGGACACTGGACACTTTTGGATTGTGTGAGGCCCACTGAATATCAGAGCGCTATGTCACAGGCTCGATGGCACAGGTGTGAAAAAAGTGACTACAGGATAAGGGAGATTTTGAATTTCTGCACACACTAGTGGACACTGGACACTTTTGGATTGTGTGAGGCCCACTGAATATCAGAGCGCTATGTCACAGGCTCGATGGCACAGGTGTGAAAAAAGTGACAATAGGATAAGGGAGATTTTGAATTTCTGCACACACTAGTGGACACTGGACACTTTTGGATTGTGTGAGGCCCACTGAATATCAGAGCGCTACGTCACAGGCTCGATGGCACAGGTATGAAAAAAGTGACTACAGGATCACAGAGATTTTGAATTTCTGCACACACTAGTGGACACTGGACACTTTTGGATTGTGTGAGGCCCACTGAATATCAGAGCGCTATGTCACAGGCTCGATGGCACAGGTGTGAAAAAAGTGACTACAGGATAAGGGAGATTTTGAATTTCTGCACACACAAGTGGACACTGGACACTTTTGGATTGTGTGAGGCCCACTGAATATCAGAGCGCTATGTCACAGGCTCGATGGCACAGGTGTGAAAAAAGTGACTACAGGATAAGGGAGATTTTGAATTTCTGCACACACTAGTGGACACTGGACACTTTTGGATTGTGTGAGGCCCACTGAATATCAGAGCGCTATGTCAAAGGCTCGATGGCACAGGTGTGAAAAAAGTGACTACAGAATAAGGGAGATTTTGAATTTCTGCACACACTAGTGGACACTGGACACTTTTGTATTGTGTGAGGCCCACTGAATATCAGAGCGCTATGTCACAGGCTCGATGGCACAGGTGTGAAAAAAGTGACTACAGGATAAGGGAGATTTTGAATTTCTGCACACATTAGTGGACACTGGACACTTTTGGATTGTGTGAGGCCCACTGAATATCAGAGCGCTATGTCACAGGCTCGATGGCACAGGTGTGAAAAAAGTGACTACAGGATAAGGGAGATTTTGAATTTCTGCACACACTAGTGGACACTGGACACTTTTGGATTGTGTGTTGCCCAATGAATATCAGAGCGCTATGTCACAGGCTCGATGGCACAGGTGTGAAAAAAGTGACTACAGGATAAAGGAGATTTTGAATTTCTGCACACACTAGTGGACACTGGACACTTTTGGATTGTGTGAGACCCACTGAATATCAGAGCGCTATGTCACAGGCTCAATGGCACAGGTGTGAAAAAAGTGACTACAGGATAAGGGAAATTTTGAATTTCTGCACACACTAGTGGACACTGGACACTTTTGGATTGTGTGAGGCCCACTGAATATCAGAGCGCTATGTCACAGGCTCGATGGCACAGGTGTGAAAAAAGTGACTACAGGATAAGGGAGATTTTGAATTTCTGCACACACTAGTGGACACTGGACACTTTTGGATTGTGTGAGGCCCACTGAATTTCAGAGCGCTATGTCACAGGCTCGATGGCACAGGTGTGAAAAAAGTGACTATAGGATAAGGGAGATTTTGAATTTCTGCACACACTAGTGGACACTGGACACTTTTGGATTGTGTGAGGCCCACTGAATATCAGAGCGCTACGTCACAGGCTCGATGGCACAGGTGTGAAAAAAGTGACTACAGGATCACAGAGATTTTGAATTTCTGCACACACTAGTGGACACTGGACACTTTTGGATTGTGTGAGGCCCACTGAATATCAGAGCGCTACGTCATAGGCTCGATGGCACAGGTGTGAAAAAAGTGACTACAGGAACACAGAGATTTTGAATTTCTGCACACACTAGTGGACACTGGACACTTTTGGATTGTGTGAGGCCCACTGAATATCAGAGCGCTATGTCACAGGCTCGATGGCACAGGTGTGAAAAAAGTGACTACAGCATAAGGGAGATTTTGAATTTCTGCACACACTTGTGGACACTGGACACTTTTGGATTGTGTGAGGCCCACTGAATATCAAGCGCTATGTCACAGGCTCGATGGCATAGGTGTGAAAAAAGTGACTACAGCATAAGGGAGATTTTGAATTTCTGCACACACTTGTGGACGCTGGACACTTTTTGATTGTGTGAGGCCCACTGAATATCAGAGCGCTATGTCACAGGCTCGATGGCATAGGTGTGAAAAAAGTGACTACAGGATAAGGGAGATTTTGAATTTCTGCACACACTAGTGGACACTGGACACTTTTGGATTGTGTGAGGCCCACTGAATATCAGAGCGCTATGTCACAGGCTCGATGGCACAGGTGTGAAAAAAGTGACTACAGGATCACAGAGATTTTGAATTTCTGCACACACTAGTGGACACTGGACACTTTTGGATTGTGTGAGGCCCACTGAATATCAGAGCGCTATGTCACAGGCTCGATGGCACAGGTGTGAAAAAAGTGACTACAGGATAAGGGAGATTTTGAATTTCTGCACACATTAGTGGACACTGGACACTTTTGGATTGTGTGAGGCCCACTGAATATCAGAGCGCTATGTCACAGGATCGATGGCACAGGTGTGAAAAAAGTGACTACAGGATCACAGAGATTTTGAATTTCTGCACACACTAGTGGACACTGGACACTTTTGAATTATGTGAGGCCCACTGAATATCAGAGCGCTATGTCACAGGCTCGATGGCACAGGTGTGAAAAAAGTGACTACAGGATAAGGGAGATTTTGAATTTCTGCACACACTAGTGGACAATGGACACTTTTGGATTGTGTGAGGCCCACTGAATATCAGAGCGCTATGTCACAGGCTCGATGGCACAGGTGTGAAAAAAGTGACTACAGGATAAGGGAGATTTTGAATTTCTGCACACACTAGTGGACACTGGACACTTTTGGATTGTGTGAGGCCCACTGAATATCAGAGCGCTACGTCACAGGCTCGATGGCACAGGTATGAAAAAAGTGACTACAGGATCACAGAGATTTTGAATTTCTGCACACACTAGTGGACACTGGACACTTTTGGATTGTGTGAGGCCCACTGAATATCAGAGCGCTATGTCACAGGCTCGATGGCACAGGTGTGAAAAAAGTGACTACAGGATAAGGGAGATTTTGAATTTCTGCACACACAAGTGGACACTGGACACTTTTGGATTGTGTGAGGCCCACTGAATATCAGAGCGCTATGTCACAGGCTCGATGGCACAGGTGTGAAAAAAGTGACTACAGGATAAGGGAGATTTTGAATTTCTGCACACACTAGTGGACACTGGACACTTTTGGATTGTGTGAGGCCCACTGAATATCAGAGCGCTATGTCAAAGGCTCGATGGCACAGGTGTGAAAAAAGTGACTACAGAATAAGGGAGATTTTGAATTTCTGCACACACTAGTGGACACTGGACACTTTTGTATTGTGTGAGGCCCACTGAATATCAGAGCGCTATGTCACAGGCTCGATGGCACAGGTGTGAAAAAAGTGACTACAGGATAAGGGAGATTTTGAATTTCTGCACACATTAGTGGACACTGGACACTTTTGGATTGTGTGAGGCCCACTGAATATCAGAGCGCTATGTCACAGGCTCGATGGCACAGGTGTGAAAAAAGTGACTACAGGATAAGGGAGATTTTGAATTTCTGCACACACTAGTGGACACTGGACACTTTTGGATTGTGTGTTGCCCAATGAATATCAGAGCGCTATGTCACAGGCTCGATGGCACAGGTGTGAAAAAAGTGACTACAGGATAAAGGAGATTTTGAATTTCTGCACACACTAGTGGACACTGGACACTTTTGGATTGTGTGAGACCCACTGAATATCAGAGCGCTATGTCACAGGCTCGATGGCACAGGTGTGAAAAAAGTGACTACAGGATAAGGGAAATTTTGAATTTCTGCACACACTAGTGGACACTGGACACTTTTGGATTGTGTGAGGCCCACTGAATATCAGAGCGCTATGTCACAGGCTCGATGGCACAGGTGTGAAAAAAGTGACTACAGGATAAGGGAGATTTTGAATTTCTGCACACACTAGTGGACACTGGACACTTTTGGATTGTGTGAGGCCCACTGAATTTCAGAGCGCTATGTCACAGGCTCGATGGCACAGGTGTGAAAAAAGTGACTATAGGATAAGGGAGATTTTGAATTTCTGCACACACTAGTGGACACTGGACACTTTTGGATTGTGTGAGGCCCACTGAATATCAGAGCGCTACGTCACAGGCTCGATGGCACAGGTGTGAAAAAAGTGACTACAGGATCACAGAGATTTTGAATTTCTGCACACACTAGTGGACACTGGACACTTTTGGATTGTGTGAGGCCCACTGAATATCAGAGCGCTACGTCACAGGCTCGATGGCACAGGTGTGAAAAAAGTGACTACAGGAACACAGAGATTTTGAATTTCTGCACACACTAGTGGACACTGGACACTTTTGGATTGTGTGAGGCCCACTGAATATCAGAGCGCTATGTCACAGGCTCGATGGCACAGGTGTGAAAAAAGTGACTACAGCATAAGGGAGATTTTGAATTTCTGCACACACTTGTGGACACTGGACACTTTTGGATTGTGTGAGGCCCACTGAATATCAAGCGCTATGTCACAGGCTCGATGGCATAGGTGTGAAAAAAGTGACTACAGCATAAGGGAGATTTTGAATTTCTGCACACACTTGTGGACGCTGGACACTTTTTGATTGTGTGAGGCCCACTGAATATCAGAGCGCTATGTCACAGGCTCGATGGCATAGGTGTGAAAAAAGTGACTACAGGATAAGGGAGATTTTGAATTTCTGCACACACTAGTGGACACTGGACACTTTTGGATTGTGTGAGGCCCACTGAATATCAGAGCGCTATGTCACAGGCTCGATGGCACAGGTGTGAAAAAAGTGACTACAGGATCACAGAGATTTTGAATTTCTGCACACACTAGTGGACACTGGACACTTTTGGATTGTGTGAGGCCCACTGAATATCAGAGCGCTATGTCACAGGCTCGATGGCACAGGTGTGAAAAAAGTGACTACAGGATAAGGGAGATTTTGAATTTCTGCACACATTAGTGGACACTGGACACTTTTGGATTGTGTGAGGCCCACTGAATATCAGAGCGCTATGTCACAGGCTCGATGGCACAGGTGTGAAAAAAGTGACTACAGGATCACAGAGATTTTGAATTTCTGCACACACTAGTGGACACTGGACACTTTTGAATTATGTGAGGCCCACTGAATATCAGAGCGCTATGTCACAGGCTCGATGGCACAGGTGTGAAAAAAGTGACTACAGGATAAGGGAGATTTTGAATTTCTGCACTCACTAGTGGACACTGGACACTTTTGGATTGTGTGAGGCCCACTGAATATCAGAGCGCTATGTCACAGGCTCGATGGCACAGGTGTGAAAAAAGTGACTACAGGATAAGGGAGATTTTGAATTTCTGCACACACTAGTGGACACTGGACACTTTTGGATTGTGTGAGGCCCACTGAATATCAGAGCGCTATGTCACAGGCTCGATGGCACAGGTGTGAAAAAAGTGACAATAGGATAAGGGAGATTTTGAATTTCCGCACACACTAGTGGACACTGGACACTTTTGGATTGTGTGAGGCCCACTGAATATCAGAGCGCTACGTCACAGGCTCGATGGCACAGGTATGAAAAAAGTGACTACAGGATCACAGAGATTTTGAATTTCTGCACACACTAGTGGACACTGGACACTTTTGGATTGTGTGAGGCCCACTGAATATCAGAGCGCTATGTCACAGGCTCGATGGCACAGGTGTGAAAAAAGTGACTACAGGATAAGGGAGATTTTGAATTTCTGCACACACAAGTGGACACTGGACACTTTTGGATTGTGTGAGGCCCACTGAATATCAGAGCGCTATGTCACAGGCTCGATGGCACAGGTGTGAAAAAAGTGACTACAGGATAAGGGAGATTTTGAATTTCTGCACACACTAGTGGACACTGGACACTTTTGGATTGTGTGAGGCCCACTGAATATCAGAGCGCTATGTCAAAGGCTCGATGGCACAGGTGTGAAAAAAGTGACTACAGAATAAGGGAGATTTTGAATTTCTGCACACACTAGTGGACACTGGACACTTTTGTATTGTGTGAGGCCCACTGAATATCAGAGCGCTATGTCACAGGCTCGATGGCACAGGTGTGAAAAAAGTGACTACAGGATAAGGGAGATTTTGAATTTCTGCACACATTAGTGGACACTGGACACTTTTGGATTGTGTGAGGCCCACTGAATATCAGAGCGCTATGTCACAGGCTCGATGGCACAGGTGTGAAAAAAGTGACTACAGGATAAGGGAGATTTTGAATTTCTGCACACACTAGTGGACACTGGACACTTTTGGATTGTGTGTTGCCCAATGAATATCAGAGCGCTATGTCACAGGCTCGATGGCACAGGTGTGAAAAAAGTGACTACAGGATAAAGGAGATTTTGAATTTCTGCACACACTAGTGGACACTGGACACTTTTGGATTGTGTGAGACCCACTGAATATCAGAGCGCTATGTCACAGGCTCGATGGCACAGGTGTGAAAAAAGTGACTACAGGATAAGGGAAATTTTGAATTTCTGCACACACTAGTGGACACTGGACACTTTTGGATTGTGTGAGGCCCACTGAATATCAGAGCGCTATGTCACAGGCTCGATGGCACAGGTGTGAAAAAAGTGACTACAGGATAAGGGAGATTTTGAATTTCTGCACACACTAGTGGACACTGGACACTTTTGGATTGTGTGAGGCCCACTGAATTTCAGAGCGCTATGTCACAGGCTCGATGGCACAGGTGTGAAAAAAGTGACTATAGGATAAGGGAGATTTTGAATTTCTGCACACACTAGTGGACACTGGACACTTTTGGATTGTGTGAGGCCCACTGAATATCAGAGCGCTACGTCACAGGCTCGATGGCACAGGTGTGAAAAAAGTGACTACAGGATCACAGAGATTTTGAATTTCTGCACACACTAGTGGACACTGGACACTTTTGGATTGTGTGAGGCCCACTGAATATCAGAGCGCTACGTCACAGGCTCGATGGCACAGGTGTGAAAAAAGTGACTACAGGAACACAGAGATTTTGAATTTCTGCACACACTAGTGGACACTGGACACTTTTGGATTGTGTGAGGCCCACTGAATATCAGAGCGCTATGTCACAGGCTCGATGGCACAGGTGTGAAAAAAGTGACTACAGCATAAGGGAGATTTTGAATTTCTGCACACACTTGTGGACACTGGACACTTTTGGATTGTGTGAGGCCCACTGAATATCAAGCGCTATGTCACAGGCTCGATGGCATAGGTGTGAAAAAAGTGACTACAGCATAAGGGAGATTTTGAATTTCTGCACACACTTGTGGACGCTGGACACTTTTTGATTGTGTGAGGCCCACTGAATATCAGAGCACTATGTCACAGGCTCGATGGCATAGGTGTGAAAAAAGTGACTACAGGATAAGGGAGATTTTGAATTTCTGCACACACTAGTGGACACTGGACACTTTTGGATTGTGTGAGGCCCACTGAATATCAGAGCGCTATGTCACAGGCTCGATGGCACAGGTGTGAAAAAAGTGACTACAGGATCACAGAGATTTTGAATTTCTGCACACACTAGTGGACACTGGACACTTTTGGATTGTGTGAGGCCCACTGAATATCAGAGCGCTATGTCACAGGCTCGATGGCACAGGTGTGAAAAAAGTGACTACAGGATCACAGAGATTTTGAATTTCTGCACACACTAGTGGACACTGGACACTTTTGGATTGTGTGAGGCCCACTGAATATCAGAGCGCTATGTCAAAGGCTCGATGGCACAGATGTGAAAAAAGTGACTACAGGATAAGAGAGATTTTGAATTTCTGCACACACTAGTGGACACTGGACACTTTTGGATTGTGTGAGGCCCATTGAATATCAGAGCACTATGTCACAGGCTCGATGGCACAGGTGTGAAAAAAGTGACTACAGGATAAGGGAGATTTTGAATTTCTGCACACACTAGTGGACACTGGACACTTTTGGATTGTGTGAGGCCCACTGAATATCAGAGCGCTACGTCACAGGCTCGATGGCACAGGTGTGAAAAAAGTGACTACAGGATCACAGAGATTTTGAATTTCTGCACACACTAGTGGACACTGGACACTTTTGGATTATGTGAGGCCCACTGAATATCAGAGCGCTATGTCACAGGCTCGATGGCACAGGTGTGAAAAAAGTGACTACAGGATAAGGGAGATTTTGAATTTCTGCACACACTAGTGGACACTGGACACTTTTGGATTGTGTGAGGCCCACTGAATAACAGAGCGCTATGTCACAGGCTCGATGGCACAGGTGTGAAAAAAGTGACAATAGGATAAGGGAGATTTTGAATTTCTGCACACACTAGTGGACACTGGACACTTTTGGATTGTGTGAGGCCCACTGAATATCAGAGCGCTACGTCACAGGCTCGATGGCACAGGTATGAAAAAAGTGACTACAGGATCACAGAGATTTTGAATTTCTGCACACACTAGTGGACACTGGACACTTTTGGATTGTGTGAGGCCCACTGAATATCAGAGCGCTATGTCACAGGCTCGATGGCACAGGTGTGAAAAAAGTGACTACAGGATAAGGGAGATTTTGAATTTCTGCACACACAAGTGGACACTGGACACTTTTGGATTGTGTGAGGCCCACTGAATATCAGAGCGCTATGTCACAGGCTCGATGGCACAGGTGTGAAAAAAGTGACTACAGGATAAGGGAGATTTTGAATTTCTGCACACATTAGTGGACACTGGACACTTTTGGATTGTGTGAGGCCCACTGAATATCAGAGCGCTATGTCAAAGGCTCGATGGCACAGGTGTGAAAAAAGTGACTACAGAATAAGGGAGATTTTGAATTTCTGCACACACTAGTGGACACTGGACACTTTTGGATTGTGTGAGGCCCACTGAATATCAGAGCGCTATGTCACAGGCTCGATGGCACAGGTGTGAAAAAAGTGACTACAAGATAAGGGAGATTTTGAATTTCTGCACACATTAGTGGACACTGGACACTTTTGGATTGTGTGAGGCCCACTGAATATCAGAGCGCTATGTCACAGGCTCGATGGCACAGGTGTGAAAAAAGTGACTACAGGATAAGGGAGATTTTGAATTTCTGCACACACTAGTGGACACTGGACACTTTTGGATTGTGTGTTGCCCACTGAATATCAGAGCGCTATGTCACAGGCTCGATGGCACAGGTGTGAAAAAAGTGACTACAGGATAAGGGAGATTTTGAATTTCTGCACACACTAGTGGACACTGGACACTTTTGGATTGTGTGAGGCCCACTGAATATCAGAGCGCTATGTCACAGGCTCGATGGCACAGGTGTGAAAAAAGTGACTACAGGATAAGGGAAATTTTGAATTTCTGCACACACTAGTGGACACTGGACACTTTTGGATTGTGTGAGGCCCACTGAATATCAGAGCGCTATGTCACAGGCTCGATGGCACAGGTGTGAAAAAAGTGACTACAGGATAAGGGAGATTTTGAATTTCTGCACACACTAGTGGACACTGGACACTTTTGGATTGTGTGAGGCCCACTGAATTTCAGAGCGCTATGTCACAGGCTCGATGGCACAGGTGTGAAAAAAGTGACTATAGGATAAGGGAGATTTTGAATTTCTGCACACACTAGTGGACACTGGACACTTTTGGATTGTGTGAGGCCCACTGAATATCAGAGCGCTACGTCACAGGCTCGATAGCACAGGTGTGAAAAAAGTGACTACAGGATCACAGAGATTTTGAATTTCTGCACACACTAGTGGACACTGGACACTTTTGGATTGTGTGAGGCCCACTGAATATCAGAGCGCTACGTCACAGGCTCGATGGCACAGGTGTGAAAAAAGTGACTACAGGAACACAGAGATTTTGAATTTCTGCACACACTAGAGGACACTGGACACTTTTGGATTGTGTGAGGCCCACTGAATATCAGAGCGCTATGTCACAGGCTCGATGGCACAGGTGTGAAAAAAGTGACTACAGCATAAGGGAGATTTTGAATTTCTGCACACACTTGTGGACACTGGACACTTTTGGATTGTGTGAGGCCCACTGAATATCAAGCGCTATGTCACAGGCTCGATGGCATAGGTGTGAAAAAAGTGACTACAGCATAAGGGAGATTTTGAATTTCTGCACACACTTGTGGACGCTGGACACTTTTTGATTGTGTGAGACCCACTGAATATCAGAGCGCTATGTCACAGGCTCGATGGCATAGGTGTGAAAAAAGTGACTACAGGATAAGGGAGATTTTGAATTTCTGCACACACTAGTGGACACTGGACACTTTTGGATTGTGTGAGGCCCACTGAATATCAGAGCGCTATGTCACAGGCTCGATGGCACAGGTGTGAAAAAAGTGACTACAGGATCACAGAGATTTTGAATTTCTGCACACACTAGTGGACACTGGACACTTTTGGATTGTGTGAGGCCCACTGAATATCAGAGCGCTATGTCACAGGCTCGATGGCACAGGTGTGAAAAAAGTGACTACAGGATAAGGGAGATTTTGAATTTCTGCACACACTAGTGGACACTGGACACTTTTGGATTGTCTGAGGCCCACTGAATATTAGAGCGCTATGTCACAGGCTCGATGGCACAGGTGTGAAAAAAGTGACTACAGGATCACAGAGATTTTGAATTTCTGCACACACTAGTGGACACTGGACACTTTTGGATTGTGTGAGGCCCACTGAATATCAGAGCGCTATGTCACAGGCTCGATGGCACAGGTGTGAAAAAAGTGACTGCAGGATAAGGGAGATTTTGAATTTCTGCACACATTAGTGGACACTGGACACTTTTGGATTGTGTGAGGCCCACTGAATATCAGAGCGCTATGTCATAGGCTCGATGGCACAGGTGTGAAAAAAGTGACTACAGGATAAGGGAAATTTTGAATTTCTGCACACACTAGTGGACACTGGACACTTTTGGATTGTGTGAGGCCCACTGAATATCAGAGCGCTATGTCAAAGGCTCGATGGCACAGGTGTGAAAAAAGTGACTACAGGATAAGAGAGATTTTGAATTTCTGCACACACTAGTGGACACTGGACACTTTTGGATTGTGTGAGGCCCACTGAATATCAGAGCGCTATGTCACAGGCTCGATGGCACAGGAGTGAAAAAAGTGACTACAGGATAAGGGAGATTTTGAATTTCTGCACACACTAGTGGACACTGGACACTTTTGGATTGTGTGAGGCCCACTGAATATCAGAGCGCTACGTCACAGGCTCGATGGCACAGGTGTGAAAAAAGTGACTACAGGATCACAGAGATTTTGAATTTCTGCACACACTAGTGGACACTGGACACTTTTGGATTATGTGAGGCCCACTGAATATCAGAGCGCTATGTCACAGGCTCGATGGCACAGGTGTGAAAAAAGTGACTACAGGATAAGGGAGATTTTGAATTTCTGCACACACTAGTGGACACTGGACACTTTTGGATTGTGTGAGGCCCACTGAATATCAGAGCGCTATGTCACAGGCTCGATGGCACAAGTGTGAAAAAAGTGACTACAGGATCACAGAGATTTTGAATTTCTGCACACACTTGTGGACACTGGACACTTTTTGATTGTGTGAGGCCCACTGAATATCAGAGCGCTATGTCACAGGCTCGATGGCACAGGTGTGAAAAAAGTGACTACAGGATAAGGGAGATTTTGAATTTCTGCACACACTAGTGGACACTGGACACTTTTGAATTGTGTGAGGCCCACTGAATATCAGAGCGCTATGTCACAGGCTCGATGGCACAGGTGTGAAAAAAGTGACTACAGGATCACAGAGATTTTGAATTTCTGCACACACTAGTGGACACTGGACACTTTTGGATTGTGTGAGGCCCACTGAATATCAGAGCGCTATGTCACAGGCTCGATGGCACAGGTGTGAAAAAAGTGACTACATGATCACAGAGATTTTGAATTTCTGCACACACTAGTGGACACTGGACACTTTTGGATTGTGTGAGGCCCACTGAATATCAGAGCGCTATGTCAAAGGCTCGATGGCACAGATGTGAAAAAAGTGACTACAGGATAAGAGAGATTTTGAATTTCTGCACACACTAGTGGACACTGGACACTTTTGGATTGTGTGAGGCCCATTGAATATCAGAGCACTATGTCACAGGCTCGATGGCACAGGTGTGAAAAAAGTGACTACAGGATAAGGGAGATTTTGAATTTCTGCACACACTAGTGGACACTGGACACTTTTGGATTGTGTGAGGCCCACTGAATATCAGAGCGCTACGTCACAGGCTCGATGGCACAGGTGTGAAAAAAGTGACTACAGGATCACAGAGATTTTGAATTTCTGCACACACTAGTGGACACTGGACACTTTTGGATTATGTGAGGCCCACTGAATATCAGAGCGCTATGTCACAGGCTCGATGGCACAGGTGTGAAAAAAGTGACTACAGGATAAGGGAGATTTTGAATTTCTGCACACACTAGTGGACACTGGACACTTTTGGATTGTGTGAGGCCCACTGAATAACAGAGCGCTATATGTCACAGGCTCGATGGCACAGGTGTGAAAAAAGTGACAATAGGATAAGGGAGATTTTGAATTTCTGCACACACTAGTGGACACTGGACACTTTTGGATTGTGTGAGGCCCACTCAATATTAGAGCGCTATGTCACAGGCTCGATGGCACAGGTGTGAAAAAAGTGACTACAGGATAAGAGAGATTTTGAATTTCTGCACACACTAGTGGACACTGGACACTTTTGGATTGTGTGAGGCCCACTGAATATCAGAGCGCTATGTCACAGGCTCGATGGCACAGGTGTGAAAAAAGTGACTACAGGATAAGGGAGATTTTGAATTTCTGCACACACTAGTGGACACTGGACACTTTTGGATTGTGTGAGGCCCACTGAATATCAGAGCGCTATGTCAAAGGCTCGATGGCACAGGTGTGAAAAAAGTGACTACAGGATAAGAGAGATTTTGAATTTCTGCACACACCAGTGGACACTGGACACTTTTGGATTGTTTGAGGCCCACTGAATATCAGAGCGCTATGTCACAGGCTCGATGGCACAGGTGTGAAAAAAGTGACTACAGGATAAGGGAGATTTTGAATTTCTGCACACACTAGTGGACACTGGACACTTTTGGATTGTGTGAGGCCCACTGAATATCAGAGCGCTACGTCATAGGCTCGATGGCACAGGTGTGAAAAAAGTGACTACAGGATCACAGAGATTTTGAATTTCTGCACACACTAGTGGACACTGGACACTTTTGGATTATGTGAGGCCCACTGAATATCAGAGCGCTATGTCACAGGCTCGATGGCACAGGTGTGAAAAAAGTGACTACAGGATAAGGGAGATTTTGAATTTCTGCACACACTAGTGGACACTGGACACTTTTGGATTGTGTGAGGCCCACTGAATATCAGAGCGCTATGTCACAGGCTCGATGGCACAGGTGTGAAAAAAGTGACTACAGGATAAGGGAGATTTTGAATTTCTGCACACACTAGTGGACACTGGACACTTTTGGATTGTGTGAGGCCCACTGAATATCAGAGCGCTATGTCACAGGCTCGATGGCATAGGTGTGAAAAAAGTGACAATAGGATAAGGGAGATTTTGAATTTCTGCACACACTAGTGGACACTGGACACTTTTGGATTGTGTGAGGCCCACTGAATATCAGAGCGCTATGTCACAGGCTCGATGGCACAGGTGTGAAAAAAGTGACTACAGGATCACAGAGATTTTGAATTTCTGCACACACTAGTGGACACTGGACACTTTTGGATTATGTGAGGCCCACTGAATATCAGAGCGCTATGTCACAGGCTCGATGGCATAGGTGTGAAAAAAGTGACTACAGGATAAGGGAGATTTTGAATTTCTGCACACACTAGTGGACACTGGACACTTTTGGATTGTGTGAGGCCCACTGAATATCAGAGCGCTATGTCACAGGCTCGATGGCACAGGTGTGAAAAAAGTGACTACAGGATAAGGGAGATTTTGAATTTCTGCACACACTAGTGGACACTGGACACTTTTGGATTGTGTGAGGCCCACTGAATATCAGAGCGCTATGTCAAAGGCTCGATGGCACAGGTGTGAAAAAAGTGACTACAGGATAAGGGAGATTTTGAATTTCTGCACACACTAGTGGACACTGGACAATTTTGGATTGTCTGAGGCCCACTGAATATTAGAGCGCTATGTCACAGGCTCGATGGCACAGGTGTGAAAAAAGTGACTACAGGATAAGGGAGATTTTGAATTTCTGCACACACTAGTGGACACTGGACACTTTTGGATTGTGTGAGGCCCACTGAATATCAGAGCGCTATGTCACAGGCTCGATGGCACAGGTGTGAAAAAAGTGACTACAGGATAAGGGAGATTTTGAATTTCTGCACACATTAGTGGACACTGGACACTTTTGGATTGTGTGAGGCCCACTGAATATCAGAGCGCTATGTCATAGGCTCGATGGCACAGGTGTGAAAAAAGTGACTACAGGATAAGGGAAATTTTGAATTTCTGCACACACTAGTGGACACTGGACACTTTTGGATTGTGTGAGGCCCACTGAATATCAGAGCGCTATGTCAAAGGCTCGATGGCACAGGTGTGAAAAAAGTGACTACAGGATAAGAGAGATTTTGAATTTCTGCACACACTAGTGGACACTGGACACTTTTGGATTGTGTGAGGCCCACTGAATATCAGAGCGCTATGTCACAGGCTCGATGGCACAGGTGTGAAAAAAGTGACTACAGGATAAGGGAGATTTTGAATTTCTGCACACACTAGTGGACACTGGACACTTTTGGATTGTGTGAGGCCCACTGAATATCAGAGCGCTACGTCACAGGCTCGATGGCACAGGTGTGAAAAAAGTGACTACAGGATCACAGAGATTTTGAATTTCTGCACACACTAGTGGACACTGGACACTTCTGGATTATGTGAGGCCCACTGAATATCAGAGCGCTATGTCACAGGCTCGATGGCACAGGTGTGAAAAAAGTGACTACAGGATAAGGGAGATTTTGAATTTCTGCACACACTAGTGGACACTGGACACTTTTGGATTGTGTGAGGCCCACTGAATATCAGAGCGCTATGTCACAGGCTCGATGGCACAGGTGTGAAAAAAGTGACTACAGGATAAGGGAGATTTTGAATTTCTGCACACACTAGTGGACACTGGACACTTTTGGATTGTGTGAGGCCCACTGAATATCAGAGCGCTATGTCATAGGCTCGATGGCACAGGTGTGAAAAAAGTGACTACAGGATAAGGGAAATTTTGAATTTCTGCACACACTAGTGGACACTGGACACTTTTGGATTGTGTGAGGCCCACTGAATATCAGAGCGCTATGTCAAAGGCTCGATGGCACAGGTGTGAAAAAAGTGACTACAGGATAAGAGAGATTTTGAATTTCTGCACACACTAGTGGACACTGGACACTTTTGGATTGTGTGAGGCCCACTGAATATCAGAGCGCTATGTCACAGGCTCGATGGCACAGGTGTGAAAAAAGTGACTACAGGATAAGGGAGATTTTGAATTTCTGCACACACTAGTGGACACTGGACACTTTTGGATTGTGTGAGGCCCACTGAATATCAGAGCGCTACGTCACAGGCTCGATGGCACAGGTGTGAAAAAAGTGACTACAGGATCACAGAGATTTTGAATTTCTGCACACACTAGTGGACACTGGACACTTCTGGATTATGTGAGGCCCACTGAATATCAGAGCGCTATGTCACAGGCTCGATGGCACAGGTGTGAAAAAAGTGACTACAGGATAAGGGAGATTTTGAATTTCTGCACACACTAGTGGACACTGGACACTTTTGGATTGTGTGAGGCCCACTGAATATCAGAGCGCTATGTCACAGGCTCGATGGCACAGGTGTGAAAAAAGTGACTACAGGATAAGGGAGATTTTGAATTTCTGCACACACTAGTGGACACTGGACACTTTTGGATTGTGTGAGGCCCACTGAATATCAGAGCGCTATGTCACAGGCTCGATGGCATAGGTGTGAAAAAAGTGACAATAGGATAAGGGAGATTTTGAATTTCTGCACACACTAGTGGACACTGGACACTTTTGGATTGTGTGAGGCCCACTGAATATCAGAGCGCTATGTCACAGGCTCGATGGCACAGGTGTGAAAAAAGTGACTACAGGATCACAGAGATTTTGAATTTCTGCACACACTAGTGGACACTGGACACTTTTGGATTATGTGAGGCCCACTGAATATCAGAGCGCTATGTCACAGGCTCGATGGCATAGGTGTGAAAAAAGTGACTACAGGATAAGGGAGATTTTGAATTTCTGCACACACTAGTGGACACTGGACACTTTTGGATTGTGTGAGGCCCACTGAATATCAGAGCGCTATGTCACAGGCTCGATGGCACAGGTGTGAAAAAAGTGACTACAGGATAAGGGAGATTTTGAATTTCTGCACACACTAGTGGACACTGGACACTTTTGGATTGTGTGAGGCCCACTGAATATCAGAGCGCTATGTCAAAGGCTCGATGGCACAGGTGTGAAAAAAGTGACTACAGAATAAGGGAGATTTTGAATTTCTGCACACACTAGTGGACACTGGACACTTTTGGATTGTGTGAGGCCCACTGAATATCAGAGCGCTATGTCACAGGCTCGATGGCACAGGTGTGAAAAAAGTGACTACAGGATAAGGGAGATTTTGAATTTCTGCACACATTAGTGGACAC
The DNA here is from genome assembly GCF_039654945.1 of Dendrobates tinctorius. Lineage (NCBI taxonomy): Eukaryota > Metazoa > Chordata > Amphibia > Anura > Dendrobatidae > Dendrobates > Dendrobates tinctorius. Next base: position 3,351,961 of record NW_027361866.1, read on the forward strand.
TAGACACTTTTGGATTGTGTGAGGCCCACTGAATATCAGAGCGCTATGTCACAGGCTCGATGGCACAGGTGTGAAAAAAGTGACTACAGGATAAGGGAGATTTTGAATTTCTGCACACACTAGTGGACACTGGACACTTTTGGATTGTGTGTTGCCCACTGAATATCAGAGCGCTATGTCACAGGCTCGATGGCACAGGTGTGAAAAAAGTGACTACAGGATAAGGGAGATTTTGAATTTCTGCACACACTAGTGGACACTGGACACTTTTGGATTGTGTGAGGCCCACTGAATATCAGAGCGCTATGTCACAGGCTCGATGGCACAGGTGTGAAAAAAGTGACTACAGGATAAGGGAGATTTTGAATTTCTGCACACACTAGTGGACACTGGACACTTTTGGATTGTGTGAGGCCCACTGAATATCAGAGCGCTATGTCACAGGCTCGATGGCACAGGTGTGAAAAAAGTGACTACAGGATAAGGGAGATTTTGAATTTCTGCACACACTAGTGGACACTGGACACTTTTGGATTGTGTGAGGCCCACTGAATATCAGAGCGCTATGTCACAGGCTCGATGGCACAGGTGTGAAAAAAGTGACTATAGGATAAGGGAGATTTTGAATTTCTGCACACACTAGTGGACACTGGACACTTTTGGATTGTGTGAGGCCCACTGAATATCAGAGCGCTACGTCACAGGCTCGATGGCACAGGTGTGAAAAAAGTGACTACAGGATCACAGAGATTTTGAATTTCTGCACACACTAGTGGACACTGGACACTTTTGGATTGTGTGAGGCCCACTGAATATCAGAGCGCTATGTCACAGGCTCGATGGCACAGGTGTGAAAAAAGTGACTACAGCATAAGGGAGATTTTGAATTTCTGCACACACTTGTGGACACTGGACACTTTTGGATTGTGTGAGGCCCACTGAATTTCAGAGCGCTATGTCACAGGCTCGATGGCACAGGTGTGAAAAAAGTGACTATAGGATAAGGGAGATTTTGAATTTCTGCACACACTAGTGGACACTGGACACTTTTGGATTGTGTGAGGCCCACTGAATATCAGAGCGCTACGTCACAGGCTCGATGGCACAGGTGTGAAAAAAGTGACTACAGGATCACAGAGATTTTGAATTTCTGCACACACTAGTGGACACTGGACACTTTTGGATTGTGTGAGGCCCACTGAATATCAGAGCGCTACGTCACAGGCTCGATGGCACAGGTGTGAAAAAAGTGACTACAGGAACACAGACATTTTGAATTTCTGCACACACTAGTGGACACTGGACACTTTTGGATTGTGTGAGGCCCACTGAATATCAGAGCGCTATGTCACAGGCTCGATGGCACAGGTGTGAAAAAAGTGACTACAGCATAAGGGAGATTTTGAATTTCTGCACACACTTGTGGACACTGGACACTTTTTGATTGTGTGAGGCCCACTGAATATCAGAGCGCTATGTCACAGGCTAGATGGCATAGGTGTGAAAAAAGTGACTACAGGATAAGGGAGATTTTGAATTTCTGCACACACTAGTGGACACTGGACACTTTTGGATTGTGTGAGGCCCACTGAATATCAGAGCGCTATGTCACAGGCTCGATGGCACAGGTGTGAAAAAAGTGACTACAGGATCACAGAGATTTTGAATTTCTGCACACACTAGTGGACACTGGACACTTTTGGATTGTGTGAGGCCCACTGAATATCAGAGCGCTATGTCACAGGCTCGATGGCACAGGTGTGAAAAAAGTGACTACAGGATAAGGGAGATTTTGAATTTCTGCACACACTAGTGGACACTGGACACTTTTGGATTGTCTGAGGCCCACTGAATATTAGAGCGCTATGTCACAGGCTCGATGGCACAGGTGTGAAAAAAGTGACTACAGGATAAGGGAGATTTTGAATTTCTGCACACACTAGCGGACACTGGACACTTTTGGATTGTGTGAGGCCCACTGAATATCAGAGCGCTATGTCACAGGCTCGATGGCACAGGTGTGAAAAAAGTGACTACAGGATAAGGGAGATTTTGAATTTCTGCACACATTAGTGGACACTGGACACTTTTGGATTGTGTGAGGCCCACTGAATATCAGAGCGCTATGTCACAGGCTCGATGGCACAGGTGTGAAAAAAGTGACTACAGGATAAGGGAAATTTTGAATTTCTGCACACACTAGTGGACACTGGACACTTTTGGATTGTGTGAGGCCCACTGAATATCAGAGCGCTATGTCAAAGGCTCGATGGCACAGGTGTGAAAAAAGTGACTACAGGATAAGAGAGATTTTGAATTTCTGCACACACTAGTGGACACTGGACACTTTTGGATTGTGTGAGGCCCACTGAATATCAGAGCGCTATGTCACAGGCTCGATGGCACAGGTGTGAAAAAAGTGACTACAGGATAAGGGAGATTTTGAATTTCTGCACACACTAGTGGACACTGGACACTTTTGGATTGTGTGAGGCCCACTGAATATCAGAGCGCTACGTCACAGGCTCGATGGCACAGGTGTGAAAAAAGTGACTACAGGATCACAGAGATTTTGAATTTCTGCACACACTAGTGGACACTGGACACTTTTGCATTATGTGAGGCCCACTGAATATCAGAGCGCTATGTCACAGGCTCGATGGCACAGGTGTGAAAAAAGTGACTACAGGATAAGGGAGATTTTGAATTTCTGCACACACTAGTGGACACTGGACACTTTTGGATTGTGTGAGGCCCACTGAATATCAGAGCGCTATGTCACAGGCTCGATGGCACAGGTGTGAAAAAAGTGACTACAGGATAAGGGAGATTTTGAATTTCTGCACACACTAGTGGACACTGGACACTTTTGGATTGTGTGAGGCCCACTGAATATCAGAGCGCTATGTCACAGGCTCGATGGCACAGGTGCGAAAAAAGTGACAATAGGATAAGGGAGATTTTGAATTTCTGCACACACTAGTGGACACTGGACACTTTTGGATTGTGTGAGGCCCACTGAATATCAGAGCGCTACGTCACAGGCTCGATGGCACAGGTATGAAAAAAGTGACTACAGGATCACAGAGATTTTGAATTTCTGCACACACTAGTGGACACTGGACACTTTTGGATTGTGTGAGGCCCACTGAATATCAGAGCGCTATGTCACAGGCTCGATGGCACAGGTGTGAAAAAAGTGACTACAGGATAAGGGAGATTTTGAATTTCTGCACACACAAGTGGACACTGGACACTTTTGGATTGTGTGAGGCCCACTGAATATCAGAGCGCTATGTCACAGGCTCGATGGCACAGGTGTGAAAAAAGTGACTACAGGATAATGGAGATTTTGAATTTCTGCACACACTAGTGGACACTGGACACTTTTGGATTGTGTGAGGCCCACTGAATATCAGAGCGCTATGTCAAAGGCTCGATGGCACAGGTGTGAAAAAAGTGACTACAGAATAAGGTAGATTTTGAATTTCTGCACACACTAGTGGACACTGGACACTTTTGGATTGTGTGAGGCCCACTGAATATCAGAGCGCTATGTCACAGGCTCGATGGCACAGGTGTGAAAAAAGTGACTACAGGATAAGGGAGATTTTGAATTTCTGCACACATTAGTGGACACTGGACACTTTTGGATTGTGTGAGGCCCACTGAATATCAGAGCGCTATGTCACAGGCTCGATGGCACAGGTGTGAAAAAAGTGACTACAGGATCACAGAGATTTTGAATTTCTGCACACACTAGTGGACACTGGACACTTTTGAATTATGTGAGGCCCACTGAATATCAGAGCGCTATGTCACAGGCTCGATGGCACAGGTGTGAAAAAAGTGACTACAGGATAAGGGAGATTTTGAATTTCTGCACACACTAGTGGACACTGGACACTTTTGGATTGTGTGAGGCCCACTGAATATCAGAGCGCTATGTCACAGGCTCGATGGCACAGGTGTGAAAAAAGTGACTACAGGATAAGGGAGATTTTGAATTTCTGCACACACTAGTGGACACTGGACACTTTTGGATTGTGTGAGGCCCACTGAATATCAGAGCGCTATGTCACAGGCTCGATGGCACAGGTGTGAAAAAAGTGACAATAGGATAAGGGAGATTTTGAATTTCTGCACACACTAGTGGACACTGGACACTTTTGGATTGTGTGAGGCCCACTGAATATCAGAGCGCTACGTCACAGGCTCGATGGCACAGGTATGAAAAAAGTGACTACAGGATCACAGAGATTTTGAATTTCTGCACACACTAGTGGACACTGGACACTTTTGGATTGTGTGAGGCCCACTGAATATCAGAGCGCTATGTCACAGGCTCGATGGCACAGGTGTGAAAAAAGTGACTACAGGATAAGGGAGATTTTGAATTTCTGCACACACAAGTGGACACTGGACACTTTTGGATTGTGTGAGGCCCACTGAATATCAGAGCGCTATGTCACAGGCTCGATGGCACAGGTGTGAAAAAAGTGACTACAGGATAAGGGAGATTTTGAATTTCTGCACACACTAGTGGACACTGGACACTTTTGGATTGTGTGAGGCCCACTGAATATCAGAGCGCTATGTCAAAGGCTCGATGGCACAGGTGTGAAAAAAGTGACTACAGAATAAGGGAGATTTTGAATTTCTGCACACACTAGTGGACACTGGACACTTTTGTATTGTGTGAGGCCCACTGAATATCAGAGCGCTATGTCACAGGCTCGATGGCACAGGTGTGAAAAAAGTGACTACAGGATAAGGGAGATTTTGAATTTCTGCACACATTAGTGGACACTGGACACTTTTGGATTGTGTGAGGCCCACTGAATATCAGAGCGCTATGTCACAGGCTCGATGGCACAGGTGTGAAAAAAGTGACTACAGGATAAGGGAGATTTTGAATTTCTGCACACACTAGTGGACACTGGACACTTTTGGATTGTGTGTTGCCCAATGAATATCAGAGCGCTATGTCACAGGCTCGATGGCACAGGTGTGAAAAAAGTGACTACAGGATAAAGGAGATTTTGAATTTCTGCACACACTAGTGGACACTGGACACTTTTGGATTGTGTGAGACCCACTGAATATCAGAGCGCTATGTCACAGGCTCAATGGCACAGGTGTGAAAAAAGTGACTACAGGATAAGGGAAATTTTGAATTTCTGCACACACTAGTGGACACTGGACACTTTTGGATTGTGTGAGGCCCACTGAATATCAGAGCGCTATGTCACAGGCTCGATGGCACAGGTGTGAAAAAAGTGACTACAGGATAAGGGAGATTTTGAATTTCTGCACACACTAGTGGACACTGGACACTTTTGGATTGTGTGAGGCCCACTGAATTTCAGAGCGCTATGTCACAGGCTCGATGGCACAGGTGTGAAAAAAGTGACTATAGGATAAGGGAGATTTTGAATTTCTGCACACACTAGTGGACACTGGACACTTTTGGATTGTGTGAGGCCCACTGAATATCAGAGCGCTACGTCACAGGCTCGATGGCACAGGTGTGAAAAAAGTGACTACAGGATCACAGAGATTTTGAATTTCTGCACACACTAGTGGACACTGGACACTTTTGGATTGTGTGAGGCCCACTGAATATCAGAGCGCTACGTCATAGGCTCGATGGCACAGGTGTGAAAAAAGTGACTACAGGAACACAGAGATTTTGAATTTCTGCACACACTAGTGGACACTGGACACTTTTGGATTGTGTGAGGCCCACTGAATATCAGAGCGCTATGTCACAGGCTCGATGGCACAGGTGTGAAAAAAGTGACTACAGCATAAGGGAGATTTTGAATTTCTGCACACACTTGTGGACACTGGACACTTTTGGATTGTGTGAGGCCCACTGAATATCAAGCGCTATGTCACAGGCTCGATGGCATAGGTGTGAAAAAAGTGACTACAGCATAAGGGAGATTTTGAATTTCTGCACACACTTGTGGACGCTGGACACTTTTTGATTGTGTGAGGCCCACTGAATATCAGAGCGCTATGTCACAGGCTCGATGGCATAGGTGTGAAAAAAGTGACTACAGGATAAGGGAGATTTTGAATTTCTGCACACACTAGTGGACACTGGACACTTTTGGATTGTGTGAGGCCCACTGAATATCAGAGCGCTATGTCACAGGCTCGATGGCACAGGTGTGAAAAAAGTGACTACAGGATCACAGAGATTTTGAATTTCTGCACACACTAGTGGACACTGGACACTTTTGGATTGTGTGAGGCCCACTGAATATCAGAGCGCTATGTCACAGGCTCGATGGCACAGGTGTGAAAAAAGTGACTACAGGATAAGGGAGATTTTGAATTTCTGCACACATTAGTGGACACTGGACACTTTTGGATTGTGTGAGGCCCACTGAATATCAGAGCGCTATGTCACAGGCTCGATGGCACAGGTGTGAAAAAAGTGACTACAGGATCACAGAGATTTTGAATTTCTGCACACACTAGTGGACACTGGACACTTTTGAATTATGTGAGGCCCACTGAATATCAGAGCGCTATGTCACAGGCTCGATGGCACAGGTGTGAAAAAAGTGACTACAGGATAAGGGAGATTTTGAATTTCTGCACACACTAGTGGACACTGGACACTTTTGTATTGTGTGAGGCCCACTGAATATCAGAGCGCTATGTCACAGGCTCGATGGCACAGGTGTGAAAAAAGTGACTACAGGATAAGGGAGATTTTGAATTTCTGCACACACTAGTGGACACTGGACACTTTTGGATTGTGTGAGGCCCACTGAATATCAGAGCGCTACGTCACAGGCTCGATGGCACAGGTATGAAAAAAGTGACTACAGGATCACAGAGATTTTGAATTTCTGCACACACTAGTGGACACTGGACACTTTTGGATTGTGTGAGGCCCACTGAATATCAGAGCGCTATGTCACAGGCTCGATGGCACAGGTGTGAAAAAAGTGACTACAGGATAAGGGAGATTTTGAATTTCTGCACACACAAGTGGACACTGGACACTTTTGGATTGTGTGAGGCCCACTGAATATCAGAGCGCTATGTCACAGGCTCGATGGCACAGGTGTGAAAAAAGTGACTACAGGATAAGGGAGATTTTGAATTTCTGCACACACTAGTGGACACTGGACACTTTTGGATTGTGTGAGGCCCACTGAATATCAGAGCGCTATGTCAAAGGCTCGATGGCACAGGTGTGAAAAAAGTGACTACAGAATAAGGGAGATTTTGAATTTCTGCACACACTAGTGGACACTGGACACTTTTGTATTGTGTGAGGCCCACTGAATATCAGAGCGCTATGTCACAGGCTCGATGGCACAGGTGTGAAAAAAGTGACTACAGGATAAGGGAGATTTTGAATTTCTGCACACATTAGTGGACACTGGACACTTTTGGATTGTGTGAGGCCCACTGAATATCAGAGCGCTATGTCACAGGCTCGATGGCACAGGTGTGAAAAAAGTGACTACAGGATAAGGGAGATTTTGAATTTCTGCACACACTAGTGGACACTGGACACTTTTGGATTGTGTGTTGCCCAATGAATATCAGAGCGCTATGTCACAGGCTCGATGGCACAGGTGTGAAAAAAGTGACTACAGGATAAAGGAGATTTTGAATTTCTGCACACACTAGTGGACACTGGACACTTTTGGATTGTGTGAGACCCACTGAATATCAGAGCGCTATGTCACAGGCTCGATGGCACAGGTGTGAAAAAAGTGACTACAGGATAAGGGAAATTTTGAATTTCTGCACACACTAGTGGACACTGGACACTTTTGGATTGTGTGAGGCCCACTGAATATCAGAGCGCTATGTCACAGGCTCGATGGCACAGGTGTGAAAAAAGTGACTACAGGATAAGGGAGATTTTGAATTTCTGCACACACTAGTGGACACTGGACACTTTTGGATTGTGTGAGGCCCACTGAATTTCAGAGCGCTATGTCACAGGCTCGATGGCACAGGTGTGAAAAAAGTGACTATAGGATAAGGGAGATTTTGAATTTCTGCACACACTAGTGGACACTGGACACTTTTGGATTGTGTGAGGCCCACTGAATATCAGAGCGCTACGTCACAGGCTCGATGGCACAGGTGTGAAAAAAGTGACTACAGGATCACAGAGATTTTGAATTTCTGCACACACTAGTGGACACTGGACACTTTTGGATTGTGTGAGGCCCACTGAATATCAGAGCGCTACGTCACAGGCTCGATGGCACAGGTGTGAAAAAAGTGACTACAGGAACACAGAGATTTTGAATTTCTGCACACACTAGTGGACACTGGACACTTTTGGATTGTGTGAGGCCCACTGAATATCAGAGCGCTATGTCACAGGCTCGATGGCACAGGTGTGAAAAAAGTGACTACAGCATAAGGGAGATTTTGAATTTCTGCACACACTTGTGGACACTGGACACTTTTGGATTGTGTGAGGCCCACTGAATATCAAGCGCTATGTCACAGGCTCGATGGCATAGGTGTGAAAAAAGTGACTACAGCATAAGGGAGATTTTGAATTTCTGCACACACTTGTGGACGCTGGACACTTTTTGATTGTGTGAGGCCCACTGAATATCAGAGCGCTATGTCACAGGCTCGATGGCATAGGTGTGAAAAAAGTGACTACAGGATAAGGGAGATTTTGAATTTCTGCACACACTAGTGGACACTGGACACTTTTGGATTGTGTGAGGCCCACTGAATATCAGAGCGCTATGTCACAGGCTCGATGGCACAGGTGTGAAAAAAGTGACTACAGGATCACAGAGATTTTGAATTTCTGCACACACTAGTGGACACTGGACACTTTTGGATTGTGTGAGGCCCACTGAATATCAGAGCGCTATGTCACAGGCTCGATGGCACAGGTGTGAAAAAAGTGACTACAGGATAAGGGAGATTTTGAATTTCTGCACACATTAGTGGACACTGGACACTTTTGGATTGTGTGAGGCCCACTGAATATCAGAGCGCTATGTCACAGGCTCGATGGCACAGGTGTGAAAAAAGTGACTACAGGATCACAGAGATTTTGAATTTCTGCACACACTAGTGGACACTGGACACTTTTGAATTATGTGAGGCCCACTGAATATCAGAGCGCTATGTCACAGGCTCGATGGCACAGGTGTGAAAAAAGTGACTACAGGATAAGGGAGATTTTGAATTTCTGCACTCACTAGTGGACACTGGACACTTTTGGATTGTGTGAGGCCCACTGAATATCAGAGCGCTATGTCACAGGCTCGATGGCACAGGTGTGAAAAAAGTGACTACAGGATAAGGGAGATTTTGAATTTCTGCACACACTAGTGGACACTGGACACTTTTGGATTGTGTGAGGCCCACTGAATATCAGAGCGCTATGTCACAGGCTCGATGGCACAGGTGTGAAAAAAGTGACAATAGGATAAGGGAGATTTTGAATTTCCGCACACACTAGTGGACACTGGACACTTTTGGATTGTGTGAGGCCCACTGAATATCAGAGCGCTACGTCACAGGCTCGATGGCACAGGTATGAAAAAAGTGACTACAGGATCACAGAGATTTTGAATTTCTGCACACACTAGTGGACACTGGACACTTTTGGATTGTGTGAGGCCCACTGAATATCAGAGCGCTATGTCACAGGCTCGATGGCACAGGTGTGAAAAAAGTGACTACAGGATAAGGGAGATTTTGAATTTCTGCACACACAAGTGGACACTGGACACTTTTGGATTGTGTGAGGCCCACTGAATATCAGAGCGCTATGTCACAGGCTCGATGGCACAGGTGTGAAAAAAGTGACTACAGGATAAGGGAGATTTTGAATTTCTGCACACACTAGTGGACACTGGACACTTTTGGATTGTGTGAGGCCCACTGAATATCAGAGCGCTATGTCAAAGGCTCGATGGCACAGGTGTGAAAAAAGTGACTACAGAATAAGGGAGATTTTGAATTTCTGCACACACTAGTGGACACTGGACACTTTTGTATTGTGTGAGGCCCACTGAATATCAGAGCGCTATGTCACAGGCTCGATGGCACAGGTGTGAAAAAAGTGACTACAGGATAAGGGAGATTTTGAATTTCTGCACACATTAGTGGACACTGGACACTTTTGGATTGTGTGAGGCCCACTGAATATCAGAGCGCTATGTCACAGGCTCGATGGCACAGGTGTGAAAAAAGTGACTACAGGATAAGGGAGATTTTGAATTTCTGCACACACTAGTGGACACTGGACACTTTTGGATTGTGTGTTGCCCAATGAATATCAGAGCGCTATGTCACAGGCTCGATGGCACAGGTGTGAAAAAAGTGACTACAGGATAAAGGAGATTTTGAATTTCTGCACACACTAGTGGACACTGGACACTTTTGGATTGTGTGAGACCCACTGAATATCAGAGCGCTATGTCACAGGCTCGATGGCACAGGTGTGAAAAAAGTGACTACAGGATAAGGGAAATTTTGAATTTCTGCACACACTAGTGGACACTGGACACTTTTGGATTGTGTGAGGCCCACTGAATATCAGAGCGCTATGTCACAGGCTCGATGGCACAGGTGTGAAAAAAGTGACTACAGGATAAGGGAGATTTTGAATTTCTGCACACACTAGTGGACACTGGACACTTTTGGATTGTGTGAGGCCCACTGAATTTCAGAGCGCTATGTCACAGGCTCGATGGCACAGGTGTGAAAAAAGTGACTATAGGATAAGGGAGATTTTGAATTTCTGCACACACTAGTGGACACTGGACACTTTTGGATTGTGTGAGGCCCACTGAATATCAGAGCGCTACGTCACAGGCTCGATGGCACAGGTGTGAAAAAAGTGACTACAGGATCACAGAGATTTTGAATTTCTGCACACACTAGTGGACACTGGACACTTTTGGATTGTGTGAGGCCCACTGAATATCAGAGCGCTACGTCACAGGCTCGATGGCACAGGTGTGAAAAAAGTGACTACAGGAACACAGAGATTTTGAATTTCTGCACACACTAGTGGACACTGGACACTTTTGGATTGTGTGAGGCCCACTGAATATCAGAGCGCTATGTCACAGGCTCGATGGCACAGGTGTGAAAAAAGTGACTACAGCATAAGGGAGATTTTGAATTTCTTCACACACTTGTGGACACTGGACACTTTTGGATTGTGTGAGGCCCACTGAATATCAAGCGCTATGTCACAGGCTCGATGGCATAGGTGTGAAAAAAGTGACTACAGCATAAGGGAGATTTTGAATTTCTGCACACACTTGTGGACGCTGGACACTTTTTGATTGTGTGAGGCCCACTGAATATCAGAGCGCTATGTCACAGGCTCGATGGCATAGGTGTGAAAAAAGTGACTACAGGATAAGGGAGATTTTGAATTTCTGCACACACTAGTGGACACTGGACACTTTTGGATTGTGTGAGGCCCACTGAATATCAGAGCGCTATGTCACAGGCTCGATGGCACAGGTGTGAAAAAAGTGACTACAGGATCACAGAGATTTTGAATTTCTGCACACACTAGTGGACACTGGACACTTTTGGATTGTGTGAGGCCCACTGAATATCAGAGCGCTATGTCACAGGCTCGATGGCACAGGTGTGAAAAAAGTGACTACAGGATAAGGGAGATTTTGAATTTCTGCACACACTAGTGGACACTGGACACTTTTGGATTGTCTGAGGCCCACTGAATATTAGAGCGCTATGTCACAGGCTCGATGGCACAGGTGTGAAAAAAGTGACTACAGGATAAGGGAGATTTTGAATTTCTGCACACACTAGTGGACACTGGACACTTTTGGATTGTGTGAGGCCCACTGAATATCAGAGCGCTATGTCACAGGCTCGATGGCACAGGTGTGAAAAAAGTGACTACAGGATAAGGGAGATTTTGAATTTCTGCACACATTAGTGGACACTGGACACTTTTGGATTGTGTGAGGCCCACTGAATATCAGAGCGCTATGTCACAGGCTCGATGGCACAGGTGTGAAAAAAGTGACTACAGGATAAGGGAAATTTTGAATTTCTGCACACACTAGTGGACACTGGACACTTTTGGATTGTGTGAGGCCCACTGAATATCAGAGCGCTATGTCAAAGGCTCGATGGCACAGGTGTGAAAAAAGTGACTACAGGATAAGAGAGATTTTGAATTTCTGCACACACTAGTGGACACTGGACACTTTTGGATTGTGTGAGGCCCACTGAATATCAGAGCGCTATGTCACAGGCTCAATGGCACAGGTGTGAAAAAAGTGACTACAGGATAAGGGAGATTTTGAATTTCTGCACACACTAGTGGACACTGGACACTTTTGGATTGTGTGAGGCCCACTGAATATCAGAGCGCTACGTCACAGGCTCGATGGCACAGGTGTGAAAAAAGTGACTACAGGATCACAGAGATTTTGAATTTCTGCACACACTAGTGGACACTGGACACTTTTGGATTATGTGAGGCCCACTGAATATCAGAGCGCTATGTCACAGGCTCGATGGCACAGGTGTGAAAAAAGTGACTACAGGATAAGGGAGATTTTGAATTTCTGCACACACTAGTGGACACTGGACACTTTTGGATTGTGTGAGGCCCACTGAATATCAGAGCGCTATGTCACAGGCTCGATGGCACAGGTGTGAAAAAAGTGACTACAGGATAAGGGAGATTTTGAATTTCTGCACACACTAGTGGACACTGGACACTTTTGGATTGTGTGAGGCCCACTGAATATCAGAGCGCTATGTCACAGGCTCGATGGCACAGGTGTGAAAAAAGTGACAATAGGATAAGGGAGATTTTGAATTTCTGCACACACTAGTGGACACTGGACACTTTTGGATTGTGTGAGGCCCACTGAATATCAGAGCGCTACGTCACAGGCTCGATGGCACAGGTATGAAAAAAGTGACTACAGGATCACAGAGATTTTGAATTTCTGCACACACTAGTGGACACTGGACACTTTTGGATTGTGTGAGGCCCACTGAATATCAGAGCGCTATGTCACAGGCTCGATGGCACAGGTGTGAAAAAAGTGACTACATGATAAGGGAGATTTTGAATTTCTGCACACACTAGTGGACACTGGACACTTTTGGATTGTGTGAGGCCCACTGAATATCAGAGCGCTATGGCACAGGCTCGATGGCACAGGTGTGAAAAAAGTGACTACAGGATAAGGGAGATTTTGAATTTCTGCACACATTAGTGGACACTGGACACTTTTGGATTGTGTGAGGCCCACTGAATATCAGAGCGCTATGTCACAGGCTCGATGGCACAGGTGTGAAAAAAGTGACTACAGGATAAGGGAGATTTTGAATTTCTGCACACACTAGTGGACACTGGACACTTTTGGATTGTGTGTTGCCCACTGAATATCAGAGCGCTATGTCACAGGCTCGATGGCACAGGTGTGAAAAAAGTGACTACAGGATAAGGGAGATTTTGAATTTCTGCACACACTAGTGGACACTGGACACTTTTGGATTGTGTGAGGCCCACTGAATATCAGAGCGCTATGTCACAGGCTCGATGGCACAGGTGTGAAAAAAGTGACTACAGGATAAGGGAGATTTTGAATTTCTGCACACACTAGTGGACACTGGACACTTTTGGATTGTGTGAGGCCCACTGAATTTCAGAGCGCTATGTCACAGGCTCGATGGCACAGGTGTGAAAAAAGTGACTATAGGATAAGGGAGATTTTGAATTTCTGCACACACTAGTGGACACTGGACACTTTTGGATTGTGTGAGGCCCACTGAATATCAGAGCGCTACGTCACAGGCTCGATGGCACAGGTGTGAAAAAAGTGACTACAGGATCACAGAGATTTTGAATTTCTGCACACACTAGTGGACACTGGACACTTTTGGATTGTGTGAGGCCCACTGAATATCAGAGCGCTATGTCACAGGCTCGATGGCACAGGTGTGAAAAAAGTGACTACAGGATCACAGAGATTTTGAATTTCTGCACACACTAGTGGACACTGGACACTTTTGGATTATGTGAGGCCCACTGAATATCAGAGCGCTATGTCACAGGCTCGATGGCATAGGTGTGAAAAAAGTGACTACAGGATAAGGGAGATTTTGAATTTCTGCACACACTAGTGGACACTGGACACTTTTGGATTGTGTGAGGCCCACTGAATATCAGAGCGCTATGTCACAGGCTCGATGGCACAGGTGTGAAAAAAGTGACTACAGGATAAGGGAGATTTTGAATTTCTGCACACACTAGTGGACATTGGACACTTTTGGATTGTGTGAGGCCCACTGAATATCAGAGCGCTATGTCACAGGCTCGATGGCACAGGTGTGAAAAAAGTGACAATAGGATAAGGGAGATTTTGAATTTCTGCACACACTAGTGGACACTGGACACTTTTGGATTGTGTGAGGCCCACTGAATATCAGAGCGCTACGTCACAGGCTCGATGGCACAGGTATGAAAAAAGTGACTACAGGATCACAGAGATTTTGAATTTCTGCACACACTAGTGGACACTGGACACTTTTGGATTGTGTGAGGCCCACTGAATATCAGAGCGCTATGTCACAGGCTCGATGGCACAGGTGTGAAAAAAGTGACTACAGGATAAGGGAGATTTTGAATTTCTGCACACACAAGTGGACACTGGACACTTTTGGATTGTGTGAGGCCCACTGAATATCAGAGCGCTATGTCACAGGCTCGATGGCACAGGTGTGAAAAAAGTGACTACAGGATAATGGAGATTTTGAATTTCTGCACACACTAGTGGACACTGGACACTTTTGGATTGTGTGAGGCCCACTGAATATCAGAGCGCTATGTCAAAGGCTCGATGGCACAGGTGTGAAAAAAGTGACTACAGAATAAGGGAGATTTTGAATTTCTGCACACACTAGTGGACACTGGACACTTTTGGATTGTGTGAGGCCCACTGAATATCAGAGCGCTATGTCACAGGCTCGATGGCACAGGTGTGAAAAAAGTGACTACAGGATAAGGGAGATTTTGAATTTCTGCACACATTAGTGGACACTGGACACTTTTGGATTGTGTGAGGCCCACTGAATATCAGAGCGCTATGTCACAGGCTCGATGGCACAGGTGTGAAAAAAGTGACTACAGGATCACAGAGATTTTGAATTTCTGCACACACTAGTGGACACTGGACACTTTTGAATTATGTGAGGCCCACTGAATATCAGAGCGCTATGTCACAGGCTCGATGGCACAGGTGTGAAAAAAGTGACTACAGGATAAGGGAGATTTTGAATTTCTGCACACACTAGTGGACACTGGACACTTTTGGATTGTGTGAGGCCCACTGAATATCAGAGCGCTATGTCACAGGCTCGATGGCACAGGTGTGAAAAAAGTGACTACAGGATAAGGGAGATTTTGAATTTCTGCACACACTAGTGGACACTGGACACTTTTGGATTGTGTGTTGCCCACTGAATATCAGAGCGCTATGTCACAGGCTCGATGGCACAGGTGTGAAAAAAGTGACTACAGGATAAGGGAGATTTTGAATTTCTGCACACACTAGTGGACACTGGACACTTTTGGATTGTGTGAGGCCCACTGAATATCAGAGCGCTATGTCACAGGCTCGATGGCACAGGTGTGAAAAAAGTGACTACAGGATAAGGGAGATTTTGAATTTCTGCACACACTAGTGGACACTGGACACTTTTGGATTGTGTGAGGCCCACTGAATTTCAGAGCGCTATGTCACAGGCTCGATGGCACAGGTGTGAAAAAAGTGACTATAGGATAAGGGAGATTTTGAATTTCTGCACACACTAGTGGACACTGGACACTTTTGGATTGTGTGAGGCCCACTGAATATCAGAGCGCTACGTCACAGGCTCGATGGCACAGGTGTGAAAAAAGTGACTACAGGATCACAGAGATTTTGAATTTCTGCACACACTAGTGGACACTGGACACTTTTGGATTGTGTGAGGCCCACTGAATATCAGAGCGCTACGTCACAGGCTCGATGGCACAGGTGTGAAAAAAGTGACTACAGGATCACAGAGATTTTGAATTTCTGCACACACTAGTGGACACTGGACACTTTTGGATTGTGTGAGGGCCACTGAATATCAGAGCGCTATGTCACAGGCTCGATGGCACAGGTGTGAAAAAAGTGACTACAGCATAAGGGAGATTTTGAATTTCTGCACACACTTGTGGACACTGGACACTTTTGGATTGTGTGAGGCCCACTGAATATCAAGCGCTATGTCACAGGCTCGATGGCATAGGTGTGAAAAAAGTGACTACAGGATAAGGGAGATTTTGAATTTCTGCACACACTAGTGGACACTGGACACTTTTGGATTGTGTGAGGCCCACTGAATATCAGAGCGCTATGTCACAGGCTCGATGGCACAGGTGTGAAAAAAGTGACTACAGGATCACAGAGATTTTGAATTTCTGCACACACTAGTGGACACTGGACACTTTTGGATTATGTGAGGCCCACTGAATATCAGAGCGCTATGTCACAGGCTCGATGGCATAGGTGTGAAAAAAGTGACTACAGGATAAGGGAGATTTTGAATTTCTGCACACACTAGTGGACACTGGACACTTTTGGATTGTGTGAGGCCCACTGAATATCAGAGCGCTATGTCACAGGCTCGATGGCACAGGTGTGAAAAAAGTGACTACAGGATAAGGGAGATTTTGAATTTCTGCACACACTAGTGGACATTGGACACTTTTGGATTGTGTGAGGCCCACTGAATATCAGAGCGCTATGTCACAGGCTCGATGGCACAGGTGTGAAAAAAGTGACAATAGGATAAGGGAGATTTTGAATTTCTGCACACACTAGTGGACACTGGACACTTTTGGATTGTGTGAGGCCCACTGAATATCAGAGCGCTATGTCACAGGCTCGATGGCACAGGTGTGAAAAAAGTGACAATAGGATAAGGGAGATTTTGAATTTCTGCACACACTAGTGGACACTGGACACTTTTGGATTGTGTGAGGCCCACTGAATATCAGAGCGCTATGTCACAGGCTCGATGGCACAGGTGTGAAAAAAGTGACAATAGGATAAGGGAGATTTTGAATTTCTGCACACACTAGTGGACACTGGACACTTTTGGATTGTGTGAGGCCCACTGAATATCAGAGCGCTACGTCACAGGCTCGATGGCACAGGTATGAAAAAAGTGACTACAGGATCACAGAGATTTTGAATTTCTGCACACACTAGTGGACACTGGACACTTTTGGATTGTGTGAGGCCCACTGAATATCAGAGCGCTATGTCACAGGCTCGATGGCACAGGTGTGAAAAAAGTGACTACAGGATAAGGGAGATTTTGAATTTCTGCACACACAAGTGGACACTGGACACTTTTGGATTGTGTGAGGCCCACTGAATATCAGAGCGCTATGTCACAGGCTCGATGGCACAGGTGTGAAAAAAGTGACTACAGGATAATGGAGATTTTGAATTTCTGCACACACTAGTGGACACTGGACACTTTTGGATTGTGTGAGGCCCACTGAATATCAGAGCGCTATGTCAAAGGCTCGATGGCACAGGTGTGAAAAAAGTGACTACAGAATAAGGGAGATTTTGAATTTCTGCACACACTAGTGGACACTGGACACTTTTGGATTGTGTGAGGCCCACTGAATATCAGAGCGCTATGTCACAGGCTCGATGGCACAGGTGTGAAAAAAGTGACTACAGGATAAGGGAGATTTTGAATTTCTGCACACATTAGTGGACACTGGACACTTTTGGATTGTGTGAGGCCCACTGAATATCAGAGCGCTATGTCACAGGCTCGATGGCACAGGTGTGAAAAAAGTGACTACAGGATCACAGAGATTTTGAATTTCTGCACACACTAGTGGACACTGGACACTTTTGAATTATGTGAGGCCCACTGAATATCAGAGCGCTATGTCACAGGCTCGATGGCACAGGTGTGAAAAAAGTGACTACAGGATAAGGGAGATTTTGAATTTCTGCACACACTAGTGGACACTGGACACATTTGGATTGTGTGAGGCCCACTGAATATCAGAGCGCTATGTCACAGGCTCGATGGCACAGGTGTGAAAAAAGTGACTACAGGATAAGGGAGATTTTGAATTTCTGCACACACTAGTGGACACTGGACACTTTTGGATTGTGTGTTGCCCACTGAATATCAGAGCGCTATGTCACAGGCTCGATGGCACAGGTGTGAAAAAAGTGACTACAGGATAAGGGAGATTTTGAATTTCTGCACACACTAGTGGACACTGGACACTTTTGGATTGTGTGAGGCCCACTGAATATCAGAGCGCTATGTCACAGGCTCGATGGCACAGGTGTGAAAAAAGTGACTACAGGATAAGGGAGATTTTGAATTTCTGCACACACTAGTGGACACTGGACACTTTTGGATTGTGTGAGGCCCACTGAATATCAGAGCGCTATGTCACAGGCTCGATGGCACAGGTGTGAAAAAAGTGACTACAGGATCACAGAGATTTTGAATTTCTGCACACACTAGTGGACACTGGACACTTTTGGATTGTGTGAGGCCCACTGAATATCAGAGCGCTACGTCACAGGCTCGATGGCACAGGTGTGAAAAAAGTGACTACAGGATCACAGAGATTTTGAATTTCTGCACACACTAGTGGACACTGGACACTTTTGGATTGTGTGAGGGCCACTGAATATCAGAGCGCTATGTCACAGGCTCGATGGCACAGGTGTGAAAAAAGTGACTACAGCATAAGGGAGATTTTGAATTTCTGCACACACTTGTGGACACTGGACACTTTTGGATTGTGTGAGGCCCACTGAATATCAAGCGCTATGTCACAGGCTCGATGGCATAGGTGTGAAAAAAGTGACTACAGGATAAGGGAGATTTTGAATTTCTGCACACACTAGTGGACACTGGACACTTTTGGATTGTGTGAGGCCCACTGAATATCAGAGCGCTATGTCACAGGCTCGATGGCACAGGTGTGAAAAAAGTGACTACAGGATCACAGAGATTTTGAATTTCTGCACACACTAGTGGACACTGGACACTTTTGGATTATGTGAGGCCCACTGAATATCAGAGCGCTATGTCACAGGCTCGATGGCATAGGTGTGAAAAAAGTGACTACAGGATAAGGGAGATTTTGAATTTCTGCACACACTAGTGGACACTGGACACTTTTGGATTGTGTGAGGCCCACTGAATATCAGAGCGCTATGTCACAGGCTCGATGGCACAGGTGTGAAAAAAGTGACTACAGGATAAGGGAGATTTTGAATTTCTGCACACACTAGTGGACATTGGACACTTTTGGATTGTGTGAGGCCCACTGAATATCAGAGCGCTATGTCACAGGCTCGATGGCACAGGTGTGAAAAAAGTGACAATAGGATAAGGGAGATTTTGAATTTCTGCACACACTAGTGGACACTGGACACTTTTGGATTGTGTGAGGCCCACTGAATATCAGAGCGCTATGTCACAGGCTCGATGGCACAGGTGTGAAAAAAGTGACAATAGGATAAGGGAGATTTTGAATTTCTGCACACACTAGTGGACACTGGACACTTTTGGATTGTGTGAGGCCCACTGAATATCAGAGCGCTATGTCACAGGCTCGATGGCACAGGTGTGAAAAAAGTGACAATAGGATAAGGGAGATTTTGAATTTCTGCACACACTAGTGGACACTGGACACTTTTGGATTGTGTGAGGCCCACTGAATATCAGAGCGCTACGTCACAGGCTCGATGGCACAGGTATGAAAAAAGTGACTACAGGATCACAGAGATTTTGAATTTCTGCACACACTAGTGGACACTGGACACTTTTGGATTGTGTGAGGCCCACTGAATATCAGAGCGCTATGTCACAGGCTCGATGGCACAGGTGTGAAAAAAGTGACTACAGGATAAGGGAGATTTTGAATTTCTGCACACACAAGTGGACACTGGACACTTTTGGATTGTGTGAGGCACACTGAATATCAGAGCGCTATGTCACAGGCTCGATGGCACAGGTGTGAAAAAAGTGACTACAGGATAATGGAGATTTTGAATTTCTGCACACACTAGTGGACACTGGACACTTTTGGATTGTGTGAGGCCCACTGAATATCAGAGCGCTATGTCAAAGGCTCGATGGCACAGGTGTGAAAAAAGTGACTACAGAATAAGGGAGATTTTGAATTTCTGCACACACTAGTGGACACTGGACACTTTTGGATTGTGTGAGGCCCACTGAATATCAGAGCGCTATGTCACAGGCTCGATGGCACAGGTGTGAAAAAAGTGACTACAGGATAAGGGAGATTTTGAATTTCTGCACACATTAGTGGACACTGGACACTTTTGGATTGTGTGAGGCCCACTGAATATCAGAGCGCTATGTCACAGGCTCGATGGCACAGGTGTGAAAAAAGTGACTACAGGATCACAGAGATTTTGAATTTCTGCACACACTAGTGGACACTGGACACTTTTGAATTATGTGAGGCCCACTGAATATCAGAGCGCTATGTCACAGGCTCGATGGCACAGGTGTGAAAAAAGTGACTACAGGATAAGGGAGATTTTGAATTTCTGCACACACTAGTGGACACTGGACACTTTTGGATTGTGTGAGGCCCACTGAATATCAGAGCGCTATGTCACAGGCTCGATGGCACAGGTGTGAAAAAAGTGACTACAGGATAAGGGAGATTTTGAATTTCTGCACACACTAGTGGACACTGGACACTTTTGGATTGTGTGAGGCCCACTGAATATCAGAGCGCTATGTCACAGGCTCGATGGCACAGGTGTGAAAAAAGTGACAATAGGATAAGGGAGATTTTGAATTTCTGCACACACTAGTGGACACTGGACACTTTTGGATTGTGTGAGGCCCACTGAATATCAGAGCGCTACGTCACAGGCTCGATGGCACAGGTATGAAAAAAGTGACTACAGGATCACAGAGATTTTGAATTTCTGCACACACTAGTGGACACTGGACACTTTTGGATTGTGTGAGGCCCACTGAATATCAGAGCGCTATGTCACAGGCTCGATGGCACAGGTGTGAAAAAAGTGACTACAGGATAAGGGAGATTTTGAATTTCTGCACACACAAGTGGACACTGGACACTTTTGGATTGTGTGAGGCCCACTGAATATCAGAGCGCTATGTCACAGGCTCGATGGCACAGGTGTGAAAAAAGTGACTACAGGATAAGGGAGATTTTGAATTTCTGCACACACTAGTGGACACTGGACACTTTTGGATTGTGTGAGGCCCACTGAATATCAGAGCGCTATGTCAAAGGCTCGATGGCACAGGTGTGAAAAAAGTGACTACAGAATAAGGGAGATTTTGAATTTCTGCACACACTAGTGGACACTGGACACTTTTGGATTGTGTGAGGCCCACTGAATATCAGAGCGCTATGTCACAGGCTCGATGGCACAGGTGTGAAAAAAGTGACTACAGGATAAGGGAGATTTTGAATTTCTGCACACATTAGTGGACACTGGACACTTTTGGATTGTGTGAGGCCCACTGAATATCAGAGCGCTATGTCACAGGCTCGATGGCACAGGTGTGAAAAAAGTGACTACAGGATAAGGGAGATTTTGAATTTCTGCACACACTAGTGGACACTGGACACTTTTGGATTGTGTGTTGCCCACTGAATATCAGAGCGCTATGTCACAGGCTCGATGGCACAGGTGTGAAAAAAGTGACTACAGGATAAAGGAGATTTTGAATTTCTGCACACACTAGTGGACACTGGACACTTTTGGATTGTGTGAGACCCACTGAATATCAGAGCGCTATGTCACAGGCTCGATGGCACAGGTGTGAAAAAAGTGACTACAGGATAAGGGAAATTTTGAATTTCTGCACACACTAGTGGACACTGGACACTTTTGGATTGTGTGAGGCCCACTGAATATCAGAGCGCTATGTCACAGGCTCGATGGCACAGGTGTGAAAAAAGTGACTACAGGATAAGGGAGATTTTGAATTTCTGCACACACTAGTGGACACTGGACACTTTTGGATTGTGTGAGGCCCACTGAATTTCAGAGCGCTATGTCACAGGCTCGATGGCACAGGTGTGAAAAAAGTGACTATAGGATAAGGGAGATTTTGAATTTCTGCACACACTAGTGGACACTGGACACTTTTGGATTGTGTGAGGCCCACTGAATATCAGAGCGCTACGTCACAGGCTCGATGGCACAGGTGTGAAAAAAGTGACTACAGGATCACAGAGATTTTGAATTTCTGCACACACTAGTGGACACTGGACACTTTTGGATTGTGTGAGGCCCACTGAATATCAGAGCGCTATGTCACAGGCTCGATGGCACAGGTGTGAAAAAAGTGACTACAGGAACACAGAGATTTTGAATTTCTGCACACACTAGTGGACACTGGACACTTTTGGATTGTGTGAGGCCCACTGAATATCAGAGCGCTATGTCACAGGCTCGATGGCACAGGTGTGAAAAAAGTGACTACAGCATAAGGGAGATTTTGAATTTCTGCACACACTTGTGGACACTGGACACTTTTGGATTGTGTGAGGCCCACTGAATATCAAGCTCTATGTCACAGGCTCGATGGCATAGGTGTGAAAAAAGTGACTACAGCATAAGGGAGATTTTGAATTTCTGCACACACTTGTGGACGCTGGACACTTTTTGATTGTGTGAGGCCCACTGAATATCAGAGCGCTATGTCACAGGCTCGATGGCATAGGTGTGAAAAAAGTGACTACAGGATAAGGGAGATTTTGAATTTCTGCACACACTAGTGGACACTGGACACTTTTGGATTGTGTGAGGCCCACTGAATATCAGAGCGCTATGTCACAGGCTCGATGGCACAGGTGTGAAAAAAGTGACTACAGGATCACAGAGATTTTGAATTTCTGCACACACTAGTGGACACTGGACACTTTTGGATTGTGTGAGGCCCACTGAATATCAGAGCGCTATGTCACAGGCTCGATGGCACAGGTGTGAAAAAAGTGACTACAGGATAAGGGAGATTTTGAATTTCTGCACACACTAGTGGACACTGGACACTTTTGGATTGTCTGAGGCCCACTGAATATTAGAGCGCTATGTCACAGGCTCGATGGCACAGGTGTGAAAAAAGTGACTACAGGATAAGGGAGATTTTGAATTTCTGCACACACTAGTGGACACTGGACACTTTTGGATTGTGTGAGGCCCACTGAATATCAGAGCGCTATGTCACAGGCTCGATGGCACAGGTGTGAAAAAAGTGACTACAGGATAAGGGAGATTTTGAATTTCTGCACACATTAGTGGACACTGGACACTTTTGGATTGTGTGAGGCCCACTGAATATCAGAGCGCTATGTCACAGGCTCGATGGCACAGGTGTGAAAAAAGTGACTACAGGATAAGGGAAATTTTGAATTTCTGCACACACTAGTGGACACTGGACACTTTTGGATTGTGTGAGGCCCACTGAATATCAGAGCGCTATGTCAAAGGCTCGATGGCACAGGTGTGAAAAAAGTGACTACAGGATAAGAGAGATTTTGAATTTCTGCACACACTAGTGGACACTGGACACTTTTGGATTGTGTGAGGCCCACTGAATATCAGAGCGCTATGTCACAGGCTCGATGGCACAGGTGTGAAAAAAGTGACTACAGGATAAGGGAGATTTTGAATTTCTGCACACACTAGTGGACACTGGACACTTTTGGATTGTGTGAGGCCCACTGAATATCAGAGCGCTACGTCACAGGCTCGATGGCACAGGTGTGAAAAAAGTGACTACAGGATCACAGAGATTTTGAATTTCTGCACACACTAGTGGACACTGGACACTTTTGGATTATGTGAGGCCCACTGAATATCAGAGCGCTATGTCACAGGCTCGATGGCACAGGTGTGAAAAAAGTGACTACAGGATAAGGGAGATTTTGAATTTCTGCACACACTAGTGGACACTGGACACTTTTGGATTGTGTGAGGCCCACTGAATATCAGAGCGCTATGTCACAGGCTCGATGGCACAGGTGTGAAAAAAGTGACTACAGGATAAGGGAGATTTTGAATTTCTGCACACACTAGTGGACACTGGACACTTTTGGATTGTGTGAGGCCCACTGAATATCAGAGCGCTATGTCACAGGCTCGATGGCACAGGTGTGAAAAAAGTGACAATAGGATAAGGGAGATTTTGAATTTCTGCACACACTAGTGGACACTGGACACTTTTGGATTGTGTGAGGCCCACTGAATATCAGAGCGCTACGTCACAGGCTCGATGGCACAGGTATGAAAAAAGTGACTACAGGATCACAGAGATTTTGAATTTCTGCACACACTAGTGGACACTGGACACTTTTGGATTGTGTGAGGCCCACTGAATATCAGAGCGCTATGTCACAGGCTCGATGGCACAGGTGTGAAAAAAGTGACTACATGATAAGGGAGATTTTGAATTTCTGCACACAGTAGTGGACACTGGACACTTTTGGATTGTGTGAGGCCCACTGAATATCAGAGCGCTATGTCACAGGCTCGATGGCACAGGTGTGAAAAAAGTGACTACAGGATAAGGGAGATTTTGAATTTCTGCACACATTAGTGGACACTGGACACTTTTGGATTGTGTGAGGCCCACTGAATATCAGAGCGCTATGTCACAGGCTCGATGGCACAGGTGTGAAAAAAGTGACTACAGGATAAGGGAGATTTTGAATTTCTGCACACACTAGTGGACACTGGACACTTTTGGATTGTGTGTTGCCCACTGAATATCAGAGCGCTATGTCACAGGCTCGATGGCACAGTTGTGAAAAAAGTGACTACAGGATAAGGGAGATTTTGAATTTCTGCACACACTAGTGGACACTGGACACTTTTGGATTGTGTGAGGCCCACTGAATATCAGAGCGCTATGTCACAGGCTCGATGGCACAGGTGTGAAAAAAGTGACTACAGGATAAGGGAGATTTTGAATTTCTGCACACACTAGTGGACACTGGACACTTTTGGATTGTGTGAGGCCCACTGAATTTCAGAGCGCTATGTCACAGGCTCGATGGCACAGGTGTGAAAAAAGTGACTATAGGATAAGGGAGATTTTGAATTTCTGCACACACTAGTGGACACTGGACACTTTTGGATTGTGTGAGGCCCACTGAATATCAGAGTGCTACGTCACAGGCTCGATGGCACAGGTGTGAAAAAAGTGACTACAGGATCACAGAGATTTTGAATTTCTGCACACACTAGTGGACACTGGACACTTTTGGATTGTGTGAGGCCCACTGAATATCAGAGCGCTACGTCACAGGCTCGATGGCACAGGTGTGAAAAAAGTGACTACAGGATCACAGAGATTTTGAATTTCTGCACACACTAGTGGACACTGGACACTTTTGGATTGTGTGAGGGCCACTGAATATCAGAGCGCTATGTCACAGGCTCGATGGCACAGGTGTGAAAAAAGTGACTACAGCATAAGGGAGATTTTGAATTTCTGCACACACTTGTGGACACTGGACACTTTTGGATTGTGTGAGGCCCACTGAATATCAAGCGCTATGTCACAGGCTCGATGGCATAGGTGTGAAAAAAGTGACTACAGGATAAGGGAGATTTTGAATTTCTGCACACACTAGTGGACACTGGACACTTTTGGATTGTGTGAGGCCCACTGAATATCAGAGCGCTATGTCACAGGCTCGATGGCA
This sequence comes from Dendrobates tinctorius, assembly GCF_039654945.1. NCBI lineage: Eukaryota > Metazoa > Chordata > Amphibia > Anura > Dendrobatidae > Dendrobates > Dendrobates tinctorius. Next base: position 3,377,759 of record NW_027361866.1, read on the forward strand.
CAGGTGTGAAAAAAGTGACTACAGGATCACAGAGATTTTGAATTTCTGCACACACTAGTGGACACTGGACACTTTTGGATTATGTGAGGCCCACTGAATATCAGAGCGCTATGTCACAGGCTCGATGGCATAGGTGTGAAAAAAGTGACTACAGGATAAGGGAGATTTTGAATTTCTGCACACACTAGTGGACACTGGACACTTTTGGATTGTGTGAGGCCCACTGAATATCAGAGCGCTATGTCACAGGCTCGATGGCACAGGTGTGAAAAAAGTGACTACAGGATAAGGGAGATTTTGAATTTCTGCACACACTAGTGGACACTGGACACTTTTGGATTGTGTGAGGCCCACTGAATATCAGAGCGCTATGTCAAAGGCTCGATGGCACAGGTGTGAAAAAAGTGACTACAGAATAAGGGAGATTTTGAATTTCTGCACACACTAGTGGACACTGGACACTTTTGGATTGTGTGAGGCCCACTGAATATCAGAGCGCTATGTCACAGGCTCGATGGCACAGGTGTGAAAAAAGTGACTACAGGATAAGGGAGATTTTGAATTTCTGCACACATTAGTGGACACTGGACACTTTTGGATTGTGTGAGGCCCACTGAATATCAGAGCGCTATGTCACAGGCTCGATGGCACAGGTGTGAAAAAAGTGACTACAGGATAAGGGAGATTTTGAATTTCTGCACACACTAGTGGACACTGGACACTTTTGGATTGTGTGTTGCCCACTGAATATCAGAGCGCTATGTCACAGGCTCGATGGCACAGGTGTGAAAAAAGTGACTACAGGATAAGGGAGATTTTGAATTTCTGCACACACTAGTGGACACTGGACACTTTTGGATTGTGTGAGGCCCACTGAATATCAGAGTGCTATGTCACAGGCTCGATGGCACAGGTGTGAAAAAAGTGACTACAGGATAAGGGAGATTTTGAATTTCTGCACACACTAGTGGACACTGGACACTTTTGGATTGTGTGAGGCCCACTGAATATCAGAGCGCTATGTCACAGGCTCGATGGCACAGGTGTGAAAAAAGTGACTACAGGATAAGGGAGATTTTGAATTTCTGCACACACTAGTGGACACTGGACACTTTTGGATTGTGTGAGGCCCACTGAATATCAGAGCGCTATGTCACAGGCTCGATGGCACAGGTGTGAAAAAAGTGACTATAGGATAAGGGAGATTTTGAATTTCTGCACACACTAGTGGACACTGGACACTTTTGGATTGTGTGAGGACCACTGAATATCAGAGCGCTACGTCACAGGCTCGATGGCACAGGTGTGAAAAAAGTGACTACAGGATCACAGAGATTTTGAATTTCTGCACACACTAGTGGACACTGGACACTTTTGGATTGTGTGAGGCCCACTGAATATCAGAGCGCTATGTCACAGGCTCGATGGCACAGGTGTGAAAAAAGTGACTACAGCATAAGGGAGATTTTGAATTTCTGCACACACTTGTGGACACTGGACACTTTTGGATTGTGTGAGGCCCACTGAATTTCAGAGCGCTATGTCACAGGCTCGATGGCACAGGTGTGAAAAAAGTGACTATAGGATAAGGGAGATTTTGAATTTCTGCACACACTAGTGGACACTGGACACTTTTGGATTGTGTGAGGCCCACTGAATATCAGAGCGCTACGTCACAGGCTCGATGGCACAGGTGTGAAAAAAGTGACTACAGGATCACAGAGATTTTGAATTTCTGCACACACTAGTGGACACTGGACACTTTTGGATTGTGTGAGGCCCACTGAATATCAGAGCGCTACGTCACAGGCTCGATGGCACAGGTGTGAAAAAAGTGACTACAGGAACACAGAGATTTTGAATTTCTGCACACACTAGTGGACACTGGACACTTTTGGATTGTGTGAGGGCCACTGAATATCAGAGCGCTATGTCACAGGCTCGATGGCATAGGTGTGAAAAAAGTGACTACAGGATAAGGGAGATTTTGAATTTCTGCACACACTAGTGGACACTGGACACTTTTGGATTGTGTGAGGGCCACTGAATATCAGAGCGCTATGTCACAGGCTCTATGGCACAGGTGTGAAAAAAGTGACTACAGGATAAGGGAGATTTTGAATTTCTGCACACACTAGTGGACACTGGACACTTTTGGATTGTGTGAGGCCCACTGAATATCAGAGCGCTATGTCACAGGCTCGATGGCATAGGTGTGAAAAAAGTGACAATAGGATAAGGGAGATTTTGAATTTCTGCACACACTAGTGGACACTGGACACTTTTGGATTGTGTGAGGCCCACTGAATATCAGAGCGCTATGTCACAGGCTCGATGGCACAGGTGTGAAAAAAGTGACTACAGGATCACAGAGATTTTGAATTTCTGCACACACTAGTGGACACTGGACACTTTTGGATTATGTGAGGCCCACTGAATATCAGAGCGCTATGTCACAGGCTCGATGGCATAGGTGTGAAAAAAGTGACTACAGGATAAGGGAGATTTTGAATTTCTGCACACACTAGTGGACACTGGACACTTTTGGATTGTGTGAGGCCCACTGAATATCAGAGCGCTATGTCACAGGCTCGATGGCACAGGTGTGAAAAAAGTGACTACAGGATAAGGGAGATTTTGAATTTCTGCACACACTAGTGGACACTGGACACTTTTGGATTGTGTGAGGCCCACTGAATATCAGAGCGCTATGTCAAAGGCTCGATGGCACAGGTGTGAAAAAAGTGACTACAGAATAAGGGAGATTTTGAATTTCTGCACACACTAGTGGACACTGGACACTTTTGGATTGTGTGAGGCCCACTGAATATCAGAGCGCTATGTCACAGACTCGATGGCACAGGTGTGAAAAAAGTGACTACAGGATAAGGGAGATTTTGAATTTCTGCACACATTAGTGGACACTGGACACTTTTGGATTGTGTGAGGCCCACTGAATATCAGAGCGCTATGTCACAGGCTCGATGGCACAGGTGTGAAAAAAGTGACTACAGGATAAGGGAGATTTTGAATTTCTGCACACACTAGTGGACACTGGACACTTTTGGATTGTGTGTTGCCCACTGAATATCAGAGCGCTATGTCACAGGCTCGATGGCACAGGTGTGAAAAAAGTGACTACAGGATAAGGGAGATTTTGAATTTCTGCACACACTAGTGGACACTGGACACTTTTGGATTGTGTGAGGCCCACTGAATATCAGAGTGCTATGTCACAGGCTCGATGGCACAGGTGTGAAAAAAGTGACTACAGGATAAGGGAGATTTTGAATTTCTGCACACACTAGTGGACACTGGACACTTTTGGATTGTGTGAGGCCCACTGAATATCAGAGCGCTATGTCACAGGCTCGATGGCACAGGTGTGAAAAAAGTGACTACAGGATAAGGGAGATTTTGAATTTCTGCACACACTAGTGGACACTGGACACTTTTGGATTGTGTGAGGCCCACTGAATATCAGAGCGCTATGTCACAGGCTCGATGGCACAGGTGTGAAAAAGTGACTATAGGATAAGGGAGATTTTGAATTTCTTCACACACTAGTGGACACTGGACACTTTTGGATTGTGTGAGGCCCACTGAATATCAGAGCGCTACGTCACAGGCTCGATGGCACAGGTGTGAAAAAAGTGACTACAGGATCACAGAGATTTTGAATTTCTGCACACACTAGTGGACACTGGACACTTTTGGATTGTGTGAGGCCCACTGAATATCAGAGCGCTATGTCACAGGCTCGATGGCACAGGTGTGAAAAAAGTGACTACAGCATAAGGGAGATTTTGAATTTCTGCACACACTTGTGGACACTGGACACTTTTGGATTGTGTGAGGCCCACTGAATTTCAGAGCGCTATGTCACAGGCTCGATGGCACAGGTGTGAAAAAAGTGACTATAGGATAAGGGAGATTTTGAATTTCTGCACACACTAGTGGACACTGGACACTTTTGGATTGTGTGAGGCCCACTGAATATCAGAGCGCTACGTCACAGGCTCGATGGCACAGGTGTGAAAAAAGTGACTACAGGATCACAGAGATTTTGAATTTCTGCACACACTAGTGGACACTGGACACTTTTGGATTGTGTGAGGCCCACTGAATATCAGAGCGCTACGTCACAGGCTCGATGGCACAGGTGTGAAAAAAGTGACTACAGGAACACAGAGATTTTGAATTTCTGCACACACTAGTGGACACTGGACACTTTTGGATTGTGTGAGGCCCACTGAATATCAGAGCGCTATGTCACAGGCTCGATGGCACAGGTGTGAAAAAAGTGACTACAGCATAAGGGAGATTTTGAATTTCTGCACACACTTGTGGACACTGGACACTTTTTGATTGTGTGAGGCCCACTGAATATCAGAGCGCTATGTCACAGGCTCGATGGCATAGGTGTGAAAAAAGTGACTACAGGATAAGGGAGATTTTGAATTTCTGCACACACTAGTGGACACTGGACACTTTTGGATTGTGTGAGGCCCACTGAATATCAGAGCGCTATGTCACAGGCTCGATGGCACAGGTGTGAAAAAAGTGACTACAGGATCACAGAGATTTTGAATTTCTGCACACACTAATGGACACTGGACACTTTTGGATTGTGTGAGGCCCACTGAATATCAGAGCGCTATGTCACAGGCTCGATGGCACAGGTGTGAAAAAAGTGACTACAGGATAAGGGAGATTTTGAATTTCTGCACACACTAGTGGACACTGGACACTTTTGGATTGTCTGAGGCCCACTGAATATTAGAGCGCTATGTCACAGGCTCGATGGCACAGGTGTGAAAAAAGTGACTACAGGATAAGGGAGATTTTGAATTTCTGCACACACTAGCGGACACTGGACACTTTTGGATTGTGTGAGGCCCACTGAATATCAGAGCGCTATGTCACAGGCTCGATGGCACAGGTGTGAAAAAAGTGACTACAGGATAAGGGAGATTTTGAATTTCTGCACACATTAGTGGACACTGGACACTTTTGGATTGTGTGAGGCCCACTGAATATCAGAGCGCTATGTCACAGGCTCGATGGCACAGGTGTGAAAAAAGTGACTACAGGATAAGGGAAATTTTGAATTTCTGCACACACTAGTGGACACTGGACACTTTTGGATTGTGTGAGGCCCACTGAATATCAGAGCGCTATGTCAAAGGCTCGATGGCACAGGTGTGAAAAAAGTGACTACAGGATAAGAGAGATTTTGAATTTCTGCACACACTAGTGGACACTGGACACTTTTGGATTGTGTGAGGCCCACTGAATATCAGAGCGCTATGTCACAGGCTCGATGGCACAGGTGTGAAAAAAGTGACTACAGGATAAGGGAGATTTTGAATTTCTGCACACACTAGTGGACACTGGACACTTTTGGATTGTGTGAGGCCCACTGAATATCAGAGCGCTACGTCACAGGCTCGATGGCACAGGTGTGAAAAAAGTGACTACAGGATCACAGAGATTTTGAATTTCTGCACACACTAGTGGACACTGGACACTTTTGAATTATGTGAGGCCCACTGAATATCAGAGCGCTATGTCACAGGCTCGATGGCACAGGTGTGAAAAAAGTGACTACAGGATAAGGGAGATTTTGAATTTCTGCACACACTAGTGGACACTGGACACTTTTGGATTGTGTGAGGCCCACTGAATATCAGAGCGCTATGTCACAGGCTCGATGGCACAGGTGTGAAAAAAGTGACTACAGGATAAGGGAGATTTTGAATTTCTGCACACACTAGTGGACACTGGACACTTTTGGATTGTGTGAGGCCCACTGAATATCAGAGCGCTATGTCACAGGCTCGATGGCACAGGTGTGAAAAAAGTGACAATAGGATAAGGGAGATTTTGAATTTCTGCACACACTAGTGGACACTGGACACTTTTGGATTGTGTGAGGCCCACTGAATATCAGAGCGCTACGTCACAGGTTCGATGGCACAGGTATGAAAAAAGTGACTACAGGATCACAGAGATTTTGAATTTCTGCACACACTAGTGGACACTGGACACTTTTGGATTGTGTGAGGCCCACTGAATATCAGAGCGCTATGTCACAGGCTCGATGGCACAGGTGTGAAAAAAGTGACTACAGGATAAGGGAGATTTTGAATTTCTGCACACACAAGTGGACACTGGACACTTTTGGATTGTGTGAGGCCCACTGAATATCAGAGCGCTATGTCACAGGCTCGATGGCACAAGTGTGAAAAAAGTGACTACAGGATAAGGGAGATTTTGAATTTCTGCACACACTAGTGGACACTGGACACTTTTGGATTGTGTGAGGCCCACTGAATATCAGAGCGCTATGTCAAAGGCTCGATGGCACAGGTGTGAAAAAAGTGACTACAGAATAAGGGAGATTTTGAATTTCTGCACACACTAGTGGACACTGGACACTTTTGGATTGTGTGAGGCCCACTGAATATCAGAGCGCTATGTCACAGGCTCGATGGCACAGGTGTGAAAAAAGTGACTACAGGATAAGGGAGATTTTGAATTTCTGCACACATTAGTGGACACTGGACACTTTTGGATTGTGTGAGGCCCACTGAATATCAGAGCGCTATGTCACAGGCTCGATGGCACAGGTGTGAAAAAAGTGACTACAGGATCACAGAGATTTTGAATTTCTGCACACACTAGTGGACACTGGACACTTTTGAATTATGTGAGGCCCACTGAATATCAGAGCGCTATGTCACAGGCTCGATGGCACAGGTGTGAAAAAAGTGACTACAGGATAAGGGAGATTTTGAATTTCTGCACACACTAGTGGACACTGGACACTTTTGGATTGTGTGAGGCCCACTGAATATCAGAGCGCTATGTCACAGGCTCGATGGCACAGGTGTGAAAAAAGTGACTACAGGATAAGGGAGATTTTGAATTTCTGCACACACTAGTGGACACTGGACACTTTTGGATTGTGTGAGGCCCACTGAATATCAGAGCGCTATGTCAAAGGCTCGATGGCACAGGTGTGAAAAAAGTGACTACAGAATAAGGGAGATTTTGAATTTCTGCACACACTAGTGGACACTGGACACTTTTGGATTGTGTGAGGCCCACTGAATATCAGAGCGCTATGTCACAGGCTCGATGGCACAGGTGTGAAAAAAGTGACTACAGGATAAGGGAGATTTTGAATTTCTGCACACATTAGTGGACACTGGACACTTTTGGATTGTGTGAGGCCCACTGAATATCAGAGCGCTATGTCACAGGCTCGATGGCACAGGTGTGAAAAAAGTGACTACAGGATAAGGGAGATTTTGAATTTCTGCACACACTAGTGGACACTGGACACTTTTGGATTGTGTGTTGCCCACTGAATATCAGAGCGCTATGTCACAGGCTCGATGGCACAGGTGTGAAAAAAGTGACTACAGGATAAAGGAGATTTTGAATTTCTGCACACACTAGTGGACACTGGACACTTTTGGATTGTGTGAGACCCACTGAATATCAGAGCGCTATGTCACAGGCTCGATGGCACAGGTGTGAAAAAAGTGACTACAGGATAAGGGAAATTTTGAATTTCTGCACACACTAGTGGACACTGGACACTTTTGGATTGTGTGAGGCCCACTGAATATCAGAGCGCTATGTCACAGGCTCGATGGCACAGGTGTGAAAAAAGTGACTACAGGATAAGGGAGATTTTGAATTTCTGCACACACTAATGGACACTGGACACTTTTGGATTGTCTGAGGCCCACTGAATATTAGAGCGCTATGTCACAGGCTCGATGGCACAGGTGTGAAAAAAGTGACTACAGGATAAGGGAGATTTTGAATTTCTGCACACACTAGTGGACACTGGACACTTTTGGATTGTGTGAGGCCCACTGAATATCAGAGCGCTATGTCACAGGCTCGATGGCACAGGTGTGAAAAAAGTGACTACAGGATAAGGGAGATTTTGAATTTCTGCACACATTAGTGGACACTGGACACTTTTGGATTGTGTGAGGCCCACTGAATATCAGAGCGCTATGTCACAGGCTCGATGGCACAGGTGTGAAAAAAGTGACTACAGGATAAGGGAAATTTTGAATTTCTGCACACACTAGTGGACACTGGACACTTTTGGATTGTGTGAGGCCCACTGAATATCAGAGCGCTATGTCAAAGGCTCGATGGCACAGGTGTGAAAAAAGTGACTACAGGATAAGAGAGATTTTGAATTTCTGCACACACTAGTGGACACTGGACACTTTTGGATTGTGTGAGGCCCACTGAATATCAGAGCGCTATGTCACAGGCTCGATGGCACAGGTGTGAAAAAAGTGACTACAGGATAAGGGAGATTTTGAATTTCTGCACACACTAGTGGACACTGGACACTTTTGGATTGTGTGAGGCCCACTGAATATCAGAGCGCTACGTCACAGGCTCGATGGCACAGGTGTGAAAAAAGTGACTACAGGATCACAGAGATTTTGAATTTCTGCACACACTAGTGGACACTGGACACTTTTGGATTATGTGAGGCCCACTGAATATCAGAGCGCTATGTCACAGGCTCGATGGCACAGGTGTGAAAAAAGTGACTACAGGATAAGGGAGATTTTGAATTTCTGCACACACTAGTGGACACTGGACACTTTTGGATTGTGTGAGGCCCACTGAATATCAGAGCGCTATGTCACAGGCTCGATGGCACAGGTGTGAAAAAAGTGACTACAGGATAAGGGAGATTTTGAATTTCTGCACACACTAGTGTACACTGGACACTTTTGGATTGTGTGAGGCCCACTGAATATCAGAGCGCTATGTCACAGGCTCGATGGCACAGGTGTGAAAAAAGTGACAATAGGATAAGGGAGATTTTGAATTTCTGCACACACTAGTGGACACTGGACACTTTTGGATTGTGTGAGGCCCACTGAATATCAGAGCGCTACGTCACAGGCTCGATGGCACAGGTATGAAAAAAGTGACTACAGGATCACAGAGATTTTGAATTTCTGCACACACTAGTGGACACTGGACACTTTTGGATTGTGTGAGGCCCACTGAATATCAGAGCGCTATGTCACAGGCTCGATGGCACAGGTGTGAAAAAAGTGACTACATGATAAGGGAGATTTTGAATTTCTGCACACACTAGTGGACACTGGACACTTTTGGATTGTGTGAGGCCCACTGAATATCAGAGCGCTATGTCACAGGCTCGATGGCACAGGTGTGAAAAAAGTGACTACAGGATAAGGGAGATTTTGAATTTCTGCACACATTAGTGGACACTGGACACTTTTGGATTGTGTGAGGCCCACTGAATATCAGAGCGCTATGTCACAGGCTCGATGGCACAGGTGTGAAAAAAGTGACTACAGGATAAGGGAGATTTTGAATTTCTGCACACACTAGTGGACACTGGACACTTTTGGATTGTGTGTTGCCCACTGAATATCAGAGCGCTATGTCACAGGCTCGATGGCACAGGTGTGAAAAAAGTGACTACAGGATAAGGGAGATTTTGAATTTCTGCACACACTAGTGGACACTGGACACTTTTGGATTGTGTGAGGCCCACTGAATATCAGAGCACTATGTCACAGGCTCGATGGCACAGGTGTGAAAAAAGTGACTACAGGATAAGGGAGATTTTGAATTTCTGCACACACTAGTGGACACTGGACACTTTTGGATTGTGTGAGGCCCACTGAATTTCAGAGCGCTATGTCACAGGCTCGATGGCACAGGTGTGAAAAAAGTGACTATAGGATAAGGGAGATTTTGAATTTCTGCACACACTAGTGGACACTGGACACTTTTGGATTGTGTGAGGCCCACTGAATATCAGAGCGCTACGTCACAGGCTCGATGGCACAGGTGTGAAAAAAGTGACTACAGGATCACAGAGATTTTGAATTTCTGCACACACTAGTGGACACTGGACACTTTTGGATTGTGTGAGGCCCACTGAATATCAGAGCGCTACGTCACAGGCTCGATGGCACAGGTGTGAAAAAAGTGACTACAGGATCACAGAGATTTTGAATTTCTGCACACACTAGTGGACACTGGACACTTTTGGATTGTGTGAGGGCCACTGAATATCAGAGCGCTATGTCACAGGCTCGATGGCACAGGTGTGAAAAAAGTGACTACAGCATAAGGGAGATTTTGAATTTCTGCACACACTTGTGGACACTGGACACTTTTGGATTGTGTGAGGCCCACTGAATATCAAGCGCTATGTCACAGGCTCGATGGCATAGGTGTGAAAAAAGTGACTACAGGATAAGGGAGATTTTGAATTTCTGCACACACTAGTGGACACTGGACACTTTTGGATTGTGTGAGGCCCACTGAATATCAGAGCGCTATGTCACAGGCTCGATGGCACAGGTGTGAAAAAAGTGACTACAGGATCACAGAGATTTTGAATTTCTGCACACACTAGTGGACACTGGACACTTTTGGATTATGTGAGGCCCACTGAATATCAGAGCGCTATGTCACAGGCTCGATGGCATAGGTGTGAAAAAAGTGACTACAGGATAAGGGAGATTTTGAATTTCTGCACACACTAGTGGACACTGGACACTTTTGGATTGTGTGAGGCCCACTGAATATCAGAGCGCTATGTCACAGGCTCGATGGCACAGGTGTGAAAAAAGTGACTACAGGATAAGGGAGATTTTGAATTTCTGCACACACTAGTGGACACTGGACACTTTTGGATTGTGTGAGGCCCACTGAATATCAGAGCGCTATGTCAAAGGCTCGATGGCACAGGTGTGAAAAAAGTGACTACAGAATAAGGGAGATTTTGAATTTCTGCACACACTAGTGGACACTGGACACTTTTGGATTGTGTGAGGCCCACTGAATATCAGAGCGCTATGTCACAGGCTCGATGGCACAGGTGTGAAAAAAGTGACTACAGGATAAGGGAGATTTTGAATTTCTGCACACATTAGTGGACACTGGACACTTTTGGATTGTGTGAGGCCCACTGAATATCAGAGCGCTATGTCACAGGCTCGATGGCACAGGTGTGAAAAAAGTGACTACAGGATAAGGGAGATTTTGAATTTCTGCACACACTAGTGGACACTGGACACTTTTGGATTGTGTGTTGCCCACTGAATATCAGAGCGCTATGTCACAGGCTCGATGGCACAGGTGTGAAAAAAGTGACTACAGGATAAGGGAGATTTTGAATTTCTGCACACACTAGTGGACACTGGACACTTTTGGATTGTGTGAGGCCCACTGAATATCAGAGCGCTATGTCACAGGCTCGATGGCACAGGTGTGAAAAAAGTGACTACAGGATAAGGGAGATTTTGAATTTCTGCACACACTAGTGGACACTGGACACTTTTGGATTGTGTGAGGCCCACTGAATATCAGAGCGCTATGTCACAGGCTCGATGGCACAGGTGTGAAAAAAGTGACTACAGGATAAGGGAGATTTTGAATTTCTGCACACACTAGTGGACACTGGACACTTTTGGATTGTGTGAGGCCCACTGAATATCAGAGCGCTATGTCACAGGCTCGATGGCACAGGTGTGAAAAAAGTGACTATAGGATAAGGGAGATTTTGAATTTCTGCACACACTAGTGGACACTGGACACTTTTGGATTGTGTGAGGCCCACTGAATATCAGAGCGCTACGTCACAGGCTCGATGGCACAGGTGTGAAAAAAGTGACTACAGGATCACAGAGATTTTGAATTTCTGCACACACTAGTGGACACTGGACACTTTTGGATTGTGTGAGGCCCACTGAATATCAGAACGCTATGTCACAGGCTCGATGGCACAGGTGTGAAAAAAGTGACTACAGCATAAGGGAGATTTTGAATTTCTGCACACACTTGTGGACACTGGACACTTTTGGATTGTGTGAGGCCCACTGAATTTCAGAGCGCTATGTCACAGGCTCGATGGCACAGGTGTGAAAAAAGTGACTATAGGATAAGGGAGATTTTGAATTTCTGCACACACTAGTGGACACTGGACACTTTTGGATTGTGTGAGGCCCACTGAATATCAGAGCGCTACGTCACAGGCTCGATGGCACAGGTGTGAAAAAAGTGACTACAGGATCACAGAGATTTTGAATTTCTGCACACACTAGTGGACACTGGACACTTTTGGATTGTGTGAGGCCCACTGAATATCAGAGCGCTACGTCACAGGCTCGATGGCACAGGTGTGAAAAAAGTGACTACAGGAACACAGAGATTTTGAATTTCTGCACACACTAGTGGACACTGGACACTTTTGGATTGTGTGAGGCCCACTGAATATCAGAGCGCTATGTCACAAGCTCGATGGCACAGGTGTGAAAAAAGTGACTACAGCATAAGGGAGATTTTGAATTTCTGCACACACTTGTGGACACTGGACACTTTTTGATTGTGTGAGGCCCACTGAATATCAGAGCGCTATGTCACAGGCTCGATGGCATAGGTGTGAAAAAAGTGACTACAGGATAAGGGAGATTTTGAATTTCTGCACACACTAGTGGACACTGGACACTTTTGGATTGTGTGAGGCCCACTGAATATCAGAGCGCTATGTCACAGGCTCGATGGCACAGGTGTGAAAAAAGTGACTACAGGATCACAGAGATTTTGAATTTCTGCACACACTAGTGGACACTGGACACTTTTGGATTGTGTGAGGCCCACTGAATATCAGAGCGCTATGTCACAGGCTCGATGGCACAGGTGTGAAAAAAGTGACTACAGGATAAGGGAGATTTTGAATTTCTGCACACACTAGTGGACACTGGACACTTTTGGATTGTCTGAGGCCCACTGAATATTAGAGCGCTATGTCACAGGCTCGATGGCACAGGTGTGAAAAAAGTGACTACAGGATAAGGGAGATTTTGAATTTCTGCACACACTAGCGGACACTGGACACTTTTGGATTGTGTGAGGCCCACTGAATATCAGAGCGCTATGTCACAGGCTCGATGGCACAGGTGTGAAAAAAGTGACTACAGGATAAGGGAGATTTTGAATTTCTGCACACATTAGTGGACACTGGACACTTTTGGATTGTGTGAGGCCCACTGAATATCAGAGCGCTATGTCACAGGCTCGATGGCACAGGTGTGAAAAAAGTGACTACAGGATAAGGGAAATTTTGAATTTCTGCACACACTAGTGGACACTGGACATTTTTGGATTGTGTGAGGCCCACTGAATATCAGAGCGCTATGTCAAAGGCTCGATGGCACAGGTGTGAAAAAAGTGACTACAGGATAAGAGAGATTTTGAATTTCTGCACACACTAGTGGACACTGGACACTTTTGGATTGTGTGAGGCCCACTGAATATCAGAGCGCTATGTCACAGGCTCGATGGCACAGGTGTGAAAAAAGTGACTACAGGATAAGGGAGATTTTGAATTTCTGCACACACTAGTGGACACTGGACACTTTTGGATTGTGTGAGGCCCACTGAATATCAGAGCGCTACGTCACAGGCTCGATGGCACAGGTGTGAAAAAAGTGACTACAGGATCACAGAGATTTTGAATTTCTGCACACACTAGTGGACACTGGACACTTTTGAATTATGTGAGGCCCACTGAATATCAGAGCGCTATGTCACAGGCTCGATGGCACAGGTGTGAAAAAAGTGACTACAGGATAAGGGAGATTTTGAATTTCTGCACACACTAGTGGACACTGGACACTTTTGGATTGTGTGAGGCCCACTGAATATCAGAGCGCTATGTCACAGGCTCGATGGCACAGGTGTGAAAAAAGTGACTACAGGATAAGGGAGATTTTGAATTTCTGCACACACTAGTGGACACTGGACACTTTTGGATTGTGTGAGGCCCACTGAATATCAGAGCGCTATGTCACAGGCTCGATGGCACAGGTGTGAAAAAAGTGACAATAGGATAAGGGAGATTTTGAATTTCTGCACACACTAGTGGACACTGGACACTTTTGGATTGTGTGAGGCCCACTGAATATCAGAGCGCTACGTCACAGGCTCGATGGCACAGGTATGAAAAAAGTGACTACAGGATCACAGAGATTTTGAATTTCTGCACACACTAGTGGACACTGGACACTTTTGGATTGTGTGAGGCCCACTGAATATCAGAGCGCTATGTCACAGGCTCGATGGCACAGGTGTGAAAAAAGTGACTACAGGATAAGGGAGATTTTGAATTTCTGCACACACAAGTGGACACTGGACACTTTTGGATTGTGTGAGGCCCACTGAATATCAGAGCGCTATGTCACAGGCTCGATGGCACAGGTGTGAAAAAAGTGACTACAGGATAAGGGAGATTTTGAATTTCTGCACACACTAGTGGACACTGGACACTTTTGGATTGTGTGGGGCCCACTGAATATCAGAGCGCTATGTCAAAGGCTCGATGGCACAGGTGTGAAAAAAGTGACTACAGAATAAGGGAGATTTTGAATTTCTGCACACACTAGTGGACACTGGACACTTTTGGATTGTGTGAGGCCCAGTGAATATCAGAGCGCTATGTCACAGGCTCGATGGCACAGGTGTGAAAAAAGTGACTACAGGATAAGGGAGATTTTGAATTTCTGCACACACTAGTGGACACTGGACACTTTTGGATTGTGTGAGGCCCACTGAATATCAGAGCGCTATGTCACAGGCTCGATGGCACAGGTGTGAAAAAAGTGACTACAGGATCACAGAGATTTTGAATTTCTGCACACACTAGTGGACACTGGACACTTTTGAATTATGTGAGGCCCACTGAATATCAGAGCGCTATGTCACAGGCTCGATGGCACAGGTGTGAAAAAAGTGACAATAGGATAAGGGAGATTTTGAATTTCTGCACACACTAGTGGACACTGGACACTTTTGGATTGTGTGAGGCCCACTGAATATCAGAGCGCTACGTCACAGGCTCGATGGCACAGGTATGAAAAAAGTGACTACAGGATCACAGAGATTTTGAATTTCTGCACACACTAGTGGACACTGGACACTTTTGGATTGTGTGAGGCCCACTGAATATCAGAGCGCTATGTCACAGGCTCGATGGCACAGGTGTGAAAAAAGTGACTACATGATAAGGGAGATTTTGAATTTCTGCACACACTAGTGGACACTGGACACTTTTGGATTGTGTGAGGCCCACTGAATATCAGAGCGCTATGTCACAGGCTCGATGGCACAGGTGTGAAAAAAGTGACTACAGGATAAGGGAGATTTTGAATTTCTGCACACATTAGTGGACACTGGACACTTTTGGATTGTGTGAGGCCCACTGAATATCAGAGCGCTATGTCACAGGCTCGATGGCACAGGTGTGAAAAAAGTGACTACAGGATAAGGGAGATTTTGAATTTCTGCACACACTAGTGGACACTGGACACTTTTGGATTGTGTGTTGCCCACTGAATATCAGAGCGCTATGTCACAGGCTCGATGGCACAGGTGTGAAAAAAGTGACTACAGGATAAGGGAGATTTTGAATTTCTGCACACACTAGTGGACACTGGACACTTTTGGATTGTGTGAGGCCCACTGAATATCAGAGCGCTATGTCACAGGCTCGATGGCACAGGTGTGAAAAAAGTGACTACAGGATAAGGGAGATTTTGAATTTCTGCACACACTAGTGGACACTGGACACTTTTGGATTGTGTGAGGCCCACTGAATTTCAGAGCGCTATGTCACAGGCTCGATGGCACAGGTGTGAAAAAAGTGACTATAGGATAAGGGAGATTTTGAATTTCTGCACACACTAGTGGACACTGGACACTTTTGGATTGTGTGAGGCCCACTGAATATCAGAGCGCTACGTCACAGGCTCGATGGCACAGGTGTGAAAAAAGTGACTACAGGATCACAGAGATTTTGAATTTCTGCACACACTAGTGGACACTGGACACTTTTGGATTGTGTGAGGCCCACTGAATATCAGAGCGCTACGTCACAGGCTCGATGGCACAGGTGTGAAAAAAGTGACTACAGGATCACAGAGATTTTGAATTTCTGCACACACTAGTGGACACTGGACACTTTTGGATTGTGTGAGGGCCACTGAATATCAGAGCGCTATGTCACAGGCTCGATGGCACAGGTGTGAAAAAAGTGACTACAGCATAAGGGAGATTTTGAATTTCTGCACACACTTGTGGACACTGGACACTTTTGGATTGTGTGAGGCCCACTGAATATCAAGCGCTATGTCACAGGCTCGATGGCATAGGTGTGAAAAAAGTGACTACAGGATAAGGGAGATTTTGAATTTCTGCACACACTAGTGGACACTGGACACTTTTGGATTGTGTGAGGCCCACTGAATATCAGAGCGCTATGTCACAGGCTCGATGGCACAGGTGTGAAAAAAGTGACTACAGGATCACAGAGATTTTGAATTTCTGCACACACTAGTGGACACTGGACACTTTTGGATTATGTGAGGCCCACTGAATATCAGAGCGCTATGTCACAGGCTCGATGGCATAGGTGTGAAAAAAGTGACTACAGGATAAGGGAGATTTTGAATTTCTGCACACACTAGTGGACACTGGACACTTTTGGATTGTGTGAGGCCCACTGAATATCAGAGCGCTATGTCACAGGCTCGATGGCACAGGTGTGAAAAAAGTGACTACAGGATAAGGGAGATTTTGAATTTCTGCACACACTAGTGGACACTGGACACTTTTGGATTGTGTGAGGCCCACTGAATATCAGAGCGCTATGTCACAGGCTCGATGGCACAGGTGTGAAAAAAGTGACTACAGGATAAGGGAGATTTTGAATTTCTGCACACACTAGTGGACACTGGACACTTTTGGATTGTGTGAGGCCCACTGAATATCAGAGCGCTATGTCACAGGCTCGATGGCACAGGTGTGAAAAAAGTGACTACAGGATAAGGGAGATTTTGAATTTCTGCACACACTAGTGGACACTGGACACTTTTGGATTGTGTGAGGCCCACTGAATATCAGAGCGCTATGTCACAGGCTCGATGGCACAGGTGTGAAAAAAGTGACTACAGGATAAGGGAGATTTTGAATTTCTGCACACACTAGTGGACACTGGACACTTTTGGATTGTGTGTTGCCCACTGAATATCAGAGCGCTATGTCACAGGCTCGATGGCACAGGTGTGAAAAAAGTGACTACAGGATAAGGGAGATTTTGAATTTCTGCACACACTAGTGGACACTGGACACTTTTGGATTGTGTGAGGCCCACTGAATATCAGAGCGCTATGTCACAGGCTCGATGGCACAGGTGTGAAAAAAGTGACTACAGGATAAGGGAGATTTTGAATTTCTGCACACACTAGTGGACACTGGACACTTTTGGATTGTGTGAGGCCCACTGAATATCAGAGCGCTATGTCACAGGCTCGATGGCACAGGTGTGAAAAAAGTGACTACAGGATAAGGGAGATTTTGAATTTCTGCACACACTAGTGGACACTGGACACTTTTGGATTGTGTGAGGCCCACTGAATATCAGAGCGCTATGTCACAGGCTCGATGGCACAGGTGTGAAAAAAGTGACTATAGGATAAGGGAGATTTTGAATTTCTGCACACACTAGTGGACACTGGACACTTTTGGATTGTGTGAGGCCCACTGAATATCAGAGCGCTACGTCACAGGCTCGATGGCACAGGTGTGAAAAAAGTGACTACAGGATCACAGAGATTTTGAATTTCTGCACACACTAGTGGACACTGGACACTTTTGGATTGTGTGAGGCCCACTGAATATCAGAGCGCTATGTCACAGGCTCGATGGCACAGGTGTGAAAAAAGTGACTACAGCATAAGGGAGATTTTGAATTTCTGCACACACTTGTGGACACTGGACACTTTTGGATTGTGTGAGGCCCACTGAATTTCAGAGCGCTATGTCACAGGCTCGATGGCACAGGTGTGAAAAAAGTGACTATAGGATAAGGGAGATTTTGAATTTCTGCACACACTAGTGGACACTGGACACTTTTGGATTGTGTGAGGCCCACTGAATATCAGAGCGCTACGTCACAGGCTCGATGGCACAGGTGTGAAAAAAGTGACTACAGGATCACAGAGATTTTGAATTTCTGCACACACTAGTGGACACTGGACACTTTTGGATTGTGTGAGGCCCACTGAATATCAGAGCGCTACGTCACAGGCTCGATGGCACAGGTGTGAAAAAAGTGACTACAGGAACACAGAGATTTTGAATTTCTGCACACACTAGTGGACACTGGACACTTTTGGATTGTGTGAGGCCCACTGAATATCAGAGCGCTATGTCACAGGCTCGATGGCACAGGTGTGAAAAAAGTGACTACAGCATAAGGGAGATTTTGAATTTCTGCACACACTTGTGGACACTGGACACTTTTGGATTGTGTGAGGCCCACTGAATATCAGAGCGCTATGTCACAGGCTCGATGGCATAGGTGTGAAAAAAGTGACTACAGGATAAGGGAGATTTTGAATTTCTGCACACACTAGTGGACACTGGACACTTTTGGATTGTGTGAGGCCCACTGAATATCAGAGCGCTATGTCACAGGCTCGATGGCACAGGTGTGAAAAAAGTGACTACAGGATCACAGAGATTTTGAATTTCTGCACACACTAGTGGACACTGGACACTTTTGGATTGTGTGAGGCCCACTGAATATCAGAGCGCTATGTCACAGGCTCGATGGCACAGGTGTGAAAAAAGTGACTACAGGATAAGGGAGATTTTGAATTTCTGCACACACTAGTGGACACTGGACACTTTTGGATTGTGTGAGGCCCACTGAATATCAGAGCGCTATGTCACAGGCTCGATGGCACAGGTGTGAAAAAAGTGACTACAGGATAAGGGAGATTTTGAATTTCTGCACACACTAGTGGACACTGGACACTTTTGGATTGTGTGAGGCCCACTGAATATCAGAGCGCTATGTCACAGGCTCGATGGCACAGGTGTGAAAAAAGTGACTACAGGATAAGGGAGATTTTGAATTTCTGCACACATTAGTGGACACTGGACACTTTTGGATTGTGTGAGGCCCACTGAATATCAGAGCGCTATGTCACAGGCTCGATGGCACAGGTGTGAAAAAAGTGACTACAGGATAAGGGAAATTTTGAATTTCTGCACACACTAGTGGACACTGGACACTTTTGGATTGTGTGAGGCCCACTGAATATCAGAGCGCTATGTCAAAGGCTCGATGGCACAGGTGTGAAAAAAGTGACTACAGGATAAGAGAGATTTTGAATTTCTGCACACACTAGTGGACACTGGACACTTTTGGATTGTGTGAGGCCCACTGAATATCAGAGCGCTATGTCACAGGCTCGATGGCACAGGTGTGAAAAAAGTGACTACAGGATAAGGGAGATTTTGAATTTCTGCACACACTAGTGGACACTGGACACTTTTGGATTGTGTGAGGCCCACTGAATATCAGAGCGCTACGTCACAGGCTCGATGGCACAGGTGTGAAAAAAGTGACTACAGGATCACAGAGATTTTGAATTTCTGCACACACTAGTGGACACTGGACACTTTTGGATTATGTGAGGCCCACTGAATATCAGAGCGCTATGTCACAGGCTCGATGGCACAGGTGTGAAAAAAGTGACTACAGGATAAGGGAGATTTTGAATTTCTGCACACACTAGTGGACACTGGACACTTTTGGATTGTGTGAGGCCCACTGAATATCAGAGCGCTATGTCACAGGCTCGATGGCACAGGTGTGAAAAAAGTGACTACAGGATAAGGGAGATTTTGAATTTCTGCACACACTAGTGGACACTGGACACTTTTGGATTGTGTGAGGCCCACTGAATATCAGAGCGCTATGTCACAGGCTCGATGGCACAGGTGTGAAAAAAGTGACAATAGGATAAGGGAGATTTTGAATTTCTGCACACACTAGTGGACACTGGACACTTTTGGATTGTGTGAGGCCCACTGAATATCAGAGCGCTACGTCACAGGCTCGATGGCACAGGTATGAAAAAAGTGACTACAGGATCACAGAGATTTTGAATTTCTGCACACACTAGTGGACACTGGACACTTTTGGATTGTGTGAGGCCCACTGAATATCAGAGCGCTATGTCACAGGCTCGATGGCACAGGTGTGAAAAAAGTGACTACAGGATAAGGGAGATTTTGAATTTCTGCACACACTAGTGGACACTGGACACTTTTGGATTGTGTGAGGCCCACTGAATATCAGAGCGCTATGTCACAGGCTCGATGGCACAGGTGTGAAAAAAGTGACTACAGGATAAGGGAGATTTTGAATTTCTGCACACACTAGTGGACACTGGACACTTTTGGATTGTGTGGGGCCCACTGAATATCAGAGCGCTATGTCACAGGCTCGATGGCACAGGTGTGAAAAAAGTGACTACAGAATAAGGGAGATTTTGAATTTCTGCACACACTAGTGGACACTGGACACTTTTGGATTGTGTGAGGCCCACTGAATATCAGAGCGCTATGTCACAGGCTCGATGGCACAGGTGTGAAAAAAGTGACTACAGGATAAGGGAGATTTTGAATTTCTGCACACACTAGTGGACACTGGACACTTTTGGATTGTGTGAGGCCCACTGAATATCAGAGCGCTATGTCACAGGCTCGATGGCACAGGTGTGAAAAAAGTGACTACAGGATCACAGAGATTTTGAATTTCTGCACACACTAGTGGACACTGGACACTTTTGAATTATGTGAGGCCCACTGAATATCAGAGCGCTATGTCACAGGCTCGATGGCACAGGTGTGAAAAAAGTGACTACAGGATAAGGGAGATTTTGAATTTCTGCACACACTAGTGGACACTGGACACTTTTGGATTGTGTGAGGCCCACTGAATATCAGAGCGCTATGTCACAGGCTCGATGGCACAGGTGTGAAAAAAGTGACTACAGGATAAGGGAGATTTTGAATTTCTGCACACACTAGTGGACACTGGACACTTTTGGATTGTGTGAGGCCCACTGAATATCAGAGCGCTATGTCACAGGCTCGATGGCACAGGTGTGAAAAAAGTGACAATAGGATAAGGGAGATTTTGAATTTCTGCACACACTAGTGGACACTGGACACTTTTGGATTGTGTGAGGCCCACTGAATATCAGAGCGCTACGTCACAGGCTCGATGGCACAGGTGTGAAAAAAGTGACTACAGGATCACAGAGATTTTGAATTTCTGCACACACTAGTGGACACTGGACACTTTTGGATTGTGTGAGGCCCACTGAATATCAGAGCGCTATGTCACAGGCTCGATGGCACAGGTGTGAAAAAAGTGACTACAGGATAAGGGAGATTTTGAATTTCTGCACACACTAGTGGACACTGGACACTTTTGGATTGTGTGAGGCCCACTGAATATCAGAGCGCTATGTCACAGGCTCGATGGCACAGGTGTGAAAAAAGTGACTACAGGATAAGGGAGATTTTGAATTTCTGCACACACTAGTGGACACTGGACACTTTTGGATTGTGTGAGGCCCACTGAATATCAGAGCGCTATGTCACAGGCTCGATGGCACAGGTGTGAAAAAAGTGACTACAGGATAAGGGAGATTTTGAATTTCTGCACACACTAGTGGACACTGGACACTTTTGGATTGTGTGAGGCCCACTGAATATCAGAGCGCTATGTCACAGGCTCGATGGCACAGGTGTGAAAAAAGTGACTACAGGATAAGGGAGATTTTGAATTTCTGCACACACTAGTGGACACTGGACACTTTTGGATTGTGTGAGGCCCACTGAATATCAGAGCGCTATGTCACAGGCTCGATGGCACAGGTGTGAAAAAAGTGACTACAGGATAAGGGAGATTTTGAATTTCTGCACACACTAGTGGACACTGGACACTTTTGGATTGTGTGTTGCCCACTGAATATCAGAGCGCTATGTCACAGGCTCGATGGCACAGGTGTGAAAAAAGTGACTACAGGATAAAGGAGATTTTGAATTTCTGCACACACTAGTGGACACTGGACACTTTTGGATTGTGTGAGACCCACTGAATATCAGAGCGCTATGTCACAGGCTCGATGGCACAGGTGTGAAAAAAGTGACTACAGGATAAGGGAAATTTTGAATTTCTGCACACACTAGTGGACACTGGACACTTTTGGATTGTGTGAGGCCCACTGAATATCAGAGCGCTATGTCACAGGCTCGATGGCACAGGTGTGAAAAAAGTGACTATAGGATAAGGGAGATTTTGAATTTCTGCACACACTAGTGGACACTGGACACTTTTGGATTGTGTGAGGCCCACTGAATATCAGAGCGCTACGTCACAGGCTCGATGGCACAGGTGTGAAAAAAGTGACTACAGGATCACAGAGATTTTGAATTTCTGCACACACTAGTGGACACTGGACACTTTTGGATTGTGTGAGGCCCACTGAATATCAGAGCGCTACGTCACAGGCTCGATGGCACAGGTGTGAAAAAAGTGACTACAGGATCACAGAGATTTTGAATTTCTGCACACACTAGTGGACACTGGACACTTTTGGATTGTGTGAGGCCCACTGAATATCAGAGCGCTATGTCACAGGCTCGATGGCACAGGTGTGAAAAAAGTGACTACAGCATAAGGGAGATTTTGAATTTCTGCACACACTTGTGGACACTGGACACTTTTGGATTGTGTGAGGCCCACTGAATATCAAGCGCTATGTCACAGGCTCGATGGCATAGGTGTGAAAAAAGTGACTACAGGATAAGGGAGATTTTGAATTTCTGCACACACTAGTGGACACTGGACACTTTTGGATTGTGTGAGGCTCACTGAATATCAGAGCGCTATGTCACAGGCTCGATGGCACAGGTGTGAAAAAAGTGACTACAGGATCACAGAGATTTTGAATTTCTGCACACACTAGTGGACACTTGACACTTTTGGATTGTGTGAGGCCCACTGAATATCAGAGCGCTATGTCACAGGCTCGATGGCACAGGTGTGAAAAAAGTGACTACAGGATAAGGGAGATTTTGAATTTCTGCACACACTAGTGGACACTGGACACTTTTGGATTGTGTGAGGCCCACTGAATATCAGAGCGCTATGTCACAGGCTCGATGGCACAGGTGTGAAAAAAGTGACTACAGGATAAGGGAGATTTTGAATTTCTGCACACACTAGTGGACACTGGACACTTTTGGATTGTGTGAGGCCCACTGAATATCAGAGCGCTATGTCACA
This sequence comes from Dendrobates tinctorius, assembly GCF_039654945.1. NCBI lineage: Eukaryota > Metazoa > Chordata > Amphibia > Anura > Dendrobatidae > Dendrobates > Dendrobates tinctorius. The sequence continues at coordinate 3,401,013 of NW_027361866.1, forward strand.
GGCTCGATGGCACAGGTGTGAAAAAAGTGACTATAGGATAAGGGAGATTTTGAATTTCTGCACACACTAGTGGACACTGGACACTTTTGGATTGTGTGAGGCCCACTGAATATCAGAGCGCTACGTCACAGGCTCGATGGCACAGGTGTGAAAAAAGTGACTACAGGATCACAGAGATTTTGAATTTCTGCACACACTAGTGGACACTGGACACTTTTGGATTGTGTGAGGCCCACTGAATATCAGAGCGCTATGTCACAGGCTCGATGGCACAGGTGTGAAAAAAGTGACTACAGCATAAGGGAGATTTTGAATTTCTGCACACACTTGTGGACACTGGACACTTTTGGATTGTGTGAGGCCCACTGAATATCAAGCGCTATGTCACAGGCTCGATGGCATAGGTGTGAAAAAAGTGACTACAGGATAAGGGAGATTTTGAATTTCTGCACACACTAGTGGACACTGGACACTTTTGGATTGTGTGAGGCTCACTGAATATCAGAGCGCTATGTCACAGGCTCGATGGCACAGGTGTGAAAAAAGTGACTACAGGATCACAGAGATTTTGAATTTCTGCACACACTAGTGGACACTGGACACTTTTGGATTGTGTGAGGCCCACTGAATATCAGAGCGCTATGTCACAGGCTCGATGGCACAGGTGTGAAAAAAGTGACTACAGGATAAGGGAGATTTTGAATTTCTGCACACACTAGTGGACACTGGACACTTTTGGATTGTGTGAGGCCCACTGAATATCAGAGCGCTATGTCACAGGCTCGATGGCACAGGTGTGAAAAAAGTGACTACAGGATAAGGGAGATTTTGAATTTCTGCACACACTAGTGGACACTGGAAACTTTTGGATTGTGTGAGGCCCACTGAATATCAGAGCGCTATGTCACAGGCTCGATGGCACAGGTGTGAAAAAAGTGACTACAGGATAAGGGAGATTTTGAATTTCTGCACACACTAGTGGACACTGGACACTTTTGGATTGTGTGTTGCCCACTGAATATCAGAGCGCTATGTCACAGGCTTGATGGCACAGGTGTGAAAAAAGTGACTACAGGATAAGGGAGATTTTGAATTTTTGCACACACTAGTGGACACTGGACACTTTTGGATTGTGTGAGGCCCACTGAATATCAGAGCGCTATGTCACAGGCTCGATGGCACAGGTGTGAAAAAAGTGACTACAGGATAAGGGAAATTTTGAATTTCTGCACACACTAGTGGACACTGGACACTTTTGGATTGTGTGAGGCCCACTGAATATCAGAGCGCTATGTCACAGGCTCGATGGCACAGGTGTGAAAAAAGTGACTACAGGATAAGGGAGATTTTGAATTTCTGCACACACTAGTGGACACTGGACACTTTTGGATTGTGTGAGGCCCACTGAATATCAGAGCGCTATGTCACAGGCTCGATGGCACAGGTGTGAAAAAAGTGACTACAGGATAAGGGAGATTTTGAATTTCTGCACACACTAGTGGACACTGGACACTTTTGGATTGTGTGAGGCCCACTGAATATCAGAGCGCTACGTCACAGGCTCGATGGCACAGGTGTGAAAAAAGTGACTACAGGATCACAGAGATTTTGAATTTCTGCACACACTAGTGGACACTGGACACTTTTGGATTATGTGAGGCCCACTGAATATCAGAGCGCTATGTCACAGGCTCGATGGCACAGGTGTGAAAAAAGTGACTACAGGATAAGGGAGATTTTGAATTTCTGCACACACTAGTGGACACTGGACACTTTTGGATTGTGTGAGGCCCACTGAATATCAGAGCGCTATGTCACAGGCTCGATGGCACAGGTGTGAAAAAAGTGACTACAGGATAAGGGAGATTTTGAATTTCTGCACACACTAGTGGACACTGGACACTTTTGGATTGTGTGAGGCCCACTGAATATCAGAGCGCTATGTCACAGGCTCGATGGCACAGGTGTGAAAAAAGTGACTATAGGATAAGGGAGATTTTGAATTTCTGCACACACTAGTGGACACTGGACACTTTTGGATTGTGTGAGGCCCACTGAATATCAGAGCGCTACGTCACAGGCTCGATGGCACAGGTGTGAAAAAAGTGACTACAGGATCACAGAGATTTTGAATTTCTGCACACACTAGTGGACACTGGACACTTTTGGATTGTGTGAGGCCCACTGAATATCAGAGCGCTATGTCACAGGCTCGATGGCACAGGTGTGAAAAAAGTGACTACAGCATAAGGGAGATTTTGAATTTCTGCACACACTTGTGGACACTGGACACTTTTGGATTGTGTGAGGCCCACTGAATATCAAGCGCTATGTCACAGGCTCGATGGCATAGGTGTGAAAAAAGTGACTACAGGATAAGGGAGATTTTGAATTTCTGCACACACTAGTGGACACTGGACACTTTTGGATCGTGTGAGGCTCACTGAATATCAGAGCGCTATGTCACAGGCTCGATGGCACAGGTGTGAAAAAAGTGACTACAGGATAAGGGAGATTTTGAATTTCTGCACACACTAGTGGACACTGGACACTTTTGGATCGTGTGAGGCTCACTGAATATCAGAGCGCTATGTCACAGGCTCGATGGCACAGGTGTGAAAAAAGTGACTACAGGATCACAGAGATTTTGAATTTCTGCACACACTAGTGGACACTGGACACTTTTGGATTATGTGAGGCCCACTGAATATCAGAGCGCTATGTCACATGCTCGATGGCACAGGTGTGAAAAAAGTGACTACAGGATAAGGGAGATTTTGAATTTCTGCACACACTAGTGGACACTGGACACTTTTGGATTGTGTGAGGCCCACTGAATATCAGAGCGCTATGTCACAGGCTCGATGGCACAGGTGTGAAAAAAGTGACTACAGGATAAGGGAGATTTTGAATTTCTGCACACACTAGTGGACACTGGACACTTTTGGATTGTGTGAGGCCCACTGAATATCAGAGCGCTATGTCACAGGCTCGATGGCACAGGTGTGAAAAAAGTGACTATAGGATAAGGGAGATTTTGAATTTCTGCACACACTAGTGGACACTGGACACTTTTGGATTGTGTGAGGCCCACTGAATATCAGAGCGCTACGTCACAGGCTCGATGGCACAGGTGTGAAAAAAGTGACTACAGGATCACAGAGATTTTGAATTTCTGCACACACTAGTGGACACTGGACACTTTTGGATTGTGTGAGGCCCACTGAATATCAGAGCGCTATGTCACAGGCTCGATGGCACAGGTGTGAAAAAAGTGACTACAGCATAAGGGAGATTTTGAATTTCTGCACACACTTGTGGACACTGGACACTTTTGGATTGTGTGAGGCCCACTGAATATCAAGCGCTATGTCACAGGCTCGATGGCATAGGTGTGAAAAAAGTGACTACAGGATAAGGGAGATTTTGAATTTCTGCACACACTAGTGGACACTGGACACTTTTGGATTGTGTGAGGCTCACTGAATATCAGAGCGCTATGTCACAGGCTCGATGGCACAGGTGTGAAAAAAGTGACTACAGGATCACAGAGATTTTGAATTTCTGCACACACTAGTGGACACTGGACACTTTTGGATTGTGTGAGGCCCACTGAATATCAGAGCGCTATGTCACAGGCTCGATGGCACAGGTGTGAAAAAAGTGACTACAGGATAAGGGAGATTTTGAATTTCTGCACACACTAGTGGACACTGGACACTTGGATTGTGTGAGGCCCACTGAATATCAGAGCGCTATGTCACAGGCTCGATGGCACAGGTGTGAAAAAAGTGACTACAGGATAAGGGAGATTTTGAATTTCTGCACATACTAGTGGACACTGGAAACTTTTGGATTGTGTGAGGCCCACTGAATATCAGAGCGCTATGTCACAGGCTCGATGGCACAGGTGTGAAAAAAGTGACTACAGGATAAGGGAGATTTTGAATTTCTGCACACACTAGTGGACACTGGACACTTTTGGATTGTGTGTTGCCCACTGAATATCAGAGCGCTATGTCACAGGCTCGATGGCACAGGTGTGAAAAAAGTGACTACAGGATAAGGGAGATTTTGAATTTTTGCACACACTAGTGGACACTGGACACTTTTGGATTGTGTGAGGCCCACTGAATATCAGAGCGCTATGTCACAGGCTCGATGGCACAGGTGTGAAAAAAGTGACTACAGGATAAGGGAGATTTTGAATTTCTGCACACACTAGTGGACACTGGACACTTGGATTGTGTGAGGCCCACTGAATATCAGAGCGCTATGTCACAGGCTCGATGGCACAGGTGTGAAAAAAGTGACTACAGGATAAGGGAGATTTTGAATTTCTGCACATACTAGTGGACACTGGAAACTTTTGGATTGTGTGAGGCCCACTGAATATCAGAGCGCTATGTCACAGGCTCGATGGCACAGGTGTGAAAAAAGTGACTACAGGATAAGGGAGATTTTGAATTTCTGCACACACTAGTGGACACTGGACACTTTTGGATTGTGTGTTGCCCACTGAATATCAGAGCGCTATGTCACAGGCTCGATGGCACAGGTGTGAAAAAAGTGACTACAGGATAAGGGAGATTTTGAATTTTTGCACACACTAGTGGACACTGGACACTTTTGGATTGTGTGAGGCCCACTGAATATCAGAGCGCTATGTCACAGGCTCGATGGCACAGGTGTGAAAAAAGTGACTACAGGATAAGGGAAATTTTGAATTTCTGCACACACTAGTGGACACTGGACATTTTTGGATTGTGTGAGGCCCACTGAATATCAGAGCGCTATGTCACAGGCTCGATGGCACAGGTGTGAAAAAAGTGACTACAGGATAAGGGAGATTTTGAATTTCTGCACACACTAGTGGACACTGGACACTTTTGGATTGTGTGAGGCCCACTGAATATCAGAGCGCTATGTCACAGGCTCGATGGCACAGGTGTGAAAAAAGTGACTACAGGATAAGGGAGATTTTGAATTTCTGCACACACTAGTGGACACTGGACACTTTTGGATTGTGTGAGGCCCACTGAATATCAGAGCGCTATGTCACAGGCAGAAATTGGCTAGTGTATCACAAACTGCAAGGTGTATGTAGAATTGGGCAGAATAGGAATCTCCCTAGAGTGTAGGTCTGTAAGAACGGAACAAGTCCTCCACTTATCCTTCCACAGTGACACACAGATAGCTTCACTGTGGCCGTGATAACAGCCGTTACATGGTACTGAGAGGAGCGTGAACGTACACGGCTGTCCGGTGTACGTAAAATTGTCAAGTTCCGTGTTTTTTAAGTATACGGACTGACACATGCTGTCTCACTATAGTCTTGAATGTGATCAAACAGCAAATATATTTAACTGTTTGAAAGCTAGACAAAACTAGTAGGTGCAGGTCTGTAAGAACGGAACATGTCCTCGACTTATTCTCACAGAGTGACACACAGATAGCTTCACTGTGGCTGTGATAACAGCCGTTACACGGTACTGTGTGAGGAGCGTACACCGCTGTATGGTGTGAAAAAATGCACGCTCAGTACCTCAGCAGGACAAAAAAATATTGGGATTGCTTTTAAAAAAGCAGTTTGCAGAGCAGTGGGTAAACAGCAATGCAGCTGTCAGGAAGCCTTAGAAGGCAGCCTAACAACCAACACCGCTGATCCACCACACTATAGCCTCCCCTTGCATTGCACACACAGTGACTGGTGTGTTGTACAGGCAAAATCGCTAGCAGCAGAAGCAGTTTTTTTTTCTTCTTCCCTGCCTAACGCTCTCCCTAAAGAATCAGCAGCAGCAACCTCTCCCTATGCTAAGATCGGCAGAAGTAAGATGGCTGTCGGCGTGCACGCCCTTTTATAACCCCTGAGACGCCCACCAAAGCAAGCCAATCACTTGCATGCCCTTCTGAAAGATGGTGGTGACCCCTGCGTATGTCATCACGTTGCCCACAGTGTCCGTGGATCCTGATTGGCTGAAAAAGAGCGCAAAACAAACTTTTGAAACGCGACTTTGGCGCGTAAGTCGCCGACCTCGTGGCTGACCTCATCCTAGGGTCGGGTTTCGTTTCATGAAACCCGACTTTGCCAAAAGTCGGCGACTTTTGAAATTTTTCGACCCGTTTCGCTCAACTCTAGTCTATAATATTCATACAATTTCTTTTTTTCTAAGCTGTTTTTATTTCTGATAGTAAATACTGTTTTTTTTAATTTTATGCACATGATTACAAGGGCAACCATCTTGCCTGAGCATCTGTTAACAGCATTTACAGCATCCACATAAATCATAAGAAGCAACAGACTGGAGTTGTTCATTGACTTGTATGGGAGCAATGCTCTGTGATCTATGCAAAGGTTATTGTTTGGCAAGGGGGAGGAGGTGAGTATTGAAGACCTCTGTCAATGAGGAATTGGCTAAATTGCAAAGGAAACTAGAAAGAAGTTGCTGACTGGTTATGCATTACGTTTGCCTCAGGTCATAATGCCAAAAGGGTTCTGTTAAGTACTAAAGTGGTTGACATGAAAGAGTTGAATAATTCTGTGAGTTGTCTTGCAGTAGTTACTGAAAGTGTAACTTTGAGCAGAATTTGGAGAAACCACTTTATATATTAATTGTATTTAGCTATATAAGTTGTTGTAGTTTGATGTGTTCTTTGCAAGCAACAGAAATTGTAAATTTTGAGTGGTTGTTTTGGACATAAGAGTAGGTTAAATTACTATTGTCACATTAATAAGCTGTAATACTCTGATAGTACTATTATCACATTAGACATCACTATCTGGTGATGTTTAATTGTATTACATTTTGTTTTTCTGTAAAGCAGTCAGTTGCATTGTGGGAGAGACCAATGCATTCCACATGTGTGAAACTTATTTCCCGCATTATCTTACTTGAACTCCATTATCTTGGAAAAATGTATCTGGTAAGGGAAAAATATCTGTTCCTGTGGTATTGTGTTATACAGAGTAATGGAGAGGCATCTATAAGATGCCCCATTACTAATCCCATAGTTAGATTGTAAAAATAAGGCAGCCAGAATAAAACCCTTTAATAAAATCTCTCAAGCAATGATCAGTGCTGTAAGTGAGGTTACCAAGGTTCATCAGCTTTGAACTCCGGTGAACTTTCTCACAGCAGATCACCACTACACACTTCAGGAGCAATTATGCTCCTGTGTCAGTATGAGCCGGCTGGCAGGGAGAGAGACCACTGATGTGACTGCGCTCCAAATTATCCTGATCGTCGTGGGACAGTATGGATTATCTTCACATTGGACAGGTGAGGGATATGGTTGTTTATTATTTTTCTTCTTTTCTAGGGGACATGGGCATCTATGGATTAGACAAAAGGATGAATATTATGGTTGTTTGCTATTTTCTGTCTTTTACAAGTGATATCGGCTTCAATGGCTTAGGCATAAAGATGAGTATAATTGTGATATTTCATTTTTATTTCAAACTAGCTGAAGAGCCCAGCACTGCCTGGATATAGTGACTAACTATGGTTTGTTATAACAAATTATAATGATTATATCTATATATAAAGCTGAGTGTAGAGCCATGCACACTCCGCATAGCCACATTCACTATAATATCCCATATCATCCGGTCAGTCAGAGCCACCAGACTACTACCCCTAATATCCCACATCGTCCTGTCAGCCAGAGCCACCGGACTACTACACCTAATATCCCACATCATCCCATCAGCCAGAGATACCGGACTACTACCCCTAATATCCCACATCCTCCTGTCAGCCAGAGCCACCGGACTACTATCCCTAATATCCCACATCATCCTGTCAAAGTCACCGGACTACTACCCTTAATGTCCCACATCATCCCGTAAGCCAGAGCCACCAGACAACTACCACTTATATCCCACATCATCCCGTCACAGATGCCGTACTACTCCCCCTAATATCCCACATCATCCTGTCAGCCAGAGCCACCGGACTACTACCACTAATATCCCACATCATTCCGTCAGCCAGAGCCACTGGACTACTACCACTAATATCCCACATCATCCCATTAGCCAGAGCCACCGGACTACTACTCCTAATATCCCACATCATCCTGTCAGCCTGGGGTCAGAACCAGAGCGCTGAGTTGAACGGTCCTAACTTCCATACCGGGGATCCCTTTAAGAGAGGCCTGGGGTCAGAACCAGAGTGCTGAGTGGATTTATTCTGACTTCCATACCAATAATCCCTTTAATAGAAGCCTGGGGTGAGAATCAGAGCGCTGAGGGATTTACCCTAACTTCCATACCGGAGATCCCTTTAAGAGAGGCCTGGGTTCAGTACCAAAGCGCAGAGTGGATTTGCCCTCACGTCCATACCGGGGATCCCTTTAAGAGAGACTGGGATGAGAACCAGAGCACTGAGTGGATTTGCCATGACTTGCATACCAATGATCCCTTTAATAGAACCCTGGGGTCAGAATCAGAGCATTGAGGGATTTTCCCAAACTTCCATACAGGAGATCCCTTTAAGAGAGCCTGGGGTCAGAACCAAAGTGCTGGATGTATTTGCCCTGACTTCCATACTGGAGATCCCTTTAAGAAAGACCAGGGGTCAGTACCAAAGTGCAGAGTGGATTTGCACTAACTTCCATACCAATGATCCTTTAAGAGACCCTGGGGTCAGAACCACAGAGGTGTGTGATCCCTTTAAGAGAGGCCTGGGGACAAAACCAAAGCCCTGGATGGATTTGTTCTGACTTCCATACTAATGATCCCTTTAAGAGGGAAGATGTGCCTACGGCATGGAGGATGTGTAATGGGGATATGGGCAGGTGGGGGGGATCCATTTTTGTCATATGCTCTATGCTTCTTTCAGGGGGGGCAGTCAATGGCTGGAATCTTATGTTTCCGGGGATGCTAGATTTCTCCCACCATGTCAGTGTCTGCTGAGGTGTTGTCAAGTGTGAAAACTTGCTCATAGTAACCAATCACAGCTCAGCTACGTTTAACCAGCCCTGGTGAAATGAGAGATGTTTAGTGATTGGCTGCAAGGAAGACTGTTGCTCATACCAACCAATCACAGCTCAGCTTCTTTTGAACAGCTCTGGTAAAATGAAAGATTCTTTGTGATTGGTTGATGAAACACACACACATACATTCATTCATTCACTTCTATATATAGAGATAAAGGAGTCTGTGTCATTATTTCAATTAAAAGATTTTAATTTGTCTGCGTCTTTTTTACAATTTAACTATGTGGTTAGTAATGTGGGTTTCTTATAGACTATTTTTCATTACTAACCTTTGGGCTTGATGTCAGCTGACATTACAAAGCTCACATCAACCCCACAAATATTACCCCACCTGACACCACACCAAATCAAGTGGGAAGAATTGGGCAAAGTGCCAGAATTAGAGCATCTACTCTGTGTTGGCTGCGGTCTGCTAATTTTAGTTGTGGGGAGGCAATACCCATGGCCCCTTACTAGTCTAAGAATATCAGCCCCCAGGTGCATGCTTTAGCTTGACTGGTTGTTAAAAATGGGGGGAAACCTATGCCATTTTTTAAAATTATTTATTTAAATAAAACACAGTGGGACCACTCTATTCTTGAAAACCACCCATGATAAAGCTGACAGCTGAGCGTGGCAGCCACAGCTGTCAGTTTTGCCATGCTGGTTATCAAAAATAGAAGAGACCCCACATGAATAATCCCCATCAGCGGCACCGTCATCTGACAGCGTGGGAACCCCAGCCCTCTGAACAGCGGTAATGATCTTACTACCCATCAGAGCCTGTGTTTGCCACGCTGTCATGCAGATGACAGTGTGGCAAACAGCGTATATTTGAGCCCCATTCATATGAATGGGGTCTGGGTTGGGGTACCGTTCTGGTACCAGAATCAAACCTTTTTGTAGATGTTCATCCGAACCCGCTGGACCTGAACATCCATGGGTTCACTCCTCACTAATAAGAAGAAAGAACAGTGATATTGAATTCTCATTGAATTTTTAAAAAAATGCATTCTGGAGAATATAGATTTTTTGTAATCCATTTCATGGGAATTCAGTATAATGACTGCCACTCACATAAAATTTTCTTTTTATTGAATCAATGAATGCAAAAAACCCTCATATGGTCATGTGTATGGAAATATTAAAAAGTTATGGCTCTTGGAAGAAGGCAATGGAAAAACTAGAGCACAAAAAAAGGAAAAAATCCCCCAGTTTTCAAAGTTTTAAACCCCCCATCTCCCCTTTATGAGTATATTGACATATTCTGTCATATCTTTCCTTTTTTGTTAAATCTCTATTTTATGACAGTACATCGCCCCATCAAGCTTGTCTATCCTTTTCTTTTTTTACTTCTTCCTTTCCTCTGTGAGTCTGTTTATCTCGCTTTTCCCATCTCTCTCCTCTGGTTTGGTTATCTTCTAGAAAACAGAAGCGGGGTCATCTGGTGTGCTGACGGAACACAGGCAATTATAGAGCCATTGTGAGAGTATAATACTGGGGAATGGGTTCATGAAATATCATGTTGCATGCAGCTTACTGAACTGCTGAAATCACATAGTACTGCAGTAATAAGAGAATGTGATTTATAATGTCAATAGATATAATTACCTCCCTGACTGCCGGAATGTGCACATATTTTAGGTGAGGTATGGGGAGAGTGGATCAGTAAATAAATGAATAGCTAAGCAGTCCTCTGGTGTGTCTGCATGGTGTGGAAATTGGATGAAAAATTCAGGGTTCTATTCCAATTTCTGTAATCTGTTCATGTGTTTTATTGCAATGGCTGTATTAACCCATGCCACTATAAAGCACAAAAATACACTTACATTGTAAGTTGTTAGGGTGGACTGTGATTTTATGATTTTGGTATTTTCCTCTACAGAGTCTGTTGCATAGCTAATTGAATAGAAATAAATGAGAAATGCCTGTAGTCTTTAGCAGACTAAAAGCTCATGGCATAGGTGGTTTCCTTCATTGGAGACTGCCCTTCCCGTGGTTGTTCCTTCCCGGGGAAAGACCTGGCTAGTCATTGCTTGCGTTGAGAAACATGTGATGGTGTCTCCGCGGCTTGTGTTTTGCATGTTTTGCATATTTCCCATAAGGGATGGGGGCATTGCTCTAGAATCACTGCGTTGAGAAACATGTGATGGTGTCTCCGCAGTGTTGGATGTTGATCTCCATGAGTTCATTCATCCTCATTTTACATAGTCTTTTACTAGGCATTGCTCCTACTAGCCAGTTTCCTACTCCACACTGATAAGGGGCAATACCCCGAAACAGCTGTCTGTGGATGGATACCATGTTTTGGCATAAGTGGTTTCCTTCATTGGAGACTGCCCTTCCCATGGTTGTTTCTTCCCGGGGAAAGACCTGGCTAGTCATTGCTTGCGTTGAGAAACATGTGATGGTGTCTCCACGGCTTGTGTTTTGCATATTTCCCATAAGGGATGGGGGCATTGCTCTAGAATCACTGCGTTGAGAAACATGTGATGGTGTCTCCGCAGTGTTGGATGTTGATCTCCATGAGTTCGTTCATCCTCATTTTACACAGTCTTTTACTAGGCATTGCTCCTACTAGCCAGTTTCCTACTCCACACTGATGAGGGGCAATACCCCGAAACAGCTGTCTGTGGATGGATACCATGTTTTGGAATAGGTGGTTTCCTTCATTGGAGACTGCCCTTCCCATGGTTGTTCCTTCCCGGGGAAAGACCTGGCTAGTCATTGCTTGCGTGGAGAAACATGTGATGGTGTCTCCGCGGCTTGTGTTTTGCATGTTTTGCATATTTCCCATATGGGATGGGGGCATTGCTCTAGAATCACTGCGTGATGGTGTCTCCGCAGTGTTGGATGTTGATCTCCATGAGTTTGTTCATCCTCATTTTAAAAGCTCATTCAGACACCTGTGGCAATCAGTCCAAGCATGAGTAAGAAGTCTCAGGCTGTGTGCCCACGATGCGATTGCGTTTTTGCCGCGATTTTTGGCGCGAAAATGTTTAAAAATTGTGTACAGAACGCACCCCATGCATTCCTATGGCATTCCGCACATGCTGTGCTAATGCTGCGCTTTTTTCCGCGGCGGAATCGCATCGCGGAAAAAATCGCAGCATGATCATTCTTTTGTGCGGAATCGCAAAGAATTGCCGCGATTCGGCACCCATAGGAATGCATGGAATCGCTTACTTCCCGCATGTGGCTATGCCCACCATGCGCGAAGTTAAGCGTCTCATGTGCGGTTGGTACCCACGGTGTGGAGGAGAGGAGACTGTCCTCCAGGCCCTGGGTACCATACCCCTGTAAAAAAAAGAATAAAAAATAAAAAATCGGGGTATATTTACCTTCCGGCGTCCCGCGCTGCATTCCCGGCCTCAGCGTTCCCAGTAATGCCTTGCGGCAAGGTCCTGTGATGACGTAGTCTCGCGTGACTCTAGCGGTCTCGCGAGATCGCTATAGTAACGCGAGACCAACGTCATCACAGGTCTCGCAAGGCATTACTGGGAACGCTGAGGCCCGGGATGGCAGCGCGGGACGTCGGAAGGTAAATATACCCCGATTTTTTATTTTTTTTATCATTTTTAACATTTCATCTTTTACTATTGAGGCCGCATAGGCGGCTTCAATAGTAAAAAGCTGGTCACACTTGTCAAACACTATGCTTGACGAGTGTGACCAACCTGTCAATCACTTTCCAAGCGATGCTTCAAATCGCTTGGAAAGTGCTTGAGAAAATCGCGGCAAAATCGCGAACAGAATAGCGGTAAAATCGCGTGGAAAAAAGCGCGCGATTTCTGGGAAGGAGTCCGGTTTTCAGTGTGCTTTTTTAACACACAACGTGGGCACATAGCCTCAAAGTGGTTTCTGCACCCCATTCCTCTACATAAATATGTGTTCCTGTGTGTGTGCTGTGTTGTTTCAGTGGAGGAGACTTCTGCCTCGTCTAATGCGCCGTCGGTCCCTTTGAAAATACAGCTGCAAAAGGGCAGCACAGCTTACCTGCCCAGGTCTCTGAACAAATGCACTACAGGATGCAGCCAACCCATATAGCAAAGATGTTGCTTAACACAGGTGCAAAATACTACATTAGGTCTTGTATACAGGGGTGTCCAGATGGGATGCATTGAGAGTGCTGACTAGCCCACCTAATCGAATAGTATGGGCATGACTAATACACTGAGAACCAGACACTATACATTACCTACATGTGAACAGTGCCCTATACAGGCCTCTATTGTACAAATGTATACTAAGCAGTCACCCCCCTCCATGAATGGGTATGTGGTGAGTGGCTGTCTATTTAGTATTTAGCACCTGTGTTTTGCATCATCTTTGCTATATGGGCTGGCTGCATCCTGTAGTGAATTTGTTCAGAGGCCTGGGCAGGTAAGCGGTGCTGCCCTTTTTCAGCTGTATTTTTGAATTTTTGGAGGATTTTTAGTCTTCTTCTGTGGCTCTGCTATTAAGTTTCGTAGGTCCCTTTGGACTCCAAAAGAGAAAACCACCCCAGCTTCAAAATACAAAGTCATTTTTACCAATAAACACACTCAAGTTCAGGAAATAACATGCAACACTCTTGTTCCATTGTCTTCTCTTGTCACAAAAAATGGCACAGTTGCAGTGATCACACAGACTCAGTTTCGGCAATTAATATAACTGCAGTGCAACTCAGCCCTAAGGGTAACAACATCTTCCTGAAACATTGACGTAAGAGAGCTCCTGATTAGTGTTGAGCGATACCGTTCGATACCCAAAAATATCGTATCGGATGGTATCGCCCGATACGAAAAAAATATCGGGTATCGCCGATTCCGATACTGGAAGTCCCATTCAAGTCAATGGGACTTCCGGTATCGGAATAAAAAAAAAAGCCCTTTATTTCCTTGTTGGCTAATTCTACATAATTGAAAACAAATAAGAATCATGTAGAATGTATTGTGGGAGGTGGAGGAGACCTTAAAAGCATAGTGGTTTATTCAAATCACATGGCATAGCATTAATTCCAATTTTTTTTTTCAGTACGTTCGGAGTTAAAAAGATATTGACTATGTTAACCTTTTTTATATTTTGTCAGATATGTATGTTTCACAACTTCCATGCTCTTCACGTTCTTTTGTACTTCTCCCACACTTTCTCCTTCATGATCCGCAGCAGTAGCATTTTTTTCATCAACTTTTTCTTCACCTTATTCATCGTCTTCTTCTTCATCTTCTTCCCATTAATTTTTTTTTCCATTCTTCATATTCTTCTTATTCAGCTATTATCAATTTTAATATGCTATTTCTTCATCTTCTTCCTATTCTTCTTTGTCTTCATTTTCTTATGGTGACAGGCATTCCTGTAGTACTTATCTATAAAAGTTATAAGATTACACTTTACGTTCTGCCTGTCACTAAAGATTTACAACAGGATTTGTCCGCGTTCAGTTTGGCCTGCAGCAGCAGGCATTTTCCAGGGGCACCATGAGGAGGAAGGGACTCACCCCCATTTACTGCTTAGTCTTCTTCTGCTTATAATTTTGATTTCTTCTATGCTGATTTTTAGTCTTATGCTTAATGTTCTTCTGCTTTCTGTTCTTCTGCTTTTGCTTCTTCTGCTTCTTGTTCTTCTGTCTTTTGTTCTGCATCTTGGTGGTTGTCTTCATGTTCTTTGTCCTCTTGGTCTTATTATTTAGGGTCATATTTCTGGTCTTCTTTGGTGTGGTCTTCAGGGTCGTCGTCATCAGGGTCGTCGTCATGGAGATCAATAAGGATTACCAAAGACAATTTCAAAAAGCTTGATCTTGGAAATGTAGCAGAAGGTACAAGAAGGCTGAGAAACTGGCGAGAACTAGCAGACAGTGCTGGCACCCGGATGGGTAGCAGAAGGAACAAGAGCCAATGGCACTACCGAGGACCAACTGACGGTGCTGGACCACGGTTACTAAGCAGAAGGTACCTGTGCTAAAAAGCACTACCAAGGACCAGCTGATGGTGCTGGACCTCGGATACCGAGATGGAGGCACCTAGGCCAAAGCCTGTGGCGAGAACCAGCAGACAGTGCTGGCACCCGGATGGGTAGCAGAAGGAACAAGAGCCAATGGCACTTCTGAGGACCAACTGACGGTGCTGGACCACGGTTACTAAGCAGAAGGTACCTGTGCTAAAAAGCACTACCAAGGACCAGCTGACGGTGCTGGACCTTGGATACCGAGATGGAGGCACCTAGGCCAAAGGCTGTGGCGAGAACCAGCAGACAGTGCTGGCACCCGGATGGGTAGCAGAAGGAACAAGAGCCAATGGCACTTCTGAGGACCAACTGACGGTGCTGGACCACGGTTACTAAGCAGAAGGTACCTATGCTAAATAGCACTACCAAGGACCAGCTGACGGTGCTGGACCTTGGATACCGAGATGGAGGCACCTAGGCCAAAGGCTGTGGCGAGAACCAGCAGACAGTGCTGGCACCCGGATGGGTAGCAGAAGGAACAAGAGCCAATGGCACTACCGAGGACCAACTGACGGTGCTGGACCACGGTTACTAAGCAGAAGGTACCTGTGCTAAAAAGCACTACCAAGGACCAGCTGACGGTGCTGGACTTCGGATACCGAGATGGAGGCACCTAGACCAAAGGCTCTGGCGAGAACCAGCAGACAGTGCTGGAACCCGGGTGGGTAGCAGAAGGTACCCATTCAAAGCAAAGTAGCCAGGCCGCAAGCCGGCCGCAGTTACCGAAACCCACAGTCCTACAGGGGGTCCATGTCCCATTGGCACTACGGATCCAGCCTTCAGTGCCAGTTCCCGCAGCCCACATAGGAGTCACCTAAACTGCAGGCACCGTAGAGTCGGCTAACCCGGCCGCAAGACGACAGGACAACGGATTGGTGGCATAGTGACCTTGACACTACCCGGAAACAGCAGGCGTGCTGGAACCAGGCTGGGCAACAGGGAGTACCCGTGCCAAAGACACTGCCGAGAACCAGCTGACGGTGCTGGAACCCAGATGGGTAGCAAAAGCTACAAGAGCCAATGGCACTACCGAGGAACAGCTGACGGTGCTGGACCACGGTTACTAGGCAGGAGGTACCTGTGCTAGAAAGCACTACCAAGGACCAGCTGACGGTGCTGGACCTCGGATACCGAGATGGAGGCACCTAGGCCAAAGGCTCTGGCGAGAACCAGCAGACAGTGCTGGAACCCGGGTGGGTAGCAGAAGGTACCCATTCAAAGCAAAGTAGCCAGGCCGCAAGCCGGCTGCAGTTACCGAAACCCACAGTCCTACAGGGGGTCCATGTCCCATTGGCACTACGGATCCAGCCTTCAGTGCCAGTTCCCGCAGCCTACATAGGAGTCACCTAAACTGCAGGCACCGTAGAGTCGGCTAACCCGGCCGCAAGACGACAGGACAAAGAATTGGTGGCATAGTGACCTTGACACTACCCGGAAACAGCAGGCGTGCTGAAAACAGGCTGGGCACCAGGGAGTACCCGTGCCAAAGACACTGCCGAGAACCAGCTGATGGTGCTGGAACCCAGATGGGTAGCAAAAGCTACAAGAGCCAATGGCACTACCGAGGAACAGCTGACGGTGCTGGACCATGGTTACTAGGCAGGAGGTATCTGTGCTAGAAAGCACTACCAAGGACCAGCTGACAGTGCTGGACCTCGGATACCGAGATGGAGGCACCTAGGCCAAAGGCTCTGGCGAGAACCAGCAGACAGTGCTGGAACCCAGGTGGGTAGCAGAAGGTACACATTCAAAGCAAAGTAGCCAGGCCGCAAGCCGGCCGCAGTTACCAAAACCCACAGTCCTACAGGGGGTCCATGTCCCATTGGCACTACGGATCCAGCCTTCAGTGCCAGTTCCCGCAGCCCACATAGGAGTCACCTAAACTGCAGGCACCGTAGAGTCGGCTAACCTGGCCGCAAGACGACAGGACAACGGATTGGTGGCATAGTGACCTTGACACTACCCGGAAACAGCAGGCGTGCTGGAACCAGGCTGGGCAACAGGGAGTCCCCGTGCCAAAGACACTGCCGAGCACCAACTGGCGTTGTTGGAGCCCAGGGACAATCATGGTGTAGGCCGAGGCCTACTTGGTGGTAGTTTTAGATTGTTTGAAGGCTACAACAGACTGTCAACGTGCTCCAATTAGGCATCTGTCTCCACTCTGTTTCCAGAATTGCACGTGACCACCAACACCGCCAGTTTATGCGTACAGCAGCCGTCTGCCCAATCCACACGTGTTCCTGTGTTACTGGGATTCTGTAATGTCAGCAGATCCCCTGATGTGTGTCTGCCACTGTCTCCTGCTCTGTCCACATTCCTACCGCTTGCAGTGGGAAGGTGGACAGCGCAGGAGACAGTGGCGGACACATATTGGGGGATCTGCTAACGTTACAGAACCCCAGTAACACAGGACCACATGTGGAATGCGTGGACGGCAACTGTGAGCAGGAACTGGCGGTGTTGGAGGTCAGGGGAAATACTAGAGACAGAGTGGAGACAGAGGACAAATCAGAGAATGTTTAAATCTGAAGTAGTTACAATTTGGAGGCAGCAGCAGTTTGCCCTCCACACAGCAGGGGATCAGCTGACGTTACCGAACCCCACTTTCACATGAACGAGTGTGTTTTTCTGTGTGGACAGCACTTCCGAGCACCAACTGGCGGTGTTGGAGCCCAGGGACAATCATGGTGCAGGCCGAGGCCTATTAGGAGCCAGGTGTAAAGCTGAGGTATTTTGACTTTGGAGGGAGCAGGACACTTTGCCCTCCACACAGCAGGGGATCAGCCGACGTTACCGACCCCCACTTTCACATGAACGAGTGTGTTTTTCTGTGTGGACAGCACTTCCGAGCACCAACTAGCGTTGTTGGAACCCAGGGACAATCATGGTGCAGGCCGAGGCCTACTAGGAGCCAGGTATAAAGCTGAGGTATTTTGACTTTGGAGGTAGCAGGACACTTTGCCCTCCACACAGCAGGGGATCAGCTGACGTTACCGAACCCCACTTTCACATGAACGAGTGTGTTTTTCTGTGTGGACAGCACTTCCGAGCAACAACTGATGATGTTGGAGCCCAGGGATAGTCATTTTGTAGGCTGAGGCCTACTTGGAGGCAGTTTAAGATAAGACGTTGTTTGAATTTAGAGGCAGCAGCAGTTTGCCCTCCACACAGCAGGGGATCAGCTGACATTACTGACCCCCACTTTCACATGAATGAGTGTGTTTTTCTGTGTGGACAGCACTTCCGAGCACCAACTAGCGTTGTTGGAGCCCAGGGAGAACCAGGGTGCAGGCCGAGGCCTACTTGGTGGCAGTTTTAGATTTTTTGAAGGCTACAACAGACTGTCAACGTGCTCCAATTAGGCATCTGTCTCCACTCTGTTTCCAGGATTTCACGTGACCACCAACACCGCCAGTTTATGCGTACAGTAACCGTCTGCCCAATCCACACGTGTTCCTGTGTTACTGGTGTTCTGTAATGTCAGCAGATCCCCTGATGTTTGTCTGCCAATGTCTCCTGCTCTGTCCACATTCCCACAGCTTGCAGTGGGAAGGTGGACAGCGCAGGAGACAGTGCCGGACACACATTGGGGGATCAGCTCACGTTACGGAACACCAGGAACACAGGAACAAGTGTGGAATGCATGGACGGCAACTGTGAGCAGGAACTGGCGGTGTTGGAGGTCAGGGGAAATACTAGAGACAGAGTGGAGACAGAGGCCAAATCAGAGAATGTTTAAATCTTAAGTAGTTACAATTTGGAGGCAGCAGCAGTTTGCCCTCCACACAGCAGGGGATCAGCTGACGTTACCGAACCCCACTTTCACATGAACGAGTGTTTTTCTGTGTGGACAGCACTTCCGAGCACCAACTGGCGGTGTTGGAGCCCAGGGACAATCATGGTGCAGGCAGAGGCCTACTAGGAGCCAGGTGTAAAGCTGAGGTATTTTGACTTTGGAGGGAGCAGGACACTTTGCCCTCCACACAGCAGGGGATCAGCCGACGTTACCGAACCCCACTTTCACATGAACGAGTGTGTTTTTCTGTGTGGACAGCACTTCCGAGCAACAACTGACGATGTTGGAGCCCAGGGATAGTCATTTTGTAGGCTGAGGCCTACTTGGAGGCAGTTTAAGATAAGATGTTGTTTGAATTTGGAGGCAGCAGCAGTTTGCCCTCCACACAGCAGGGGATCAGCTGACATTACTGACCCCCACTTTCACATGAACGAGTGTGTTTTTCTGTGTGGACAGCACTTCCAAGCACCAACTAGCGTTGTTGGAGCCCAGGGAGAACCAGGGTGCAGGCCGAGGCCTACTTGGTGGCAGTTTTAGATTGTCTGTAGGCTACAACAGACTGTCAACGTGCTCCAATTAGGCATCTGTCTCCACTCTGTTTCCAGGATTTCACGTGACCACCAACACCGCCAGTTTATACGTACAGTAGCCGTCTGCCCAATCCACACGTGTTCCTGTGTTACTGGTGTTCTGTAATGTCAGCAGATCCCCTGATGTTTGTCTGCCAATGTCTCCTGCTCTGTCCACATTCCAACCACTTGCAGTGGGAAGGTGGACAGCGCAGGAGACAGTGCCGGACACACATTGGGGGATCAGCTCACTTTTACAGAACACCAGGAACACAGGAACAAGTGTGGAATGCGTGGACGGCAACTGTGAGCAGGAACTGGCGGTGTTGGAGGTCAGGGGAAATACTAGAGACAGAGTGGAGACAGAGGCCAAATCAGAGAATGTTTAAATCTGAAGTAGTTACAATTTGGAGGCAGCAGCAGTTTGCCCTCCACACAGCAGGGGATCAGCTGACGTTACCGAACCCCACTTTCACATGAACGAGTGTTTTTCTGTGTGGACAGCACTTCCGAGCACCAACTGGCGGTGTTGGAGCCCAGGGACAATCATGGTGCAGGCCGAGGCCTACTAGGAGCCAGGTGTAAAGCTGAGGTATTTTGACTTTGGAGGGAGCAGGACACTTTGCACTCCACACAGCAGGGGATCAGCCGACGTTACCGAACCCCACTTTCACATGAACGAGTGTGTTTTTCTGTGTGGACAGCACTTCTGAGCAACAACTGACGATGTTGGAGCCCAGGGGTAGTCATTTTGTAGGCTGAGGCCTACTTGGAGGCAGTTTAAGATAAGACGTTGTTTGAATTTGGAGGCAGCAGCAGTTTGCCCTCCACACAGCAGGGGATCAGCTGACATTACTGACCCCCACTTTCACATGAATGAGTGTGTTTTTCTGTGTGGACAGCACTTCCGAGCACCAACTAGCGTTGTTGGAGCCCAGGGAGAACCAGGGTGCAGGCCGAGGCCTACTTGGTGGCAGTTTTAGATTGTTTGTTGGCTACAACAGACTGTCAACGTGCTCCAATTAGGCATCTGTCTCCACTCTGTTTCCAGGATTTCACGTGACCACCAACACCGCCAGTTTATGCGTACAGTAGACGTCAGCCCAATCCACACGTGTTCCTGTGTTACTGGTGTTCTGTAATGTCAGCAGATCCCCTGATGTTTGTCTGCCAATGTCTCCTGCTCTGTCCACATTCCCACCACTTGCAGTGGGAAGGTGGACAGCGCAGGAGACAGTGGCGGACACACATTGGGGGATCAGCTCACGTTACAAAACACCAGGAACACAGGAACAAGTGTGGAATGCGTGGACGGCAACTGTGAGCAGGAACTGGCGGTGTTGGAGGTCATGGGAAATACTAGAGACAGAGTGGAGACAGAGGCCAAATCAGAGAATGTTTAAATCTGAAGTAGTTACAATTTGGAGGCAGCAGCAGTTTGCCCTCCACACAGCAGGGGATCAGCTGACGTTACCGAACCCCACTTTCACATGAACGAGTGTTTTTCTGTGTGGACAGCACTTCCGAGCACCAACTGGCGGTGTTGGAGCCCAGGGACAATCATGGTGCAGGCCGAGGCCTACTAGGAGCCAGGTGTAAAGCTGAGGTATTTTGACTTTGGAGGGAGCAGGACACTTTGCACTCCACACAGCAGGGGATCAGCCGACGTTACCGAACCCCACTTTCACATGAACGAGTGTGTTTTTCTGTGTGGACAGCACTTCCGAGCAACAACTGACGATGTTGGAGCCCAGGGATAGTCATTTTGTAGGCTGAGGCCTACTTGGAGGCAGTTTAAGATAAGACGTTGTTTGAATTTGGAGGCAGCAGCATTTTGCCCTCCACACAGCAGGGGATCAGCTGACATTACTGACCCCCACTTTCACATGAACGAGTGTGTTTTTCTGTGTGGACAGCACTTCCGAGCACCAACTAGAGTTGTTGGAGCCCAGGGAGAACCAGGGTGCAGGCCGAGGCCTACTTGGTGGCAGTTTTAGATTGTTTGTAGGCTACAACAGACTGTCAACGTGCTCCAATTAGGCATCTGTCTCCACTCTGTTTCCAGGATTTCACGTGACCACCAACACCGCCAGTTTATGCATACAGTAGCCGTCTGCCCAATCCACACGTGTTCCTGTGTTACTGGTGTTCTGTAATGTCAGCAGATCCCCTGATGTTTGTCTGCCAATGTCTCCTGCTCTGTCCACATTCCCACCACTTGCAGTGGGAAGGTGGACAGCGCAGGAGACAGTGCCGGACACACATTGGGGGATCAGCTCACGTTACGGAACACCAGGAACACAGGAACAAGTGTGGAATGCGTGGACGGCAACTGTGAGCAGGAACTGGTGGTGTTGGAGGTCAGGGGAAATACTAGAGACAGAGTGGAGACAGAGGCCAAATCAGAGAATGTTTAAATCTTAAGTAGTTACAATTTGGAGGCAGCAGCAGTTTGCCCTCCACACAGCAGGGGATCAGCTGACGTTACCGAACCCCACTTTCACATGAACGAGTGTTTTTCTGTGTGGACAGCACTTCCGAGCACCAACTGGCGGTGTTGGAGCCCAGGGACAATCATGGTGCAGGCCGAGGCCTTCTAGGAGACAGGTGTAAAGCTGAGGTATTTTGGCTTTGGAGGGAGCAGGACACTTTGCCCTCCACACAGCAGGGGATCAGCCGACGTTACCGAACCCCACTTTCACATGAACGAGTGTGTTTTTCTGTGTGGACAGCACTTCCGAGCAACAACTGACGATGTTGGAGCCCAGGGATAGTCATTTTGTAGGCTGAGGCCTACTTGGAGGCAGTTTAAGATAAGATGTTGTTTGAATTTGGAGGCAGCAGCAGTTTGCCCTCCACACAGCAGGGGATCAGCTGACATTACTGACCCCCACTTTCACATGAACGAGTGTGTTTTTCTGTGTGGACAGCACTTCCAAGCACCAACTAGCGTTGTTGGAGCCCAGGGAGAACCAGGGTGCAGGCCGAGGACTACTTGGTGGCAGTTTTAGATTGTTTGTAGGCTACAACAGACTGTCAACGTGCTCCAATTAGGCATCTGTCTCCACTCTGTTTCCAGGATTTCACGTGACCACCAACACCGCCAGTTTATGCGTACAGTAGCCGTCTGCCCAATCCACACGTGTTCCTGTGTTACTGGTGTTCTGTAATGTCAGCAGATCCCCTGATGTTTGTCTGCCAATGTCTCCTGCTCTGTCCACATTCCAACCACTTGCAGTGGGAAGGTGGACAGCGCAGGAGACAGTGCCGGACACACATTGGGGGATCAGCTCACTTTTACAGAACACCAGGAACACAGGAACAAGTGTGGAATGCGTGGACGGCAACTGTGAGCAGGAACTGGCGGTGTTGGAGGTCAGGGGAAATACTAGAGACAGAGTGGAGACAGAGGCCAAATCAGAGAATGTTTAAATCTGAAGTAGTTACAATTTGGAGGCAGCAGCAGTTTGCCCTCCACACAGCAGGGGATCAGCTGACGTTACCGAACCCCACTTTCACATGAACGAGTGTTTTTCTGTGTGGACAGCACTTCCGAGCACCAACTGGCGGTGTTGGAGCCCAGGGACAATCATGGTGCAGGCCGAGGCCTACTAGGAGCCAGGTGTAAAGCTGAGGTATTTTGACTTTGGAGGGAGCAGGACACTTTGCCCTCCACACAGCAGGGGATCAGCCGACGTTACCGAACCCCACTTTCACATGAACGAGTGTGTTTTTCTGTGTGGACAGCACTTCCGAGCAACAACTGACGATGTTGGAGCCCAGGGATAGTCATTTTGTAGGCTGAGGCCTACTTGGAGGCAGTTTAAGATAAGACGTTGTTTGAATTTGGAGGCAGCAGCATTTTGCCCTCCACACAGCAGGGGATCAGCTGACATTACTGAACTCCACTTTCACATGAACGAGTGTGTTTTTCTGTGTGGACAGCACTTCCGAGCACCAACTAGAGTTGTTGGAGCCCAGGGAGAACCAGGGTGCAGGCCGAGGCCTACTTGGTGGCAGTTTTAGATTGTTTGTAGGCTACAACAGACTGTCAACGTGCTCCAATTAGGCATCTGTCTCCACTCTGTTTCCAGGATTTCACGTGACCACCAACACCGCCAGTTTATGCGTACAGTAGCTGTCTGCCCAATCCACACGTGTTCCTGTGTTACTGGTGTTCTGTAATGTCAGCAGATCCCCTGATGTTTGTCTGCCAATGTCTCCTGCTCTGTCCACATTCCCACCACTTGCAGTGGGAAGGTGGACAGAGCAGGAGACAGTGGCGGACACACATTGGGGGATCTGCTGACGTTACAGAACCCCAGTAACACAGGAACACGTGTGGAATGCATGGACGGCAACTGTGAGCTGGAACTGGTGGTGTTGGAGGTCAGGGGAAATACTAGAGACAGAGTGGAGACAGAGGCCAAATCAGAGAATGTTTAAATCTGAAGTAGTTACCATTTGGAGGCAGCAGCAGTTTGCCCTCCACACAGCAGGGGATCAGCTGACGTTACCGAACCCCACTTTCACATGAACAAGTGTGTTTTTCTGTGTGGACAGCACTTCCGAGCACCAACTGGCGGTGTCGGAGCCCCGGGAAAATCAGGTAGTAGGCCGAGGCCTACTTGGAGCCAGGTGTAAATCTGAGGTTGTTTGACTGTGGAGGGAGCAGGACACTTTGCCATACACACAGCAGGGGATCAGCTGACGTTACCGAACCCCACTTACACATGAGCGAGTGTTTTGTCTGTGCGGACAGCACTTCTGAGCACCAACTGGCGGTGTCGGAGCCCAGGGAAAATCAGGTAGTAGGCCGAGGCCTACTTGGTGGCAGTTTGCGATTGTTTCTAGCCTACTACTAACTGTCAACGTACTCCAATTAGGCCTCTGTCTTCACTCTGTTTTGAGTATTTCCTCTGGCTTCCAACCACGCCAGTTGCTGCTCTGAAATGCCGTCTGCACAACCCACACTTGTTCCTGTGTTACAGGGGTTCTGTGACAGCAGCTTCTCCCTAGAGGTGAGTCAGGCAATGTCTCCTGCTCTGTCCACATTTCCACTACAAGTAGTGGGAATGTAGACAAAGCAGGAGACATTGTCGTGCTCAACTCTGGAGATGAGCAGATGTTACAGGACCCAGGTACCATAGGAACAAGTGTGGATTGTGCAGACGGCACTTGAGAGCAGAAACAGGCGGTGTTGTAGGCCGGAGGAAATACTCAAAACAGAGTGGAGACAGAGGGCAAATCAGAGAACATATTAAATCAGAGGTAGTCAGAAGTTGTAGGCAGCAGGAGAGTTTGCCGTACACACAGCAGGGGATCAGCTGACGTTACCGAACCCCACTTACACATGAGCGAGTGTTTTGTCTGTGCGGACAGCATTTCTGAGCACCAACTGGCGGTGTCGGAGCCCAGGGAAAATCAGGTAGTAGGCCGAGGCCTACTTGGTGGCAGTTTGCGATTGTTTCTAGACTACTACTAACTGTCAACGTACTCCAATTAGGCCTCTGTCTTCACTCTGTTTCGAGTATTTCCTCTGGCTTCCAACCACGCCAGTTGCTGCTCTGAAATGCCGTCTGCACAACCCACACTTATTCCTGTGTTACTGGGGTTCTGTGACAGCAGCTTCTCCCTAGAGGTGAGTCAGGCAATGTCTCCTGCTCTGTCCACATTTCCACTACAAGTAGTGGGAATGTAGACAAAGCAGGAGACATTGTCGTGCTCAACTCTGGAGATGAGCAGATGTTACAGGACCCAGGTACCACAGGAACAAGTGTGGATTGTGCAGACGGCACTTGAGAGCAGAAACAGGCGGTGTTGTAGGCCGGAGGAAATACTCAAAACAGAGTGGAGACAGAGGGCAAATCAGAGAACATATTAAATCAGAGGTAGTCAGAAGTTGTAGGCAGCAGGAGAGTTTGCCGTACACACAGCAGGGGATCAGCTGACGTTACTGAACCCCACTTACACATGAGCGAGTGTTTTGTCTGTGCGGACAGCACTTCTGAGCACCAACTGACGGTGTCGGAGCCCAGGGAAAATCAGGTAGTAGGCCGAGGCCTACTTGGAGCCAGGTGTAAATCTGAGGTTCTTTGACTGTGGAGGGAGCAGGACACTTTGCCATTACACACAGCAGGGGATCAGCTGACGTTACCGAACCCCACTTACACATGAGCGAGTGTTTTGTCTGTGCGGACAGCACTTCTGAGCACCAACTGGCGGTGTCGGAGCCCAGGGAAAATCAGGTAGTAGGCCGAGGCCTACTTGGTGGCAGTTTGCGATTGTTTCTAGACTACTACTAACTGTCAACGTACTCCAATTAGGCTTCTGTCTTCACTCTGTTTCGAGTATTTCCTCTGGCTTCCAACCACGCCAGTTGCTGCTCTGAAATGCCATCTGCACAACCCACACTTGTTCCTGTGTTACTGGGGTTCTGTGACAGCAGCTTCTCCCTAGAGGTGAGTCAGGCAATGTCTCCTGCTCTGTCCACATTTCCACTACAAGTAGTGGGAATGTAGACAAAGCAGGAGACATTGCCGTGCTCAACTCTGGAGATGAGCAGATGTTACAGGACCCAGGTACCACAGGAACAAGTGTGGATTGTGCAGACGGCACTTGAGAGCAGAAACAGGCGGTGTTGTAGGCCGGAGGAAATACTCAAAACAGAGTGGAGACAGAGGGCAAATCAGAGAACATATTAAATCAGAGGTAGTCAGAAGTTGTAGGCAGCAGGAGAGTTTGCCGTACACACAGCAGGGGATCAGCTGACGTTACCGAACCCCACTTACACATGAGCGAGTGTTTTGTCTGTGCGGACAGCACTTCTGAGCACCAACTGGCGGTGTCGGAGCCCAGGGAAAATCAGGTAGTAGGCCGAGGCCTACTTGGAGCCAGGTGTAAATCTGAGGTTCTTTGACTGTGGAGGGAGCAGGACACTTTGCCATACACACAGCAGGGGATCAGCTGACGTTACCGAACCCCACTTACACATGAGCGAGTGTTTTGTCTGTGTGGACAGCACTTCTGAGCAACAACGGGCGTTGCTGTAGCCCAGGAAATAAAGTTCAGGTCATAGAAACATGAACACAACAGGAGACCTGGATCCTGTTGCCAGCCAATTATTTATTCTGGAAGAGGACTGGCAAATTCAGGTGAGATCCAGGCCTTGTTCATTTTCACAAAAGTAAGCCGGTCAACATTATCGGCGGATAGTCGCGTGCGACGGTCTGTTACCACACCACCTGCAGCACTAAAGACACGTTCCGATAATACACTGGCAGCAGGGCAAGCCATCACCTCCAATGCATACTGGCTAAGCTCTGGCCATGTATCCAGCTTACAGACCCAATACTTGAACGGGGAAGAGCCGTCTGGGAGAACACTAACAGGGCACGACAAGTAGTCTGTCACCATCTGACAGAAACGTTGCCTCCTGCTGACTGGAGCCGTCTGTGATGGTGTAGCTGTTTGTGGCGGTCCCACAAAACTTTTCCACATTTGGGCCATACTGGCCTTGCCTTGTCCTGCGGCACTGCCTCTGCTACCTCTTTGTGCAGAGCTTCCTCCACTGCCTCTACCCACATGGCTGCTTTGAAAAGCACTACCAGCAACACTTGTGGGGGGAATGGAGAACATGATGGCCTGCACAAGTGTTTCTTGGTACTCCCGCATTTTTTGCTCCCGGTTCAACTGTGGTATGAGGCTTTGTAAGTTGTCCCGGTAGAGAGGATCTAGGAGGGTGTACACCCAATAATCAGCCGTGTGGAGAATGTTGGCGATGTGGCGGTGATTTAACAAGCACTGCAGCATGAAATCAACCATGTGCTGCAGACTGCCAACTGGACCGGAAATGCTGTCCCCAGCTTGAGGCAGCATCTCTGCCTGCTCAGCATCACCCCACCCTCGCTGTACACACTGACTACTAGAGCCTTGTGTACCTCCCTCCTCTGGAGAGATGTGTTCCTCCTCCTCCATTGACTCCTCGTCATCCTCCTCACTAAGTGTCCCCTGCCTGGGCCTTTGTGTGGAAGCACGTTGCGCAGACTTGCCAGAAGCAGATGGCATTTCTGACTGCGCATCCTCGACCTCTTCAAAAACCTCCTCACTTAGTGCTTGTAAGGTTTTTTGAAGCAGACAGATGAGGGGGACAGTCATGCTGATTAGTGCATCATCTGCACTGGCCATCCGCGTGGAGTCATCGAAGGCACGCAAAACTTGGCAGATGTCCCTCATAGTGGCCCACTCAGTGGTGGTGAAGTGTGTCCGGCGCACAGTGCGACTTGTTTGCGCCTGATGCAGCTGGTACTCCATTACTGCTGCCTGCTGCTCACACAACCGCTCCAACATATGTAACGTTGAATTCCACCTGGTGGGGAGGTAGCGTATGATGCGATGTTCTGGCAGGCGGAATCGGCGTTGCAGAGATGCAATGCGCGATCTTGCCATGCTGGAACGCCGCAAGTGAGCACACTCTAGGCGAACCTTGTGCAGCAGTGCATCAAGATCCGGATAGTCCCTCAGAAAGCTCTGCACGACCAAATTGAGCACGTGTGCCAGACATGGTGTGAGTGAGGTTGCCTAGGCCCAGAGCTGCCACTAGATTTCGGCCATTGTCACTCACTACCAAACCTGGCTGGAGATTCGCTGGCACAAACCACACATCGCTCTCCTGCTGGATGGCATTCCAGAGCTCCTGTGCTGTGTTGCTCCGATTCCCCAAAGAAATTAATTTAAGGACGGCCTTTTGACGTTTGGCCACACCTGTGCTCATATCTGACCTAACAGGCTCACGCAGTGCTGATTCCGAGGAACTAGAGTAGGAGGAGGACTCAATATGTACAGACTGCATTCCTGCAATCCTTGGAGTTGGCAGAATACGTACAGAGCCACTCTCCAGATCTGTACCCGGCTCCACAACATTGACCCAATGGGCAGTGAGGGAAAGGTATCATCCCTGTCCATGGCTACTGGTCCACGCATCGGTGGTCAGGTGGACCTTGCTACTGACGGCATTTAGTAGCGCATTTTTAATTTTTCCCTCCACATGCTTTTGCAGGGCAGGGACAGCTTGCCTGCTGAAATAAAAGCGGCTGGGCACATTGTATTGTGGAACTGCCAATGACATAAAGTTCCGGAAGGTGTCAGTCTCCACCAGCCTGAATGACAGCATCTCAAGGGCCAGTAGTTTGGCAATGCCGGCATTCAGAGCCAGTGCTCGGGGATGGTTTGCCGAGTATGGCCGCTTTTTCTCCCATGCCTGTGCTACCGATTGCTGGTGAGTGGCCTGGGAGTGTGCTGATGACTGCGAACGTGGTTCAGAGGGTGGAATTTCACTGGGTCTCTGGACAACAGTGGCAGTGGTTCTTCCATGGCGTTCCAGTGAGGAAGCTGAACCAGTTGTGTGTGAGCTGGAGGAAGAGGCCCCAACACGAGCTGAAGAGGTGGTAGGTGTTGCTGAAGGTTGGCCTACATCTTCAGTGTGTCTGTGTAACTCCACCTCGTGCTTGGTACGCACATGTTTCCACATATTTGTGGTATTGAGGTTGGTCACATTTTTCCCTCGTTTCACTTTCTGATGACACAGCTTGCATTTGACAAAGCAAATGTCATCTGCAACTGTGTCAAAAAAAGACCACGCACTGCAAGTCCTGGGAGCGCCCGTTTTGTGTTTTGGAAGAGGATTGCTCCTCACGGGTGCCAAAGTGGAGGCTACAGGCAATCAAGTCTGCCCCCGCCCTCTCCCTCCTCTTTTGGCCGTTCGGGGAATCTCTTCCTCAGAGCTGCTCCCACCACCTTCCTGTGGCTGACGCCATGATGGGTCAAGGACCTCATCATCTCCACTACCCTCTTCAAGCACCGGCTGGTCCTGGGTTGTCTCGCCAGCACCGTACGCACCAGAAATTGGCAACTGAGTCTCATCATCATCAGATGAGCACTGAGGTGTGCTGACAATAGGCACTGGCCCACCCGCCTCTTCAGATTCAGAGGGACAAAGCAGTTGCGCATCACTGCATACTCCCTCTTCTTCACGCTCTAGAATGCTGCTTGGCTGGCCACCTCTTTCCAAGCCAGCAGATTATGAGAACAGAAGTAAAGATTGAGATGGCTCCTGTCCAGGGCTCTCAGACTGCCTGGGCAATTTGGCAGGTGGTGAAGAGACAGATGGTTGCTCTTCAGTGCTCTGGCCTTGGGAGGATGCGGAATTCATTGAAGTGGATGCGTTAGCTGCCATCCATCCGACAACGGCTTCAATTTGTTCGTCACGCAGCAGTGGGGTACGGCGAGGTCCTACAAAGCTGCGCATGAAGGACTGTTGCCTGGTAAAAGTGGGGGATGCCGGGTCACTGGTGGCCGCAGCAGACACCGAATCCCCACGTCCTCTCCCTGCTGAATCCCCCCGTCCTCTCCCTGCTGAAACTCCACGGCCACGACCACGTGCCTTACTCCCTGCCTTCTTCATCTTGGTAGACTGATAAAGATAGGCAGAAAAGTAAAAAAAGGGGTGGCTTAGTGTTCTTATTCCTGAACACCTGCTAACCAGTATAAGAAACACTAATTTGGCTAAGAGTGTGTGTACTACACTTTAATATGATCTAATGTGGCCTAGACAACTGTAAAGTGGAGTGTTTGGTGAACTTTATTTCCTTTTTTTTGGGGGGGGGGAAAGGAAAGGATGTGACCAAAGTTTGAAAGCTATTGTATCACAAACTTTTCGGAGCAATTACAATGCAGGAAGCTAACCTACAATGCGATTGATGAGGCTCCAAAAAATAGGGTGATACTAGCCTGGCTGGCCCTGAAGGGCACAAGCCAGCAAAAAGGCTCCTCTATCTAATCCTATATAGTGTTTGCAACCAACCAATGACAATGGATGCGGTTGGAAGCACACTAATATAGGAGCAAAAATCTGGCTAAATTAGCTGCAAAAAAAGGACTATGTATGAAGCAGTGACGCACACTGAGCAGACTACAGCTAGCGGTGGCTGTAGAACACACTGCAACGTGAGCTGCACTCACACACAGAGAGACCTATCAGACAGCCAAAAACAGTGCAGAGAAATGGGCTATAGCACTGAAAGGCTGCTGAAAGGCTCCGCTGTCCACTCCTTTAGTGTTTGCAACCAACGTATATGGATACCTATGGAAGCACACTATACAGGAGAAAAAAAAAGCAGCAATAAAAGAAAAATGTGTATGAAGCAGAGACACACGCTGGGCGGCCTACAAGCAGACGTGCCTGCAGGACACACTACACAGCGTGGGTCTGCACTCACACAGCCCTTGCAGACAGCTGTGAAAACAGCGCTGCTAGGGAAAAGCAAGCTACAGTGGTGGTTTATGTAGCCTGGGTTAAGCACTATATGTTTTGTGGAATCGCTATTTCTAACTATCCCTCACAGTCTTCAACAGCAGCCTGTCCCTAACTGAATTCACAGCAGAGTGACCAGAAATGGCAGCTGCAGCGCTTTTTATAGTGCATCATGACATCATTTCAGCAGCCAATCACAGCCATGCCAGTAGTTAACATGCCTACATGCCTAACAGGATGTGCCCACACTTCTGAGGATCCCCATTGGCTGAATCAAATCGAGCAGGCTCCTAGCATTATGGGAACTTCCGATTCCGGTATTCGATATGAAAAAAGTATCGGAACTAAGTATCGGAATTCCGATACAGCTAATATCGGCCGATACCCGATACTTGCGGTATCGGAATGCTCAACACTACTCCTGATACAACCCTACTGTTTCTGCTACAGGTGCTTCTCACTAAATTAGAATATCATCAAAACGTTAATTTATTTCAGTTCTTCAATACAAAAAGTGAAACTCATATATTATATAGATCATTACAGACAGAGTGATGTATTTCATGTGTTTATTTCTGTTAATATTGATGATTATGGCTTACAGCCAATGAAAACCCAAAAGTCATTATCTCAGTAAATTAGAATAATTAACAAAAAACACCTGCAAATGCTTCCTAAACATTTAAAAATGTCCCTTATTCTGGTTCAGTGGTCTCCACAATCATGTGAGACTGCTGACTTGACATATGTCCAGAAGGCAGTCATTGACACACTCCACAGGGAGGATAAGCCACAAAAGTTCATTGCTAAAGAAACTGGCTGTTCACAGATTACCCTCCTTGTGGAGTGTGTCAATGACTGCCTTCTGGACATCTGTCAAGTCAGCAGTCTTCCCCATGATTGTGGAGTCTACTGCAACAGACTAAGGGACAATTTTAAATGCTTAGGAAGCCTTTGCAGGTGTTTTTTTGGTAATTATTCTATTTTACTGAGATAATGACTTTTGGGTTTTCATTGGTTGTAAGCCATAATCATCAACATAAACAGAAATAAACACATGAAATAGATCATTGTGTTTGTAATGACTCTTTCATGCTCGCCATGTCTGTCATGTCCGCCATGTCTGTTTTGCCTCATGACCCCTGGAGCGGTGTGCATGCGCATTTCATGTCTGCTATCCTACATGTTCCCTGGAGCAGTGTGCACACTCACCTCATGACTGTTGGGCTGCAAGGTGCCTGCGTTTCTGCTCTGTCTTCTGTGATCGTCTCTGTGTTCCAAGAGCTCCTGATCATGTGATCTTTCCTAGGTTCCAGCACTGGCTGGTTCTGCAATCATCTCTGCATGTCTGGAATCCCTGATCATGTGACTGCTCTCTGTGATCCTGGAGGACTGAACTGGAAGTTCTCCCCTGGTCCTGACCTGGAAGTACTGGTGCTATGGTGCTATATCAGACCGCCCCTCCCTATGGTCAGGGCCTGAGTATCGTGTTGTTTCCCTGCATGGCTGCTTGGTCTGCTCGGTTGCTCTCTGTATTCTGCGCCCCTGCACTTTGCTCTGTCGTGCATCTCTGCACACGCTCTGTGCTTGTACTCTGCCTCTTGTCTCGTGCCATGTCTTGTGCTGTCTCTCGTGCCATGTTTGTCCTTGCCTTGCTTTGCCTTGTAGTACTTCTGCTGTTATCTGCCTTAGCCTGTTTCGCCATGTCTGGTCTTTGATATTCTGAGCCTTGTAGTACTTCTCATGTTTCTTGTCTCTGCCTGGTTTTTCGCACTCTGCCTTTTGGTGCTCTCTTGCACATTTCTATGTCTAGTCCCAAGGCTCTGCCTTGGCCCGGCTCTGGGCTTCGGCCTACTCTCCGCTGCTAGACTCTGCCCTATCATGCTCTCTTGCACATTTCCACGCTAGTTCCAAGGCTCTGCCTTGGCCCAGCTCTGGGCTTCGGCCTACAATCTGCTGCTAGCTCTGTTCTCTCTCTGACCTGGCTCTGTGTTTCTGTCTACGTTCCGCTCTGTGTTCCGTACCGAGTCTTGCCTTGTTTCTCGCCTAGCCTTGCCTTGTTTCTCACCTAGTCTTGCCTTGTTTCTTCGTGTGCCCTTTGCATGCGCCTGGCCTTCCTAGCCTCCTGGTTGTGCCTCAGTCGTGCCCGCCTGCTTGTGCCTCAACCGTGCTCGTTGGCCAGTAACAGCTGTGTCGCCTGCTATGCCCCAGTCGGGTTCGCTGGAGTCTTACCCGCCTGTTTGTTCTGCAGCCTGTCCAGCTAGGTCAATGCCCCAGCCGTGCTCTCTGTACTTCCTTGCACTCACGCTGTCTCTGCACTGTGCTCTCCGTGCTTCTCTTAGCATGCGCAGGCCTTCGCCTGCCCCGTGGCGTACCTCCCCGTGCTTCTGTAAAAGTACGCGCAGGTCTTGCCATGCCCCCTGTCGTGCCCTCTTGCACGCACAGGTCCTAACCTGTACTCTGTCCTTGGCGTGTCCTCTGCACGCTCATGGCTCTGGCGTGTCTCTCTGCACGCGCAGGACTCTGCCGTGAACCTGACCCTGGCATGTCTCTCTGCACGCCCAGGACTCTGCCTTGAACCTGACCCTGGCGTGTCTCTCTGCACGCGCAGGACTCGGCCGTGAACCTGACCATGGCGTGTCTCTCTGCATGCACAGGACTCTGCCTTGAACCTGACCCTGGCGTGTCTCTCTGCATGCACAGGACTCTGCCTTGAACTCTGACCCTGGCGTGTCCCTCTGCACGCCCAGGACTCGGCCGTGAACCTGACCCTGGCGTGTCTCTCTGCATGCACAGGACTCTGCCTTGAACCTGACCCTGGTGTGTCTCTCTGCATGCACAGGACTCTGCCTTGAACCCTGACCCTGGCGTGTCCCTCTGCACGCCCAGGACTCTGCCTTGAACCTGACGTGTCTCTCTGCACGCCCAGGACTCTGCCTTGAACCTGACCCTAGCGTGTCTCTCTGCACACGCAGGACTCTGCCTTGAACCTGACCCTGGTGTGTCTCTCTGCATGCACAGGACTCTGCCTTGAACCCTGACCCTGGCGTGTCCCTCTGCACGTGCAGGACTCTGCCTTGTACCTTGTGCCTTGGCGTGTCTCTACACACGCACCCTGTCTTGTATGTTGAGCTTTCAAACCTGGCATGTCCCCTACACACGCACCTTGCCTTGCACCTTGCTTTGTACCCTGGCGTGTCCCCTACACACACACCCTGCCTTGTACCTTGCCCTGGACCCTGGTGTGCCCCTAGCACGCACCCTGCCTGGAATCCTGCCTTGGACCTCGGCGTGTTCCCTAACACACACCATGCCTGGAGATCTGTCATGCCTCCGTGCCTGAACCCTGGTTTGCCTGACGGATGCCCGGAACCTGCCGATCGCTGCCAGAGATCGTAAGCCTGATGACTGCAGCCTGATGTCCGGAGCTGATGTCCGCAGCCTGATGCCCTGATCATGTCGATCGTTGCCAGCTGTCTGGAGTCTGATGCCATTGTGCCTTTACCTGTACCCAGGCGTGCCATCCGGCCCGTACCTTGCTATGGACCTTGGCATGCCCACGCACGCACCTTGCCGTGTTTGCTTGTTCTCATGTTTTTTGCACTGCTTGTTATCTTGAAGTTGTCTTAATGAAGATTCCTTGAACTTACGTCTTGTCTTGTCTTGCTTCCTGCTTGTCCCTGGTCGTCAGACACTCACTCAGACACTCACATAGTGTCCCCCTGAGCCGGCCGTCTGGTGCCAGCAGTCATGGTGGCTCACCCCCTTGGTCTTGCCCATGACACTCCCTGTATAGGGGGTGGTTCCTCACAAGGTCAGCTCGCCCTAGGTGGGTGGGTGCCACGACCCAGAGGGTCCACTCTAAAGAAAAACGACTCAGCATAAGCTGACGCTCGTCACAGACTCTATATCATACAGCATGAATTTCACTTTTTGTATTGAAGAACGGAAATAAATTCACTTTTTGATGATATTCTAATTTTGTGAGAAGCACCTGTACCTGTCTTACCTTGGATCCACCTTCTCTTCACAGCCCCCGAGGAAGCCCAAGTGAAACACGCGTTGGGGCTGTTGCTCTGCACATCTAAATACAGGCTACCAAAGGTGCGACATTTACTCATAGTATCTTCTGTGGACCAATATTCCCCTTTGCCCCGAGGCAAGATTTGATTCATGTGTTTTTTGTTTCCCTAACTGTATTCACTTGGATATGATTTATATTGAATGGTTGGGCCGTTATTTTTGGTGAAACTTCACATGATCATTTAGGATTCCTTTTTTGCAGTTGGCATCCTCAGTTTGATAATAATATTTTTGAACTTATGTGTATTTTGTTAGTCATTGGAGGTATATGCCATTTTTTATTTCCCTTTTCCACTTTTGATATGTCCCAGTTCCCATACCAGTTACCAATTTATGTATGAGCAATCTCTTGACACCGTGTGCCACTGCCTTCAAAATCTTTTCTGCTTTCATTTTATTGTTTTCCATTTTTTATATTTATTGTAATAATTCTCTTGCTATTGTCAATAAACTTTTGACTTTTTATGATATTTTGGCCTTCATACTCCAAGTTTCTTATAGGGTATATATATGTTTGGGAGTGCCTATTGTTCATATATACATTTATTGGTCATTTACTGACATATGGTTATGAGATACTTTAGTGTCGCCATATGATGCTTGTAGTTTGGATGATATTGGTATTACTTCTCTTCAAGGTTGTCTACAGACCCGGTATGTTACTGCTGAACAGTGATGAAGTCCCCTTGACAGTCTGTGTGGACGAAACTGTTCTGAAGCTTGATCTCTGCCATTTTTGGTTTTTCTCCCTGTTCGCACTCCTGCTACTTTTCTCTTAATAGCTTCCAATCCCTCACACTACCCAGAGATCCCCCATATCCAACATGGGCCAGTCCTACAGTTAACACTTATCACACCCAACTTAAGGAACTATAGCCTCTAAGAGGATAATGGAAAACACTGTGCATTTACATACATATACAACAACTGGGAGTTGGAACGCCATCCTCTCACCCTCACACACGGACCACTTATGCACAGACTTGCACGGCTCTCGTGACCTGAGCATAACTGTATTTGTATATGAGAAGAAAAAATAGAAACACTTACAATTCCTGTAAAATCCAATGTCTCTTTTCAGAAAAATATGTTTAAAACTGGCTGCAGTGAGGAAATGAGCACATGTGCACCCTTTAGAAGCGCAGGAGAGCGTAAAACAATAGTTGGCCCACACGATTTTAAACATGTTTTTCTGAAAAAAAGACATAGGAATTTACAGGACCAGTTAATACCACTATGTTTTCTTCTCATATACAGTACATGTTTGCACCTTATTATTTCAGATTTATGTATTTCTATGAGGCTGTTCTGTTCAGGTAGGAAAAGCTGCAGCTAGTCTGTGCATTGCGGTCTGATCTTGGACCGATTTGCACGCACATCTAAATGACCCTTTATGACTTATTTACTAAGGCTATTTCAGAAAAACACAAATAATTTATCATTGTCAATTCATTATGATTCTTTCCCTCAAGAACGCATTGATAGAATGTTTTGGTGAAATAAGCACAAAAAGGAGTTTTCCCAATTAAAGGGTTAATTTAACCAAGGGATCCTTCATCGTGCGGCATTTTTTTCTTATCCAATGAAATAATACTTTATAAGATTGGTTCTTTTTTCTTATCCAATGAAATAATACTTCATAAGATTGGTTCCTAGTGGACTTAAGGCCCCTTCACACACAGCGAAATTGCTAGCGAGATCGCTGATTTTGTGATGCAACAGCGATCTCGCCAGCGATCTTGCTGTGTGTGGCACGCATCAGCGACCAGCCCCCCTGCCGGGTATCGCTGATCGTGCAGGAATGTCCTGGGCCACTTTTTGATCGTTGGTCTCCCGCAAGCCAGCGCGCATCGCTGCGTGTGGCAGCAGAAGAGCAACGATCAGCGAGCTCCCAGCACTGTAAGCAGACGCTGGTATCCAAGGTAAATATCGGGTAACTAAGCACTGGGAGCCGGTATCCAAGGTACACAGTGGGTATCTAAGTGACGTGCACGCTTAGCTACCCGATATTTAGCTTGGATACCAGCTCCCAGCGCAAGCACGTAGGTATCCAAGGTACACAGCGGGTAACTAAGCGACGCGCTCGCTTAGTTACCCGATATTTACCTTGGATACCAGCATCCTCGCTGGTCCTGATCGCTGGTGAAATCTGCCTGTTTGACAGCTCACCAGCGATCATGTAGCGAGGCACCAGCGATCCTGACAAGGTCGTATCGTTGGGATCGCTGGTGCATCGTTTAGTGTGACGGGATCCTTAGTGTGGTTTAGGAAGAGTTGTGTCTTATCTTATCTCCTAATTCACTTTTCCTTAAAAACATTTACACTTACCTCTGACTTGCCCTTTCATGCTTTTCCTTTAGAACTCCCGTTATACTTTTGACATAAGTTGTATAACTTTGTTGTGTATTATTTCATAATTATAATTCAAGTACTATTTTGTATCGAAAGCTAGTCTGCAATCCATTATTTTTCCATAGTAGCAGACTACAAATCTCTCTGTGTAGTCCGATCCTGCAATCAAACTCCCTTACGCTGCACACTTGCCTAAAATTCTACTTTTTGGGGGGGGAGGCAGACCAACAAAGCGGACCACAAAAAGTTCAGAGTTATTAATATTATGTTTAGCTGTCAAATGATTGAGAAAGATATTGTAATGATATACAATGACTGAATACTCATTTGTTGTAGAATGAGACTTTGTAAAACAATAAAAAGTTTATGGTTAAAATGAAAAAGTTCAGAGTTTATGGAAACCTGAAAAAAGTGAGAATTTTGCTACATTTTTGGTACAGGGTAAAATATTTTAGTTTGCTGATTAAAATGTTGGTAAGTGCCTATCTTTTCCATAATTCTCTCTAAATTATATTAGAATTAGAATAAAGTAAGGGATGAACAGAATAAACAGATTTTCTTATAGTCTGTTATCATGGAGACAGATAAGTTTGCATACAAAGCAATAACCTAATTATGAATAAAGCTGCTAAGCATAAATTCATTTTATTATTAACATGAATGTGTAAATTATTGTGGATCTTCGTGGTCTCGTTCATATCTTGGATGGGTGCATGCGCTAGGTGTCTTAAAAATTAGTGCTGTCTCGCTCACAAAACAAACAAAACAGATGCATGCTGAGATATTTTGCCACACAAGTCAAAATCGCTAAAGTGCACAAGAAGGTTGACCTTGCTGTGGACAAAATGTTGTCTTTATGCAGTTAATAGGCAGCACACTGACCGAAAATAAGTTAGTCTAAATTTACCCTTTAATTTTAAAGTAATTTCAAAATTGCGTTGCTTGCTTATTTTCAGATCTCCCATAGAAGTGAATGGAGAGAAGTGCATGAGAGATGTGCATAACCGTACAACATTCACAGCAACTTCAAGATGGGGGAACTTCATTACACATCTTTAAAATACTGTATTTTTAGTACAAAAATAATTTTATAGCAATTGCGTGTTTCCCATATAGATGTACTTGTGGGGAAGGTGACTTGACGGACGGACTTGACTGAAGGAAGAAGGGACGGTTTGTGCACTGTAGACGGATATTGGCAATAACAGAAGGGAAACAGCTAGGGAAAGTGGAATAGGAGTGCAGTACCTAAGTTTGACCACAAGATGGCAGGGGGAGCGTGAGAACAGGACTTTACAGCAGCTTATGGCTTTAGAAACTGCTTAGTCATGGGTGGCGGGGAGATAAGAACCCAGGAGGGGATTTCCCGAGGAGGGATATGAATAGGACAGGAGAGGATTCCAGAGGGTTCCAGTCCCGGGAGGAGCTCAGGGGGAGAAGAATCAGTACGGTGAACTAACACGGTGGAAAGCTCGACCAGGGGACTGATAGGACGAAACAGTCAGGGGGGGTGGCCCTGACACAAGGAACCGCAGGACAGAGGAGGCACCGAGGGTACCGATTGGATGACGACCTCAGACTGGTGAAGCGCTGGCAGTAGATAGGCCTAGGGCAGCACCAGCAAAAGATCCGCGAGGAACGTCCCTGCGACTGAAGGAAGGTGAAGGTACCCAGGCCTGAATACGGAGCGCTGTAAAGGTGCTGCGGTGTATGGCTACGGTCGTCAGGAGGACGGCCAATAAACTCGGACCTGTTGCAACCAAAATCTGCCTCCTTCTGGTGTCTGTGTCGTCTGGTCGCGGTACGCAGTGGACCACCCCCCAATCTGGGCCATTACCACATACTGCTGAAAGCGGTTCATAGATATTAAGGATTGTTCAAGCATCAAGGAAACTGAGCAATGTACACAATTTATTATGATTGCACCAAAATGTTTCTTAGACTTGTTGTAAATGAAGCGAGTAATCGCGAAACAAACGTTGTCCGGCACCGCCCTCCCCTAGCATTCCTCTAACGACCTGCATGTCCACATATCTGTTGATGGAATTCATGTGAAATAAAGACGCACAGTTTTTCAGCTTTATTGGTGAGTGCTGCATATTTCTTCTTATTTCATTTTACAATTTATGATTGCACCAAAATGTTTCTTAGACTTGTTGTCAATGTTAAAATGTAGCTGATCTTTATAAATAAACATATCCCCAAAATACTCTGCTTTTACTACCATATAAAAATAACATTTCTGGATTTTTTAAGCGAAAATTGGCAGATGCATATCCTTAACCGCAGTTAGGTAATAAATGATATTTCACACTAAGACTATGCAGAATGGTTAGCAGAATTTGACAAGATACAAATGAAACAATTATTGTTTTTGTCATCTTCATGTGCCTCTGCTATATTTTTGGGAACAATTGCATGTCACCATTTTATTATACAGTATGATAAGAGCGGTCTTTTTTTTCCTCAATGCCTTCCTGGAAACGAATGTGAAGAAGAGATTTCATTTCCAGGAATTTCATACGTAAATATCGCTCTTATCACTTAAGTAAGGGCTGTCTAAGTGCAGGTTCATCACCGCCGCAATTTCGACATTCTGTTTATAGTGAATTGAGGCCCCAGCACAGCTGATAACTCTGCAGATCCCGGCAGTGGAACGGCAGGATAAATAACCGTGTGTAATGCGCAACATTTCACTAATCCAAAAATGGATACATCCACAACTTAGCTTTTGTTGCGGAATGAAGAAGATGCACATTTTATATTTCTTTCAGCTCTGTAAAATAATTGGGATATTCTGTCCGTGATGGATGTGATGTGTATGTCTTCTTGTTATATGTGCACACACAGCAGTGTGAGACACAGTGGCATGCTGAATATAATGAAGAAAAATAAAGGTGTATAATGCAATAAGTCATGTTGTATATGAGATTTTCACAAAATGTATGCACATAGAATAATCTTTGTATTTACATAACCACCAATGTATTGTCATTCATCGAACCCCTTCAGGAATTGTAAGACATTTAGCAGAAATATGATGTGCTTGCCAAACATTCAGGGCAGCAGAGAATTTCCAGTATTACTGTAAGTGATAGCTTTAATGTGATGATTTTGATATCTTGATATAGTTGCAAAAAATGTGAAGGATGTGAGAAAATAGATGCATGTGAAGAACGCTGCATGTTGAAGCTTCCTGAAAAAGGGAGGGGTGAACCCAAACGGTAAAGTTCAGGGTCTGTATCGGACACCTACTGCCCAAGCACGGACCCAGAACACAGACTTCTCCAGGTAGTCTGTGTTATTTCTCAGGTTTGGCAGCATGAACAAAGCTTGTTGAAAGGCTGCAGTGCAGCCAATCAGTAAGCTTTACTGTACGGACACTTTCGGCTCAGTCACAGCCATGTCAATTATTGGCATGGCTGTGATTTGCCAGCGCACTGGGTAAGAAAAAGAAATGTGGGGTTGCTACTGTTGCAGCCCCAGCTGTCAGCTTTACCTTGGCTAGTTATCAAAAATAGACTTTTCCTCATCTGGTTTTGAAAATAACAGGTCACGACACACCGTCCAGGTGTTCCAGCAGCTAGAAACTCCAGGAACCATGAAAAGTCCCTCTACGTTTTCCATGAGGTTTCCGGGCCTTGCAGCTGCCAGGAGACCTGGTGGCTGTGAACTCTGGTTACAAATTACCTCAGTTCACAGCCACCAGGGCTCACTGTAGCTCGAGTACCAGACTGATAAATGACAGAGTCCCGACTGCCGAACTCGTGGTCAATTGCAAAGCAAGTGAAACAGCTGCTATGAACTCAGGTTACCATACTATACTTGTTAATAAATAAAAAAACAAATGAAAAAAATGGTGTGGGGTCTAACGCAATTTTCCTAGCCA
This sequence comes from Dendrobates tinctorius, assembly GCF_039654945.1. Taxonomy (NCBI): domain Eukaryota; kingdom Metazoa; phylum Chordata; class Amphibia; order Anura; family Dendrobatidae; genus Dendrobates; species Dendrobates tinctorius. The sequence continues at coordinate 3,441,977 of NW_027361866.1, forward strand.
GCTGAAGGAAAGCTGACGTCTGGGGGCTAATGTTAATATTCTGGGAATGGGCCAAAAGTCATAAAGTTTCCCGGGCTATTAATATCAGCTTACAGCTGTTTGCTTAGCCTTTCCTTGCTATTATAGGGGACCCCCAAAGAAATGATGAGAGGTTTCCTCAAATAATCAATAACTAGCAAAGGCTAAACAGACAGCTGTGGGCTGATATTAATAGTCTAGGAATGGGCCATGAATATTGGCCCCCTCCTAGACTTAAAATATCAGCTCTCAGCCACCTCAGAATTAGCGCACCATTAGATGCGCCAATTCTTGTGCTTAGCCTTGCTCTTCCCACTTGCCCTGGTGTTGTGGCAAGTGGGGTAATAGTTATGGGGCTGATGTCAGCTTTGCACTGTTAGCTGACATCAAGCCCACAAGTTAGTAATGGAAAGGCCTCTATTACTAACCCCATAGTAAGGTTATAATAAAGACACAGCCAGAATAAAGTTCTTTCTTTGAAATAAAACTCCCCACCGTCTTTTACCCATTTACTACTGTAAAATAAAAAATAATAAACCACCATATTCCTCACCTGTCCGACAAGAAGGTAATCTATATCTATCCAACGAAGAACTCCAGGGCTGCTACATCTGAATGGTTGGCTGAGCGGTGGAATAATGCAACAGCTCAACAAGCCAGAAAGAACACACTGACACAGGAGCCCAGTCACCTCACTGATGTCAACGCTCACTGTAGTTCTCATGCAGCAAGCGGTGATGTTAGTGAGGCGACCAGACTTAATCAGCTATAAACTTCCGGTGATCTTTCCACATCAGCGCTACACACTGTGGGAGCTTAATCACGATCCTGTCTCAGTGTGTTCCAGCTCGCGTGGAGAGTGAAGAGTGGTCTCATCACTGATGCGACCACTCTCCAAATCATCTGGATCATCATGAGACATTGCAAAAAAATGGATTATTGTCAGACAAGTAAGGAATATGACACTTGAGCATCAGTGTGCTTGGGATGCTCTTTACTTGGTGAGTATTTTTTTAATGCTCAAGCAGGAGCTCAAATCCCCGCTTAGCATGTTTGGTGCATTTTAGACAGCCAATGATAAAGTGGGGATTGCCTGCCAGTCACTGTAATGCCATAGCCATCTTGGTTTTGGTATTACTGTGATTGGCTGGCCACATAGCTTCATCAAGTCTCTATAAGACCCATGAGGTAAGATCTTCACAATGTACCCCTGGAAACAGGCAAAGTAGGGAGAGGTGCTGGTGAGAGAGGGACAAAAATTGTAGCTGCGTATTAGCCAGGGATACAACCACAGTTATATTTCTTTTAAGTACAACATCCCTTCTTAGGGCCAATTATATATAGTACTACCGCTGTTAGCAGCACTTAGGGAGAGATTGTACTGAAGGGATCGTGTAGGACAGGATATAGTGAATTGTATGTCCTTTATGCTGCAGCCTACAACTCATTTCAAAACCCTTTCTCAGGGCTAATAATATTCTTTTTGCTCTAAATCATGCAAATTGTTCTAAGCAGGGAAATATTATGCACTTTTGTTACTGCAGCAGTTGTGCATCAAAATCATACAATCAGACTTGGTTGGCTCTCAATAACATTACTATATTGATACTGGAGTCTTAAACATCCATCTGAAATGTGCAAATTTACCTGGCTTTGTAATACAGCACTTTTTGAGCTATGACATTTTATACAGCATTTATCAGGCTAGAGTTGGGCCTCAAACACACAAAAAATTGGTTACAAATAGCATTGAAGCCGTGAAGCATAGTGTGTACTCAAAACAGCCATTGTCCACACGGTGACCCGCGATCCCCCACCTCCATGTCTTTTTTATGCAACTAATAACTTTTTTTGACTTATCAGTGTCCATGTAGTGCCACCCTTCATCTTCTATCCTGCATAGTGCTATATTAATACTGCAGTCTAATACATCCATCTGAATTGGGAAAATTTTGCTGGCAATGTAATACTGCAATTTTTTTGAGAAGTGAAATTTTATATGGCATTTATCATGCTACAGTTATGCCTTAAAGTCCCCTAAAAAATAGCTTGCTAGAAAAAAAATTGTATTGCTATATTGATACTGCTGTCTTATATGTCCATCTGAATTGGGCAAATTTTGCTGGCATTGTAATACTGCAATTTTTTTTCCTACATTTTATACTTCATTTTTCATGCTATAGTTGGGCCTCAAAATCCCTCCAAAAAGTTTTTTAAAAAAAGAATCTCATTGCTATTGTGATACTGCAGTCATATACAGTTGTGGCCAAAAGTATTGACACCCCTGCAATTCTGTCAGATAATACTCAGTTTCTTCCTGAAAATGATTGCAAACACAAATTCTTTGGTATTATTATCTTCATTCAATTTGTCTTAAATGAAAAAACACAAAAAGAATTGTCCTAAAGCCAAATTGGATATAATTCATGTCACGCTGCGCTCACCTGGGGGCGGGACCTCGGTCCCGACGTCATCTCTTCCGGAGCCGTGGTCACTCCGGGGGTCCCATCGGGTGTGCACGCGCAGCTCTCGCCCACGGGTCTCCTCCTACATGTCACCTTTGCGCTTGCGCGCTCCTGTCAGTGCTGTATAGGGCTCGGTCCTCTCTATGGTAATGGAGGACCTGACCCGGAACCTGTAGTGGTCATGTGCTTTCTGGCTAGGTCCTGACCCGGAACCAGTAGTAGTCATGTGCTATATCAGACGACCTCCCCCTATGGGAGGTGCCTGATTATTGTTGTGCTTCCTGGCTTGGTCTGCCGAGTCCCTGCCTGGCTGTGCGCTGTATTCAGGTACCCTGCCTTGCACTCTGTTGTGCCTCTTGGCACACGCTCTGAATCTGCACTCTGCTTTGTACTTGGTTTTGCCTCCTGGCACACGCTCTGACCCTGTGCTCTGTCTCGTACTCGGTTGTGCCTCCTGGCACATGCTCTGACCCTGTATTCTGTCTCATACTCGGTTGTGCCTCCTGGCACACGCTCTTACCCTGTACTCTGTCTCATCCTCAGTTGTGCCTCCTGGCACACACTCTGATTCCGTGCTCGTGTCTCCTGTGAGCCGGCCGCCTGGTGCCAGCAGTCGTGGTGCCTCACCCCCTGGGGCTTGCCCCTGACATTCCCTGTATAGGGGGTGGTCTTCACTAGGTCAGCTCGCCCTGGGAGGGTTGGTGTCACGACACAGAGGGTCCACTCCAGGAGTCGTCACAGTATAATCAGGCCATGGACCCCGCTGGTACCACCACCTCCATCCAAAAGGAACTGGTGTTCCTACGGGAGAGTCAGACCAGGATTATGGCCTTTTTGAAATCCATGGAGTCCCGTTTGTCGGCCATACAATCCGTTTCTACCCAGTTCTCGGCCCAGCACCCGATGCCGCGCCTTGGCAAGCCACCCCGATGTAGCGGGGATCCTAAGTTTTGTCGAGGATTTCTGAACCAATGCCAGTTACATTTTGAGCTTTTGCCGCAGCACTATCCCACTGAGCGCGCCCAAATTGCCTTTATTGTTTCGCACTTAGAGGGGGAGGCGTTAGCATGGGTGAACCCCCTCTGGGAGCGCAATGACCCACTCGTCTCTCAGCTTTCCACCTTTTTGGACACCTTCCGCAAGGTGTTCGACGAGCCGGGTCGGCTGGCCTCTATCACCGAGTCCCTATTTAACCTCCATCAGGGTACGCTACCGGTGGGACAGTATGCCATCCGTTTTTGTACCTTGGCCTCCGAACTCGGTTGGAACAACGAGGCTCTCGTAGGGATCTTTTGGCGTGGCCTGTCCAGTCGGATCAAAGACGTACTGGCAGGTTGGGATACTCCCACCTCTTTAGAGGATCTGATCTCTCTGGCGACACGCATTGACCTGCGGTTTCAGGAACGTGCCCATGAATTAGCCAGAGAGAGGAGCTCCTCCTCCGTTCCTGCTCCAAGAAGCCAGGAAACTTCTCTGCCTAGGGTTGATAGGAGAGGCCTCCCTAGGTGTACGTGATTCCTCTCCTCCCCTGCTCGTGTCCGTATTATTGAATCTCGGTGCCAAGCGTTATTCTGAGGAGGCTTTTCTGGATTCTGGCGCGGAGGGGAATTTTATCACACTCGAGGCGGTTAAAAAATACCGGATTACTGTCATATCCATGGAGACTCCTCAGTCGATTGTTTCGGTCAATGGTACGTCCGTGCAGGAGACCGTTACCCATGCCACCGAAGAGATCGAGCTGCAGATCGGAGCCCTGCACCTGGAGAAGATCTCCTTCCTTGTCTTGTCTACCATATCTTACACACTTCTTCTAGGCCTCCCTTGGCTACGGACTCATGAGCCAACCCTGGACTGGCGGTCGGGCGAGATACTCCGGTGGGGACCGTTCTGTCAGGAGAAGTGCCTGTTGCCCGTCCATCCGATGAACTCTGCCGGTCCATCCCCGGCACCTACAGGTCTGCCGTTGGCTTACTGGTCCTTTGCAGATGTCTTCGACAAGAAGGAGGCCGAGACTCTGCCCCTCCATCGGCCATATGACTGTCCGATTGACCTCATTCCTGGTTCTACGCCACCCAGGGGTAGGATATACCCGCTATCCCCTGCTGAGACCCAAGCTATGTCTGAGTATATCCAGGAGAACCTTGCGAGAGGTTTTATCCGTAAATCCTCCTCGCCCGCGGGAGCGGTATTTTTCTTTGTAAAAAAGAAGGACGGCTCCCTCCATCCTTGCATAGACTGCCGAGGCCTGAACGATATCACAGTCAAGAACAAGTACCCATTGCCATTGATCCCGGAGCTCTTTGACCGACTTAGAGGAGCTCAAATTTTCACCAAACTGGATCTTCGTGGGGCCTACAACTTGATCCGCATTCGTTCCGGGGATGAGTGGAAGACCGCCTTTAACACCAGAGACGGTCACTACGAGTACTTGGTCATGCCCTTCGGCCTCTGCAATACCCCAGTGGTGTTCCAGGAGTTCGTGAATGACGTCTTCCGGGATATGCTGTACTCCTGCGTTGTAGTCTATCTGGATGACATCCTCGTTTTTTTTCCAGACCTCTCCGCCCACAGAAAGAACGTGCGTCAAGTCCTCCAGCGCCTGAGGGAGAACCGCCTTTATGCCAAGCTCGAGAAATGTGCCTTCGAGCAAACATCCCTGCCATTCTTGGAGTACATTATCTCAGAATCAGGTCTACGCATGGATCCGGCAAAGGTGTCCGCCGTCCTCGATTGGCCACAGCCCCATGGGGTGAAGGCAATCCAACGCTTCCTTGGTTTTGCGAACTACTACCGACAGTTCGTTCCTCATTTCTCCTCGCTGGTTTGCCCCATCTCGTCCCTTATCTGCAAGGGAGCTAACCCAAAGGCTTGGCCCTCTGAGGCTGAAGAGGCCTTCCAGTCGTTGAAACAAGCCTTCGCCGCTGCTCCGGCGCTTCACAGACCTGAGGTTAGTAGACCTTTCACTCTCGAGGTGGTCGCATCCTCTACTGGGGCTGGCGCAGTCCTTCTGCAGAAATCCTCTTCTGGACATTTTGTCACCTGTCGCTTCATTTCTAAAGTATCTTCCTCCACTGAGCAGAACTACTCCATTGGCGACAAAGAGCTATTGGCCATTAAGTTGGCCTTGGAGGAGTGGAGGTACTTACTGGAAGGTGCTATACATCCATTCAAGATCTTCACGGACCATAAGAACCTGGCGTACATCCAGTCCACACAGAGGCTCAATCCTCGGCAAGCCAGGTGGTCCCTATTCGTCGCCCGCTTAGACTTTGAGCTACATTTTCGGCCCGGCGATAAAAACGTTAGAGCGGATGCGTTGTCAAGATCATTCCTGTCGTCTGATGCAGAGGAAGAACCCTCTCATATCATTGATATATCCAAAGTAATTACTGTGGCTCCTGTCAAGTTAACCACGCTACCTCCGGGAAGAACCTTTGTGGCTGAGAATAACCGAAAACGAGTGCTAAATTGGGGACATTCGTCCAAGATTGCCGGCCACGTTGGTGTCAAAAAGACTTTGGACTTAATCTCTCGCCATTATTGGTGGCCTTCACTCTCCCAGGATGTTAAAGACTTTGTAGCATCTTGCCCGTCCTGTGCCCAGAACAAGATACCCAGACAACCACCCTCCGGTCTTCTGTTCCCGCTTCCCGTTCCGTCGGCTCCATGGCAGCACATAGCCATGGATTTCATTACTGATCTGCCTTGTTCTTCTGGTTGTACTGTGGTCTTGGTGGTTGTAGACCGATTTTCAAAGATGGCCCACTTCATTCCTCTTCCCGGACTACCCTCTGCTCCTGACTTGGCGAAGATCTTCATTTTCCATATCTTCAGGATGCACGGCTTCCCCCAGCACATCGTGTCAGACAGAGGGGTCCAATTCACCTCCCGATTCTGGAGAGCTCTATGCGGACTCATGAAAGTGTCATTGGATTTCTCTTCCGCCTATCACCCCCAAACCAATGGGCAGGTGGAACGTACCAACCAGATCCTTACATCCTACCTCCGGCATTTTTCTAATGCTCATCAGAATGACTGGGTCGGTCTACTTCCTTGGGCTGAGTTCGCCTACAATAATCACTCCAGTGAATCGTCTACCAAGTCTCCTTTCTTCATCGTCTTTGGACAGCATCCCAATGTGCCTCTACCGGTACTTCCTGTCTCGGGGGTACCTGCTGCCGATTCTCTGTCTGTGGAGTTCTCCAGGGTATGGCAGGAGACCAAAACCACTCTCGAGAAAGCACGGGACAGAATGAAATTACAAGCTGACAAGAGGCGCCTGGACGTTCCTCCATTTCTCCCTGGTGACAAGGTGTGGCTCTCCACCAAGTACGTCCGCCTTAAGGTACCATCTCACAAACTAGGTCCCCGTTACATTGGTCCTTTTGAGGTCCTCAGGTGGATTAATGATGTTGCTTACAAATTGAAGCTGCCTCCTTCACTCCGTATTCCCAATTCCTTCCATGTGTCTCTCCTAAAACCTGTGGTTCTTAACCGATTTCATCCTTCTCCAGGCCACACACCCCAGCCTGTTGGCTTGGGGGATGAGTTTGAGGTGAATGACATTTTGGCCATGAAGAAGGTAAGAGGGAGAACCATGTTCTTGGTCGATTGGAAGGGTTTTGGCCCTGAGGAGAGGTCATGGAAACCCAGGGAGAATATCCACGCACCCCAGATTTTGTCTAAGTTCCTCTCCAGTTTTAGAAAGAGGGGGCGTAAAGGGGGGGTACTGTCACGCCGCGCTCACCTGGGGGCGGGACCTCGGTCCCGACGTCATCTCTTCCGGAGCCGCGGTCACTCCGGGGGTCCCGTCGGGTGCGCACGCACAGCTCTCGTCCCCGGGTCTCCTCCTACATGTCACGTTTGTGCTTGCGCGCTCCTGTCAGTGCTGTATAGGGCTCGCTCCTCTCTATGGTAATGGAGGACCTGACCCGGAACCTGTAGTGGTCATGTGCTTTCTGGCTAGGTCCTGACCCGGAACCAGTAGTAGTCATGTGCTATATCAGATGACCTCCCCCTAGGGCCTAGGGAAGGTGCCTGATTATTGTTGTGCTTCCTGGCTTGGTCTGCTGTGTCCCTGCCTGGCTGTGCGCTGTATTTAGGTCCCCTGCCTTCCACTCTGTTGTGCCTCTTGGCACACGCTCTGAATCTGCACTCTGCTTTGTACTTGGTTTTGCCTCCTGGCACACGCTCTGACCCTGTGCTCTGTCTCGTACTCGTTTGTGCCTCCTGGCACATGCTCTGACCCTGTACTCTGTCTCATACTCGGTTGTGCCTCCTGGCACACGCTCTTACCCTGTACTCTGTCTCATCCTCAGTTGTGCCTCCTGGCACACACTCTGATTCCGTGCTCTGTCTTATACTCAGTTGTGCCTCCTGGCACACACTCGGACCCTGTGCTTTGTCTCATACTCAGTTGTGCCTCCTGGAACATGCTCTGATCCTGTACTCAGTCTCTTACTCTGCTGTGCCTCCTGGCACACGTACCAATCCTGTGCTCTGTCTTATGCTCAGTTGTGCCCTCTGGCACACACCCTGCTCCTGTACTCTGTTACACCTCCTGGCACACCTGCTGCCTGACTCAGGGCTCTGACGTGCTCCTTGCACGCACCCTGCTTCACTCACACCGGACGAACGAAGTCTCTGTATACCACGTGTTCCCGTGTCCACGCTTTACACGTTCCTGCAGACACACTCACCCACTCGTGTCTCCTGTGAGCCGGCCGCCTGGTGCCAGCAGTCGTGGTGCCTCACCCCCTGGGGCTTGCCCCTGACACTCCCTGTATAGGGGGTGGTCTTCACTAGGTCAGCTCACCCTGGGAGGGTTGGTGTCACGACCCAGAGGGTCCACTCCAGGAGTCGTCACAATTCCACACCAAACATAAAAAAGAGGGTGGACAAAAGTATTGGCACTGTTCGAAAAATCATGTGATGCTTCTCTAATTTGTGTAATTAACAGCACCTGTAACTTACCTGTGGCACCTAACAGGTGTTGGCAATAACTAAATCACACTTGCAGCCAGTTGACATGGATTAAAGTTGACTCAACCTCTGTCCTGTGTCCTTGTATGTGCCACATTGAGCATGGAGAAAAGAAAGAAGACCAAAGAACTGTCTGAGGACTAGAGAAACCAAATTGTGAGGAAGCATGAGCAATCTCAAGGCTACAAGTCCATCTCCAAAGACCTGAATGTTCCTGTGTCTACCGTGCACAGTGTCATCAAGAAGTTTAAAGCCCATGGCACTGTGGCTAACCTCCCTAGATGTGGACGAAAAAGAAAAATTGACAAGAGATTTCAACGCAAGATTGTGCCGATGTTGGATAAAGAACCTCGACTAACATCCAAACAAGTTCAAGCTGCCCTGCAGTCCGAGGGTACAACAATGTCAACCCGTACTATCCGTCGGCATCTGAATGAAAAGGGACTGTATGGTAGGAGACCCAGGAAGACCCCACTTCTTAGCCCGAGACATAAAATAGCCAGGCTGGAGTTTGCCAAAACTGACCTGAAAAAGCCTAAAACGTTTTGGAAGAATGTTCCCTGGTCAGATGAGACAAAAGTAGAGCTTTTTGGGCAAAGGCATCAACATAGAGTTTACAGGAGAAAAAAAGAGGCATTCAAAGAAAAGAACACGGTCCCTACAGTCAAACATGGCGGAGGTTCCCTGATGTTTTGGGGTTGCTTTGCTGCCTCTGGCGCTGGACTGCTTGACCGTGTGCATGGCATTATGAAGTCTGAAGACTACCAACAAATTTTGCAGCATAATGTAGGGCCCAGTGTGAGAAAGCTAGGTCTCCCTCAGAGGTCATGGGTCTTCCAGCAGGACAATGACCCAAAACACACTTCAAAAAGCACTAGAAAATGGTTTGAGAGAACGCACTGGAGACTTCTAAGGTGGCCAGCAATGAGTCCAGACCTGAATCCCATAGAACACCTGTGGAGAGATCTAAAAATGGCAGTTTGGAGAAGGCACCCTTCAAATATCAGGGACCTGGAGCAGTTTGCCAAAGAAGAATAGTCTAAAATTCCAGCAGAGCATTGTAAGAAACTCATTGATGATTACCGGAAGCGGTTGGTCGCATATATTTTGGCGAAAGGTTGTGCAACCAAGTATTAGGCTGAGGGAGCCAATACTTTTGTCTGGCCCATTTTTGGAGTTTTGTGTGAAATGATCAAAGTTTTGCTTTTTGCTTCAATCTCTTTAATTAATTAATTAATTTAATTAAATGAAGATAATAATACCAAAGAATTTGTGTTTGCAATCATTTTCAGGAAGAAACTGAGTATTATCTGACAGAATTGCAGGGGTGTCAATACTTTTGGCCACAACTGTATGCAGTGTGCAGATTTTCCTAGCATCGTAATACTGTCTGCAACATTTTATCCACAGGAATATATCAAACGTAAATTAAAATGGGCAAGGCACATAGTGAGGGACGAGAAAGTGGACGTGGCTGATGTGAGAGCAGAGGCTGAGGCCATGGGCAATGTGAAATTATGCCTGCTATGGAAGCACAACAAACAAACACATCATGTCGATCTAGCTTACTGTCCCACTTTGTAGGGGGGCGTGGAACACCACTCTTGAAGACAGACCAGTGTGAAAAGGTTGTTGTATGGATAGCAGATAATGCTTCCAGTCATTTTGCCAGCACCACCCTGTCTACCACATGGGCCAGTCTCAGTAGCCGTGATTCTGGACCACATAATCCTCACCCTTCTTCCCACAATGCCGAGTGCCCGGAGACCAGTGATCTCATACTTGGATACTCCGAAGAGCTGTTCTCATTTCCATTTATAGATTCTGGCCTCTCGCTCTGCCCATTTCAAGTGGAACATGAGGATGCAAGTAGTGAAGCCCAGATATTTGAGCAGCCACGCTCACAAGAAGGCAGCGGTGGTAAAATGCAATTGCTATTGCAAGAGGTAGAGGATGATAAGACACAAATGTCAACAAGTGGTGTTGTTACGTCAGCAAGTTAGGAGGAAAACCAGGGTTCAGAAGTGGAAGATGAGGTGGTGGATATTGAAGATTATGAACTAAGTTGGGAAGGTGACATGCAGAGTGAGGACAGCAGCGCACAGGGGGAGGGATCCGCAGTACCACAGCAGGCAAGAAGAGGCAGTGACACAAGATGGGCAACTGTTCACCAGAGCGCCAACACTGGTGAAGTTACCAGGCCAAGGTTTAGGTGTCAATGACTCTGGCATTTTATTAAAGAAAGTCCTATTAACCCAAAATAGGCCATTTGCAACATGTGCTATGCCAGCATCAGTAAGGACAGCACAACTACCAGCCTGACCACGACCAGAATGCTCAGGCACATGCAAGCAAAGCACTCGACTACTTGGACTGAATGCCAGGGTCCAGAAACAGTGTCTGCAGGTGACACCACTTTCTTTTATCCAGTTCTACGTGCATGCCAATCCCTTGTACATGACATAGGCGAAGATGCCTCCCATCCTGCACCTGTCGTTGCACACTTGCAACCACCGTCATCAACCATGTACTTGTCCCAGCACGGCATCCAGTTGTCCCTATCCTAGTCCTTGGCACGTAAGTGCAAATGCAGCCACCCACAGGCTACAATACTGAACGGCCACATTTCCAGACTGCTTCCCTGCCTTATACAAGCACGTGTCCCATAACATCAGTCGTTCCCTGAACAATGCTGTGACTGGGATAGTCCATTCAACCACAGACACATTGACAAGTGCTTGTGGCCAGGGATGCTAAATTTCTCTGACGGCACACTGGGTAAACATTGTGGAAGATTTGACTCTGTCGGACCCTGGGATGGAATACGCGCTACCGACACCAAGGATTGTGGGCCCTGATTCAACCAGGGTTGACCCCACTTTCTACAGAAGTTCCTGCATCTCCTCCTCAACCTCCATCTCACAAACGTCAACATCATTTGCATGCTGGAAGCACTGTCTCAGCCAAGTGGCAACAAGCTCCGTTGAAGCTAATCTGCTTAGGTGACAAACCGTACATCGCCACAGAGTTGTTGAATGGTCTAATAGACTTGGCAGATCTGTGGTTCTCGCCCCAAAACCTACAACCAGGAATGGTCGTGTTTGACAATGGACATGACCTGGTGGCAGCTTTGAAGCTTTTCAGCCTCGCACACATACCATGCCTGGCCCACCTGCTCAATTTAATGGTTCAGTGGTATATCAAAACCTACCCAGATCTGCCTGAGCTACTTGTGAAAGAACGATGCATGTGTGCCAATTTCTGCAAGTCAGCTACAGCAGTCAATGCTGCAGCAGTGTTTGCAATTTCCAGCTCACCGACTGGTGTGAGATGTCACCACGAGTTGGAACTCAACATTATGTGTATTGGCAAGGCTTTGTGAGCAGAAGAGAGCAGATACTGAATACCAGCTACACCATGCATATCGGTATTCCGGTCAGCCTCCACACCCTCTATCTCACCTTACACAATCACGTGTCCCATAACATCAAACTTGTCCTGATCAATGCTTTTACTGGGAAGGTTCACTTAACCATGGACACTTTGACAAATGCTTGTGGCCAGGGATGCTACATTTTCCTGATGGCACACTGAGTGAACATTTTGGAAGCCAGGATCCTGGGATGGAACATGTGCTACTGACACAGCGGATTGTGGGCCCTGGTTCAATCAGGGTTGCCCCCCCTTTCTAAAGCAGTTCCTGCACCTCCTCACCATCCATTTCACAAATGTGAACATCAGCCGCAAGCTGGAAGCACTGCAGCACTGCCTCAGTCTAGCAGCAACTAGCACTGCTGAAACTAAACTGCTTAGGTGACAAACCACACACTGCTGCAGAGTTGTTTAAAGGTCTAACAGAAGAGACAGATCTGTGACTCTTGCCCCTGAACCTTCAGCTAGGCATGGCATGTGTGACAATGGCTGTATCCTGGTGGCAGTGCTGAAGCTTGGCAACCTCGCAATTGTACTGTGCCTGGCCAAGGTGCTCAACTTAGTGATTCAATGGTTTATCAAAACCTACCCAGATTGCCTGAGCTATTTGTGAAAGTATGCTGCATGTGTGCCCATTTATGCAAGTCAGCTACACCTGTCACCGCTCTCGCAGTATGGCTGCAGCGTTTGCAACTTCCAGCTCAATGACTGGTGTGTGATATGACCACATGTTGGAACTCAACGTTACATATGTTGGCAAGGCTTTGTGAGAGACAGAGGGCAGTAATTGAATACCAGCTACACCATGCTCATCGGTATTCCGGTCAGCAGCCGCATATAAGTGCTATTGAGTAGGCATGGATGTCTGACATCTATGGGGTTCTCCAAAACTTTGAGGACTAGACCAAGATGGTGAGCGTCAATGACGCCATATTCAGCATCACCATCCCGCTTCTCTGTCTACTGAAACGCTCACTGCTCACAATTAAATAGGAGGCTTTGCAGGCAGAGCAAGAAATTATACTGGTTGATGCTACACAGGCCAGTCTCATCTTCTTAACGTGGATTGGGTGATATTTGGAGCAGGAAGAAGAGGAGGATAGGAGGTGGTTGCCTGCACTACAGATGGTAGTACTCACACCACCTTCATCCCATTTGTTCAGCGAGGATGGTCTAAAGATAAGAAGGAGAGGGAGAATGAGGAGAACAACATGTACAGTCGCCCTCTAGGTGGGGACAGGGAAATCTTGGCTATTGGCAGTCCGGCACACATAGCTGAGTTTATGCTCTGCTGCCTTTCCCATGACCCTCATGTTGTATACATTTTAGCCAACACAGATTACTGGTGGGTCACCCTTCTAGAACCAGGCTACAAGGAGAACTTTACATCTCTCCATCCCATGGCAAAGAGGTCTAATAAAATGTTGCAGTATCAGAAGGCCCTAGTTGAAGAATTATTAAAACAAAATTCCCATCTCACAACACTGGCGGCAGAGGTCACAGTTACTTGGACAACCAAGGAGTGGTGGCTAGTCAGACACACATCAGATACAGCAGAGGCAGGGGAACACTCTCAAAGGTCTGGACAGTTTTCTCAGACTCTCCCATCTCCCAGGCCATGATGCATGGTGAACTCTGACAAGCAGAGAAAAGTTTTGAAGATGTTGAAGGTGTACCTTCCATCGTCCTCTGTGATGCGTTACAACTATTCAACTATTTCTCCAGCCTTGGAGGTCCTGGCCTGCCCTGCTGTTAGCATTTTATCAGAGCAGGTTTTTAGTGCTACTGGGGGTATTATAACCGATACATGCATATGCCTGTCAACTGAAAATGCTGACAGGCTGACAATGGCTGGATGGGGCCAGACTTCTGTACAGCAGAGGAAAATAAACTCAAATCCAGTGCTTTTTTTTTTTTATTTTCATGGTCTATTCACATGCATCCCTTTCCACCCACATGCTTAAGGATTTCGTCGTTTTTGTGTCATCCGCCTCGTCCTTCACCACCATATCAACAGGGTGATTATGGTAGCCTCACTATAAATTTTTCAGGGGGGTTTATGATGACCGCATTAGCAATTTTTAGAGTCTTTCCTCGAACACTCTTTTATATATATATATATATATATATATGTGTATATATATATATATTTATATTTATATATACCCCACAGGGGTAACTGTTTTTCAGCCTATGCACTTAGTGCATGGACCTTACCGGTCTAGGATACCCAATCCTTAATAATGGGAAAGAAATGTTTTGTGAAGCCCTCCATTACATCTCTTCAAAGTGGTATTGGAGTGCCTTCTAATTTTTGGCATCTCTTGCACTTAGCTCATACGCTTCACCAGTGTAGGAGACCCATTCCTTAGTAATGTGGGAAAAGTGCTTTTCTGTGGATACACCTTTTAGTTGAGGGAAAAAAATTTAAACCAAAAGAGACAATGGGTTCTATTAGTATATGAACCAGTGCCTTGCTGTGGGTTGTCAGGTGGTTGTCACATAGGGAGCTCTGATACCACTGTATTCCTCAGCAGCGTTGATGAAATAACAGTCCTTGATGAAGCTACATTAAACTAATCACTTTTCTAAGTGCTAGTTCAAATAGATTCTATTCTGCTATAATACTACTGCTTTTATCTGCACTTCATCTATGGTGATGTGTGTCAGTAGGTATAGCATATGACAGGCATCTAGTCAGGGATTATTGCCTTATAAATTCTAAAGCTTGCTGCTGCTTTTTCCATGGACTCATTGACTGATTAATGTTTTTTGTGGTAATCTGTACTCTGAAAATCATCAAAGCTGCCAGTGTTACTTGCATTACTCCAGACTTTGTTGCTGTCATGAACAAGTAAACAACTTTTCGGGGCCGGTTAAAATACTTTCTATATTCTACAATAATACCGACCTTATCTGCAATTCATGTAGAGTGAGGTGTGGCAGTACAAATAGGGAATGAAATGCATCTAGTCAGAGATTATTGCTTTGCAAATTCTAAGCATTGCTGTTGTTTTTTTTCCATGCACTCATTGACCGATTCATGTTTTTTAAGGTGATCTGTGCTCAGAAATTAATCAAAGATGGTAGTGTTACATGCATTACTCCAGTTTGTTGCTGCCATGTGCAAGAAAAAAAGTTTTCAGGGCTAATTCAAGTCCCTTCTATATTCTACAATAATGCCACTCTTAGCGGCAATTCATCTATGGTGAGGTGTGGCAGTAGGAATATCGATTGACTGGCATGTAGTCAGGGATTATTGCCTCATTAATTCTAAGCCTTGCTGCTATTTTTTTCCACTCACTTATTGACCGATTCATGTTTTTACGGTGAGCTGTACTCAGAAATTCATCAACGCTGGCATTGTTACTTGCGTTACTCCAGAGTTTGTTGCTGCCTTGTACGAAACAAAACTTTTCAGGGCCAATTCAAATCCTTTCTATATTCTGCAATAAAACTGCTCTTATCTTCAATTCATTCATGGTGAGATGTGGCAGTAGGAATAGCCTATGGCCTGCATCTAGTCAAGGATTATTGCTTAATAAATTCAAAGCCTTGCTGCTGTTTTATTCCATGCACTCATTGACTGATTCATGTTTTTTACGGGGTTCTGTACTCAGAAGCTCATCAAAGCAGGCAAAATTAACTGATTTAATGTGTCAATTCACAGTTTCTCTCTATCATCTGTATATAAGAGGTAGTAGTGGGAGACTTCACACAACTGGAGCTGGAATTATTACTTTAAACTCTACAGTGCTTTGCTTCCATCTATTTTTGGGTGCTTCTTGAAATATGTTTGGGGTCATTGCACTGTTTAAGACCTATGACTTACGATGATGCTGGACACTACATTGCGACTCAAAATCCTTTGGGAATCTTCATATCTCATGATGCCTTGCACACAGTCAAGGCAACCAGGAAGAGAGGCAGTAAAACAACCCCAAAATATCTTTGAACCTCCACCATATTTGACAGTAACTACTGTGTTCTTTTATTTGTAGGCCTCATTCCATTTACAGTAAACCGCAGAATTAGGTGCTTTACCAAAACACTCTATCTGTCCACAAGACACCTGCTGGCTCTCGAACAATAGAAAGGAAAGAAATAAAATGGTAAAAGAGGGTGGGGAGTTGTAATTTAAAACAAAGGAATCTGTGTCTTTCTTTCAATTAAAGGGAATCTGTCACCTATTTGTTCGCATATAAGACTGGAGTCACACATAGCGACTCACCAGCGATCCTGACGATATCAATGTGTCAGGATTGCTGGTGAATCGCTATGTGATCGCTGGTGAGCTGTCAAACAGACAGCTTCACTAGCGATCAGCACAGCGACGCCGAGCGTGCGGCGTCGCTGTGCACGTTAGTAACCAGCGCGCTGATGCAGGAAGCTGGTAACTAACGTACACATCGGGTATCCAAGGGACGTGCATCTCTAGATACCCGATGTGTGCGTTAGCTACCAGTTCCCTGCATCAGCATGCTGGTTACTAACGTACACATCGGGTATCTATGGGACGCACGTCCCTTGGATACCAGATGTGTACATTAGTTACCAGCAGATCGCTGGTCTCCCGCCTGTCACATGCAGTGATGCGTGGTGGCCAGCGGGAGACCAGCGACGAAAAAAAAGTCCTGGCCTTTCTTGCAGCGATCAGCGATACCGGCAGGGGGGGCGGTCGCTGATCGCTGTCACACATAGCGATCTCGCTGGTGAGATCGCTGTTGTGTCACAAAAATTGTGACTCAGCAGCAATCTCGCTAGCGAGATCGCTATGTGTGACAGGGCCTTAAGATTCTGACAACGCCATCAGGGGCTTATCTACAGCATTCTGCCCTGTTGAGGGCAGAGCAGAGTACTGCAGTGCACAGGTGCCGGGGAGGTCAGAGAGGTCCGGCGCCTGCGCACTGCAGTACTCTGCTCTGCCCTCGACTGTGCCAAACCTGTGATGGGAAGCAAGGAAGAGGACGTCATTGCTAGAAGATGGGAGGCGCTGGACCCTGACCGTGGCACTCATCGGACCCGGACCGGACCACACCCCGGTGAGCATAATATAACTGATTTTTCTTATCTTTCAGGTTACATAAGGGGCTTATCTACAGCATTACAGAATGCTGTAGATAAGCCCCTGATGGCAGGGGGCACATCTTGCATGTGAAAAAATAGGTGACAGATTCCCTTTAATGGACTTTATTCTAGCTCTATATTTTTTACGATATGACTATGGGGTTAGTAATGGGGGCATCTTATAGACATCTCCATTACTAACTACTGGGCTTGATGTCAGCATCCATAAAACAGCTGACATCAACCCCAAATCTTTTACCTCACTTGACACCACACCAGGGAAAGTGGGATGAGCAAGAATTAGCGCATCTAATAGATGTGCTTTTTTAGGGGTTGCTGCAGGCTGCTATTTTTAGGCTGGATGGGTCCAATATCCATGGTCCCTTCCCTGTCTCAGAATACCAGGCCCAGCTGTCTGCTTTAACTTGACTGGTTGTCAAAACTGGGGGACCTTGCTCCGTATTTTTTAATTATTTATTTAAATAATTTAAAAATACAGCATGGTGACCCCTCTATTTTCAGAACCAGCCATTTTAAAGCTGACAGCTGGGGGTTGCAACCAGCAGCTGATTCTGCCTCAGCTGGTTACCAAGAAAAGAAGAAACCCCACGTCATTTTTTATTATTATTTATATATTTACTGCACAACCACCAGCTGATGAATACTCTCATCAGTGATGCCTGCTTTCACGACAGTCAACGAGAGCAGGTGTAGGATGATGAGAGTAGTACTCTCATCAGCCAACACCTGTGACTGGCAGTAACCTTTTTACTGCTGGTCAGAGCTGCCGGCTCACATGCTGTTATCTGCATGGACACTAGTCTCTTCTAGATTTGCACATCTAGAGCTGATATTTTTGCCCATTTTGCTTTGCAAACTAGCTGTAGCTCAGTGAGATTGGATGGAGATGTCTGTGAGCAGCAATGTTTAAGTCTTGTCACAGAGTCTCAGTGAAGTTTAGGTCTGGCCTGTGACTGAACCATTTACACACCTGAATATTCTTTGATCTAAACTTTCCATTGTACTGTAGCTCTGGCAGTATGTTTAGAGTTGCTGTCTTGCTGAAAGGTGAAAAAAATGTGCTTTTTCACTGAACATTTTTAAATTCTGTTTTATGAGCTATGTAAAGGAAGTTAAAACAACTTTTGTTACTAGTAGTTATCATTAAAAGGTATAAAAATGACACATCCACTCATAGGAAAAGTTTTGCCATATTTTATTGAATTTCATTTATATTAAATTAAAAATATATTTCTGACAGATTCATTTAACAAAAATGCAGAACAGGTTTCAAATTGTTCAGCTGGGATAGCATGGGTGGCATGACAATAAAACAAAATAATGCTGGACTAATGTCCGGAGAATGACTATAGCCTAATGTATGAAAACAATGTAATGCACGAATGCATAATTTCCAGAGACTCAATATGCTCACAAAATCTCTGCTTTTTCACAGATGGTTGAGAGTCTGTTTGAAGTTTCAGGGGTCACAGGCCGCTCAGCAAGAGTTTAAACATTATGCTATTAAGTAGCTGCAGTTCATCCAGTAATTGCATCCCATTATTTCACACAAATCTATGACCTAATATCTTAACCTAAACTGCTTCTTGTTCAACTTTTTTTTTTCTCTGTTGATAGTCTCCAACAATGCACTTGAGGCCATTGCAAGGTTAATCTAGTGCTAACCCTCGGGAATAACAGTTTGTGTAAAAAATGAGACTTCCCAAATGAAAGCCACCTTCATGCAATATACAGATGTAACAGTTCTGACATAGTCATTTATCACTTTGGGGCTCACTCTTTTGTCCTACTGAATATATTATATCAGAATGAATAGTACCAAATCTTATACATCTCCTAATCTCAATCTTGTTAACTCGGGAGTTGTCTTATTTAAAGGAAATCTGTCACCAGGTTTTTGCTACCTCATCTGAGAGCAGGATAATGTAGGAAAAGAGACCCTGATTCCAGAGATGTATCACTTAGTGTACTGTTGGGACACAACAGACTTTCTAGCTGTAGCATGTAGCGAAGCTGAGAAAGCTAATCCCACCCACATCACAATATTCTGTGTACATTATTGCCAATGAGCTGCTTATCAGAGGAAAAGGCATGGTCGGACCAATGCGTACATGCATTGTTGTCACGGCAATGATATATGATAATCTCTTAGTGATAAAACCTGCATTAGGCCGGGATCACACTACCGTGTGTGATGCGAGAAACTCGCATGAGTCTCTCGCATCAACACCTGGCGCTGCCGCTGGCACTCAGAACCGGAGTGTGCGGCTGCATAGAAATACATGCAGCTGTACTTCGGTCCTGAGTGCCGGCGGCAGTGCCAGGTGTTGATGCGAGAGACACATGCGAGTTTCTCGCATCACACACGGTAGTGTGATCCCGGCCTTATAGTAACCAACAGCACTCAGCCTAATGAATGTCACATCACTGAATTCAGTGTCTCAGCTGCTACCTCATATTGTCCACAGAATACATAAAAACCCTTCTGACAGATTCCCTTTAAGACTTGCAATGAGTACTGGTCTGATTATTGCAAACAGAAAAAAATCTCTTTAAACTGATAAGAATTCGTGAAGGAATTTGAAAGAAAGAAAGTATAAGGAAGATACCAAATTTAAATTTGTGTTTAAATTGTGCCTCCTGTGATACGAAAAAATGACAGAGCTTGTGAACCGTGTTGCTGCTTGGAATTCTGTCTCCAATAGTGCACACTCACATTATGTTCTATAGCACTGAAGACAGAACCCTAGACCCAAAAAAGTGTCCCTGTAACTTCAAACAGATAATGCACTATAATCAATGACTTCAAATATGCTACCTGTCCCCCTTGTGCTGCAGTATAAAGCATCAACAATGCATTGCTCAGTTATGATCTTCTGGACAATATGTGGATTAACCTCTAATGACCATTAGATTTAGAACTGTGTTACATGACGGGCAATTCTATGCCAAAGAAGCTGAAATACTAAAATAATCATGTTTGTAAATCAACAAAATGAAAAGTTCATGGTTCTTGGGAAGCCCAAAAAACAGTTGCTAAAAAGCTATTTAATTTCAGGAGCTAAACATATATCTCTCTATTTTTTGACTTCCTGGACATAGAGATTAATTGTAGTGATATGGTTTTAAATAAATGTCATTTAGATTTTGGACTCCATTTTGTAAAGTGTTAGATATTGAACAAAAAGGTATTCTGCTGCTGTCGAGTGTACTAAATTATGCTTGAAATATTAGGTTGTACTGCAGAAGACAATTTGAAAATGTCCTTGTAGGCGTCTCTAGACATGTTGATTCCACTTTGATAAAGGATATGCTGGACAAATGCGTATTTGTCTTTACTATGCTATAGCTATGCTCTATTGGTGAATTTGGGCTAGCGGAACACATACTGGCCCTTTTCATCCAATATTTACTTTTCTTCTGTAAAGTTTCTAAAAAGTTCTAATTTTTTTTGCGTCTGCAATACCCGAATAGATGTTAAAATCCAAGCAACATGATCTGCAATGTTAGAAGATATCAATAAAAAGCTGGAAGGAAAGTAAAAGCTCAATAGGGTCTTATCTGGGTGTTAAGAGACACAGTGCTGTGCAAATTAATTGGGACAAAGCATTTTTTTAAGTAAAATCGTAAGTTGGCTACCAGTCTGATTCAAACCAGTTTTAACTGCTTTGCACAGGCACTCACACCTGTTCAAAACAGTTAAAACTGGTTTGAATCACTGACTGGTGACCAACTTGCGATTTTACTTAAAAAAAATGCTTTGTCCCAATTAATTTGCACAGCACTGTACCTCTAATCAGATTTTACTCACCAGATAGAACCCAAACACAGGCTCATAGAAATATTAGCTGCAGATCCACCGGTCTCCTCGTGACCAGCCAGAGTAAAAAAAAAATGGGATAAAAAAGTGGATTAACTCCGCCCTGCTTGAAAGATAGAAGTCCAAATGGATATTCAGATGAAAAAGTGGCTTTATTCAACGCATTTCGAAGTACTATGACTCCATCAGGAAACCACAAAAGTATATACTTTTGTGGTTCCTGATGAAGGATTCATAGCTCTCCGAAACGCGTTGAATAAAGCCACTTTTTCATCTGAATATCCATTTGGACTTCTATCTTTCAAGCAGCATGTTTGAAGATATGTTCTGAAATCTTAGTCTGCCATTGATTTCATGAACAAAAAGGGCTCTATAGAACTTCATCCCCCATTTTGTAGAGATTTCTGAAATCTGGCACAAACTACTGAAGGTGTGCTCAGAGTATTTTTTCAGTTGGACATGGTTTCCCTTAAGCCAAACTGGATATTAACTTAAGGCTCCAAGCCATCTGTCACTATATGACTGCAAAGCTGTAAATCATCACATTGCACACACTGCGCACTGTTAGAATTCTCCAGTGGTGGAGCCAGAAGCAGGTGGTCATGTGACCCCAAGTATGACATTTGCATAATTCCGGCCACATTCCAACTAGACCCGTCCAGCCTTGCTCAATAAACTCTTATTGAGTGAGGATGTGCCATCTATATAGTACGTGAATGTAATGGACTCTTCAGTGCGGGGAAGTATGTGATTGCAGTCACATGCATAATAGATATGATATATCCAAAGGGAATTCATAGTTATATTCCACGCTGCCGCTGAGACAAATTCCAGGAGAATATAACTACGAATTCCCTTTGGATATATCATTTCTTCTAGTCACTGAGGACCTGTGGATCTGCAGCAGCCGCTACCTACATGCTCTTATCTCATCCTAACCAGGTGAGCAAATTTCATGATATACTTTATCCTTTGTAATGTGTGTAAGACCCTATAGCGCTTTTTGTCTCCCCCCTTTTTTTTGCAATGCATAATAGAAAGGCACAGCCTCGATGTGTGCAAGTGTATTGATCGAGGCTGGACAAGACTAGTCAGAATGTGGCTGGAAGTATGCAAATTGCCCACTCCTGGCCTGGCCTGGCACTGGTGAATCCTCACAACACACAGCGCGCATGATGTAAGGATTCACAAGTCTGCAGTCACTGCATACTTGTAGCCTAAAGCATTAATATATGAGTACTGGAAACAGTGCTCCTTTGGAAAAAAATGACTAGTTGTACTAATTATAAACATTAAAATATTACATTGTATCTTAAAGATTATGTTTTTGATTGTTTTTTTTTCATTTTGGCTCTTGATTACAGGTACTGCGGATTGGCAGACTTCTATCGAACCGATGCACCACTCTGTTTGTACGGTTATGCAGGAGCTCAGTACATCTTCCTGATGTCCATCATGGATCAGAGCAGTTTCTGAGTGAATGCTGAGGGTCTCATGACCCAGGATGGTGATGGTGTCTCAACATTTAGAGATGAATGGAAGAGCAATGCATTATTGAGTTAATAAAGGAGCACTGGGATTAATGACCTGAAGCAGAAATCCGCAAGTAATGGTTCTTAGTCTACCTTATTTTAGGGTCTCCTATAGACAGGACATCTACCACAGCCAAAGAGAGTTCTGCAGTGATGTCACTAACAGTCATGTTTGGTAGGTGATGGTCCAAAGTATCTGATCAGGAGATCTGTAGGATGTCCTAATATTTGTGGATTGTGTATATTAATTCCCAAGGACCCCATCACAAGCAAATTAAAAAACAAAGAATATAATCAGTATGCAGCACTCACGGCTGCCTTAAACTGCACTCATACAATACATTAGCAATGGATCAAATCACAACAAGTACAACATTAATCAAAACTCCCTCACATAAAACTACAACATAAAGAATAAAAATAGAAGAAATAATACTATATTAAAAAGTTAAACAGAACCTTCATGTCTCTTCTTCTGTCAAGAGGATGCTTTGGGTGACGCATTGCTCCTTGGCAGGAAAGAGGCTTACGTGCGGGGGCAGGGAACAGTCCTTCATTGTAAAAATACACAAACCAAAGGGGATTTCTGAGCAAAAGAACAGCAAAGTTCACGCATGTGAGGAATAATCAAAGCAAGTGCAGGAAATAAGCCACAGCAACAGAATCACAAGTAATGTAAAAAATGATACCGAGTGTGAGCAAAAAAAAGAAAAAAAATAAGCCTAAAATTAAAATTGAATATACAGGAATTTAAACCACCAGCTGTACATACATATATACAAATGAACTCAAAAGAGAGCAGCTACGTTCCAAAGGAAGATGTCTTGTAAATGGAGAAAGTTCCCACCCTTATGTACAAATGCAACTGGCTGTATCTCTGTGAAGCTATAAAAATACTATTCACATTTTCTTAGTAACATACAGTTGTGTTTTTTTTATTTTTATATTTTTAAGATTTTAGGCAGCTGAATATAAGAGCAGAGGATACTAACTATGCATTACAGATTAGACAGCTCAATTGTAATGAACTCAAGGTCAAATGAAGATTGATTGGACAACAGAGTGCGCTGCTCCGATGCAATTTAAGCCTATTAAGCGGCACAAAAATGTCCCTATGGTTGTACATTAGAAAGCCTTAGGTGTGTGCCTAGCATTTTCCTTCTGTAGACGACCATATTCTCCTTTAGAAGCAATTCTTCTTGGGTCAGTACTAGAGTTAATTCGAATCGATACACATGTCCTAGTCCACTGGCCACATCGGTACTCTGCTGCTGATTGACAGGAGTTTAAGAAATATCTGATGGCATTCGTGGCTCTTCTTTTGCTTAGCTGTTATGGCCCAACATCATCATTGCGTATGTGAGGTTTCTCCAGGTTGGCTAATCAAAAGATGCTGTCATGTAAAAGATGGTTCTCTTGTTCTCTCTGCTGTCTAATTGCGACAGACCACTGTTGTGGCCGATAGACTAGGACGTGAAAATCAATTCACGACAACTTTAAATACCTTCTTCACAAAGCATGGCATAAAGGCAGGGTTCCCCAACTCCATTCCTCTTGAGTAACCAACAGATCATCTTTTCAGGATTTCCTTAGTATTTTACAGGAGATAATTCCATCACGTGTGCAATAGTAAAGGGATCCTGAAAACATGATCTTTTGGTGGCTCTTGAGAATGACTAAAGTTAGGGAACACTGCAATGGGGCATGTCACAATTTTAATTTTTAGTAACACGGAAACCTCCGTATGTCTCCATATGAAGACATCCAAAGCTACAGTTTATATATTTTTCTAGGTGCTGTGTTACACGTCTGTCTTGTATAGCTATCTGTAAGAGCTATAACATAGTGCATCATGCAACCTTATCTGCTACACCTCTGTTATTGCTCTTAGAGGTGGGTTGTGCTTGCACCAAACCACTTTTCCATCTAGAAATGGCCCTCTTAATTTAATTGGTTGTCCATCTTATTTTAGCCAATGTGCCGGGGACATGATTATATATTAGGGGTCTTCTCCTGTACTATGTAGTACAACTTTCTTTTACACACTGCTGTACTTTTTTTCAAAATGGCAATTAATGGAGGAGCATGTGACCATATCTGTCTATCAGCCTCTTCCAGATGAAAAATATCTTTCTCATGTGCTGAGTTTTTCAATTGGATGAGGCTGATGCACAGGTCTTCTAGCATGACTTCTCATCAGATAAAATTTAAAAAAAACACATACTCACCTCTGGGATTCTCACCTATATTAGCCCTGTCCGTCTCAAGACTACTGCAGCCAATCAGCAAGTCACTGATTGTCTGCAGCCTTCACACTTCTGATAGTCAGAACAATCAAAGGAGGATATACCAACAAATTCAGACTTACATAAATAGCTGAAAGAAGATAACCATATATAATGTTGATAATAAAACTTTTTTTTATTATAAAGCTGATTAAAATACAAAATAGAAAAAAAGCACTAAGACATAGGGACTCTCCCAGAAGAAGCAACGGGTGAAACGTACGTTGGGGTGAGGGGGGACGGCTAGCCAGTCCAGATCATCTTCTCCAATGGTTTATGTAAGACCAGATTTGTTGGTATATTATGTTAAGTGCCATAGCTTACTTCACTTTGGGATATTTTTGGATATTATTAATCATAGGAGGATGTAGAATGATTATTTGGACAATCATTTGCTCCAGTCTCTATTATTGTTGGAAATACATTCCCTGTATATATCGGGAGGATGTGCTACCCACCAAATGATATTTTTAGGTCTGCATTAAATATGTGTTCAATGACAAACAAGCGCTGGGTCACTTCATGTCTTGGTCTACAAACATTTGCTCTGACGATTATCGTCCTATGTAAGAAACCCTTAACAGAGACCATGTAGAGAAACATTGAAGCATACACTGCTTTAAGTAAATGTTGAAGGCCATAAAACTGAGATATTGAAATGATAAATCTTATTAAAGATTGGTTAGAGAATACAACGGCTTGCAAGTACGGACACGCTACTGATATTGGATAGTTAGGAAATCTGATAAAAGGGAATATATAAAACAATGGAGCGTTAAAATTAAGATGATTAAAATCTGAAATCTCATTATGGGCCTCTTAAAACAGCAATCAAAAGAAGTGATGTGTCTGGTTTATGTATTAATTCTTTACAGAAGGAAAAGTTCTGGCAATTTAGCAACTTCTCCACAATATATCGGCAGGGCAATGTATATCTGTGCATACTCTCAGAAAATCAATCATTTTCTGATGGCACTGCTGTATGTACCTCATTTATGGACTGTAAGAACAGTGATTGTAATTAATAAGACCTTAGAGAAACATATACTGAAAAACAAACCGCTCCTCATACCACAAGATTAGTGTGAGGTCGATCAGTGTTCCATACTGCTTGTTTAGCAGAATCTTAGCAATCCTAGCATTCATTTTCTCAAATTAAAATAAGGAGAGTCTGGTGAGAAATCGGGACATGGTATCAACATTGAAAGGGTTATTGAAACACACAGCACAGTATAAAAATAAAGCATATACTCACCTACTGATTCACTGCAACTCCTCTATACCACTGCCCGAGTCCTCCTCTGGTCTCCCGCTTACTCTACTGACAAGGACATTGCAAGAACACTGTAGACCATTACTGGCCACATTGATTGCCCTCTGGTCATTGATGCAGCCACTGAGTGGCTTCAGTAGTCATGTGCTGTCCATGCTGCAAAAGGCAGTGGGAGGCCAGCAGGGGACCCATGAAGCATAATGGACCAGCAACAGGAGATCAGTGCATGAGTATAGATTATATATATTTTGTTTTTGCATCATGTTGGAATTGCTGTTAGAATTTAAAAAAAGTGGAAATCTCATTTAACGCTTAGTTGATAACTTAATGTAGATTGTTAGCGCACACTATAAGGACTCGTGCACATGATTGTATATATTTTGGTCCTAGTGCGAGCCGACAAAACATCAGATCTCACTCGGACCAATGTTATTCTATGGGGCAGTGCGCATGCCTGATTATTTTCTTCGGACCAAGGGATTCCAAGGAAAAAATTGCAGCATGCTCGAGTTTAATCCAATATTCAGATTGCAATAGGCCATGCAAGCCAGTGAGTGCCTGGGAAACATCAGAGTGTGCTCTGATGACATCTGAATACAGTCAGATTTCCACAGACTGACACAATGGAGAAGATGGATAATTTGTTTCTCCACCTTCTCTCCTCATCCAAGAGAACTGGACCACAATATGCTCACACTCTGATCAGAGTTTGATCGTAGAATGATTCTCAGAATTGACCCGATTCTCTCAAATGAGAATACATTGGTGTAATCCTAGACTAAAGATGTATAGTTTACATCCCTGATATAGTGGTTTCCATACATTTAGGAATAAAGAGTACTTGGTCTGCCCTGACCATGTGTGTAGCTGTGACAGGCATGCAATATATACTAAAGTTAAGTCCTTTGCTTTCATATTTAGCTGCCATTACATTAGAATTGCTCTGTTAATCTCCCACATGGAAGATTGTGCAACAGTATTGCACTGTAAAATCTTCTTCAGGATGTGGGATAATCGACCCATTTTACAGCAGAAGTACTAAATGCTACATAATGTCTTTACAACTGCAGTGCAGAGAGTAGCTGCTCTACAGAGACACCTTCTGTGGTTGAGTTCGTGTTCACCGGGGTGCTGCTGACCACACACAAAATTGTGTTGGATACAATGCACATACTATTAAAAGTCCATTAAAGTTTGCACTTTCAGAGAGTTACATGATGAACATGATAAACACAGAAATGCAGTCCCACATTTCTGAAAAACAACCTCCAAGCCTGCCCGCAAGAAATCTAGTAGCAGTGAATAAAACCTTCCTCGTGATATATGACAGTAAGCAATTGGCAGTGTTAATGAAGAATATTTTATGCTCCTTAGACATCAAAGTTGGAAACCATGATTTGGCACTAATTTCCTTGTATTTCTTGACTTCAATATCAAAACTCTGAGATAATCCAGATCCTCATACAAAGTGCTCCAGATGATTTCCACAGTTCCATTACAAACTGATATGTTCAACGTACAAGTTTCACTAAGCAACGATTAACTTGTGGCATTTGTTTCAATTAGGAGCTAAATATCAAGTCCATTTCTAGGTTTGTTTCCATTTGTTTCTTCATATTTTATTTAAAATCCATGGACTTATGTAAGAAAATGTCCTCAAAGCATGAAATCCATCATTCACTGCTATGAATCGCTGGCTTTTGAAAGGGGTCATTAATATCAAACTGTACACAAGGGTTGTCATAGTCTGTAATATCGCATTCCTCTTCAATGGTGTCATTTGGCAAATTCAAAGTTCGGAAGCCTCCAATTTGAAAATCACATAGATCAGCTTATACGTATTTGAGTTTCATAGCTTCATCTATAATACTGTGGTGCTTTATACTATCTCAAGAACATGTGCTCACTATTCAGGAAAAAAAACAAAACAAAAACTACCTTGATCTTAAGTTCAATAAACAAAGTAAGAAAAAGTGAAGACAAACGCGTAAGAAACAATAATGACAAAATCTCTGCTTTAGAGCAAATATTTCTTCTAAATTAAAGTCCACGTACAATATATTGTGAGAAGAAATTAATACACTAAAATCCATAATTGTAGCTTTGTTCTTGTTTGCAGGGTTTCTGTAGTTCCTGTAAGGAATGAGATCACACTGGAAGTAGCACAACACCTAAGATCAGTCTACCAAACACTACCGATCACGAAATCTCACAAGTCTGAAAAGGAAACATGGTAAGAAGACAAAATGTGAAGACAAGCATTGGCATGTAACATATGCATCATCTCTTAAAGGCTACCTAGTAATTAGAAAAACTCTTTTGACATGCAGTAGCGACATGTCAAAAGTTTTGATTGGAGGGAGTCTCAGTGCTAAGACCTCCCCTCTGATGGCTAAAAGAAAGTGGCACAAATGCTTAACTGAGCACCGCACCTAATCATTTCTGATCATCTTTGCTCTTCACACAGAGACAAAAGAGCAGTTTATAGAATTGTACTCTCCATTGCTAGCTCCATTCTCCGAGGAGAGATGATCTGAAACAAATGGCCACGGTGCTTAGCTAATCGCTCCTCTTTGATATCCTCCACCCCTACTATCAAAACCTTTGACATGTTACCATAGTATGGGAAAAGAATTTGATAATGATAGGTACCCTTTAAATCTGAAAACTCAAGCTGCAGGAAGACCTTGAAGAGTTTTTACATCTGAGTACCTAACATCCATGGAGAGGAAATAGCATGACATGAGTAGTCAACCCTCCAAAATCCACAAAAAGGTCAGTAAAATTATTTTATGTGCAATGTGTCTACTCTTGAATTCAAAACCCGCCGTTCATGACCTTAACCCCGTTATCATGATCACTCTTATTCTGTCTAACCCGTTACATTATATATTATTTTATAGCTTATAGTCATAACATTTTCCAGTTAATTTCTTAGTTACAAATCATTTGCATTTCTTGTGACATTTTCAGAGTCTTTTTCTGTGTACATCATTTGATTCTGCTGGTTGCCTCCATATTGCTTCATTCGAAATAATAAAGGTATAAAATAAAAAAAATCAAAACAAAACTATACAATAGTCTTTAAAAGACAAAGAGAACACCTTAAGTGCAAAACTGACTTTAGTCTGCAATTCCCTGCTGCAGTATATTTTCCTTACAGTCCATCTGTTGAGCTTCCCACCGGCTCGGACACCCCAGTCATCATGGTGGACATCTGATTGACCAGTC
The DNA here is from genome assembly GCF_039654945.1 of Dendrobates tinctorius. Classification (NCBI taxonomy): domain Eukaryota; kingdom Metazoa; phylum Chordata; class Amphibia; order Anura; family Dendrobatidae; genus Dendrobates; species Dendrobates tinctorius. Next base: position 3,471,103 of record NW_027361866.1, read on the forward strand.
TACTTTATCTCAGTTGCTTTGCATCCTGAAACAAAACATATGGCTCCAAACACTGGTAACATTGCCCTTAAGCAAGTCACCAAAAGGAAAGGAATTTCCATCCATATTCTTTTCAGTCATCCTCCAGAAAGTTTTTGTTGGTGCTTTTTTTTTTTCTTAAAATGAATAGTATTGTGGTGTAGATTTGGATAAAATGAAAAACAGAATGGAAGACACAAAATTGTGACTTCATGGTTGAGGGCATGATTTAAAGTAATCACATTTAAAGGGATTACGGCTTTTATTTCTCCTTATCTAAGTGCTCCATGTCTTATAAGTCATCATCAGTTGACTTTATAGACTAAACTTGCTGTGTTCAAGACCATGGTCAAAGGACATATATACTGACACAACTGGGCATGTTTTGGTTCTGAACTATTATGAAAGTGTTCATCAAATCAGGTAAGTCAGATTTTACCTTTCCAGTTGACTTCAGTCCGCAGAGACTGTCAAAGATGTCATCTTGGATGCTATCAGACAGATGGCAACACAATCACCACTTACACATTAGCTAAAATATTCTGCTAATATACTATAGCTCAGGCCATACCATAACAAATATTCTTACGTTTTAAGAAAAATACAAACTCTATAATATGCAAACCTAACTTTTAAAACAAAACCTACATTTATTTTGACTTTTATGCCCAAATATACTAGGAAAATGAACCGGTTGTAATTTCCAGACAGTCAATGTGAAGATCTACAGAAAAAAAAGACTTGTTCGAACAGTCGAGTTTATGTCAATGGTAAGGTATAACCATAAAAATATATCAATTTTAATTTGGTTCTTGGAATACTGATTTGAGCTTGTAAAAACAGTTAAGTGTCTGCAAAATGGAAACGCAAAACAATGGTTTGATAATTTTTTATAGCTCCATGGATCACCCAATGGTTTCTTCCAGTGCCTGATAATCTGGTGACAAATTTCCAATAACGAAGGAGCTGCAGGTCAGGAGCGAACATCGTCAAGTGCTCTCTTTAATAAATAATAATAAAATAACCTAGCGCATTCTGTTACCTTCTGTTGGGAAGGATCTGGCATTGAGAGGAAGCACACCTGAGGAAGAAAGGTGGCTATAAGAGTAGGAGGGCTCAAGGACATTGTGGAATATCATGGGTTTTCCCCAATATCAATAATACTGAAAGTTCTACACAACAGTGTTCCGGTGCCTGTAAGGTGGAGGGGGAAGGACAGTGCCTGGCTTCAGAGTGAACTCGGTCAGGTATTCTGGATTTTCTGCAACTACAGGCCTGATCCGTCCATTTTGCTTATAAAAGTATTTTGTGCTGTATTCATGCAGATATTCTGGGTGTTGAATGGTGCTCCTAGGAGGCAAGCTGTGATTCCAGTACTCTGGGTTGTCGAATGCCTTCTTGGCTTTTTCTGGCACAGTTAGTCCATTGTTTTTCATGAATTCAGCATTTTCCTTAGGCTTGCCATAAGAGTTAAAGTAAAGATGCTCATTGACATATTCATCCTCTGTTTTTGGCTGCCCACTGGGTCCATTGTGATATTCAGGGTTATCCAGAGCTTGGAGATCACCATTTTTTCTTCTTGAGACAAAAGGATTCTCTTCCACAGGACTTAAGTAATCTAAAAAAAAGATAAAAGATAAATGTATTTCTATTTTTTAATATCATTTATGCTAATTGATATACTAAAAACTCTCAGATTCTAGCAATTTTAAATTAAAGGAAGTCTGTCAGCAGGGTTTTGCTATGTAATCTGATGAAAGGCTCGTCGGGTTGGCCGGGCACTTGGATTTCCCCTCTACTTTGGTTGGTACCATGCATTTGACCATGCTGTAAAATTATTTAAGTAAAATTATATTGCTGTGTGTGATTCCAGTCTCCACTTTATATAGGTTGGAAGATTGGATGTCTGGGATTACCATCTTTATATATGCTTTTTGATTAAAGCTAGCATCACTACATACAGTTGATACCAGAAGTTTACATACGCTATATAAAAAGAAGACACATATGCATGTTTTTCTCAATATCTGACATGAAATCAGAATAAACATTTCCTGTTTTAGGTCAATTAGGATCATCATCTATTATATACGTACCTAAAATTGTCCATCATCAACTTCCGTCTGGATGTCCTCGAATCCCATAATTCATCGCGCCGAACGTAAGTACGCTGACCGCCATATTGGAACACCCATGTAATGGATGTTCTAATATGGCACCCGCTAATGGATGTTCTAATATGGCACCCGCTGATGGTACCAGCCCCTTCCGCAGTACCAACAGCGGGTCACCGCCGGTGCCCCGCCGCAAGAACCCCTCCCCACTGCTGCTATAGCCACCACCAGGAGTATAAGCCAGCAAGCCAGCAGGGGAGGGGGAGAGGCAGGATGGGACCAGGGAGCCATGCATACAGGATGGGACCAGGGAGCCATGCATACAGGATGGGACCAGGGAGCCATGCTTACAGGATGGGACCAGGGAGCCATGCATACAGGATGAGACCAGGGAGCCATACATACAGGATGGGACCAGGGAGCCATGCATACAGGATGGGACCAGGGAGCCATACATACAGGATGGGACTAGGGAGCCATGCATACAGGATGGGACCAGGGAGCCATACATACAGGATGGGACCAGGGAGCCATGCATGCAGGATGGGACCAGGGAGCCATATACTTTAAACAAGATGCGACCAGGGAGCCATAAATACAGGATGGGACCAGGGAGCCATAAAAATAGGATGGGACCAGGGAGCCATACATACAGGATGGGACCAGGGAGCTATACATACGAGTACAGGAACATTGGGGAGCCCCACTACCAGGACATGAAATCAGAATAAACATTTCTCGTATAAAGGCAATTAGGATTACCATAATTATTAATATTTGCCAAGTGACAGAAATATAAGAGAGACAGAATGATTGAAGACATTTTTATTACTTACTGCAAAGTCAAAGTTTACATACATTTCATTAGCATTTGGTACAATTGCCCTTAAACTGAATTATTTGGGTCAAATGTTTGGAATATCCTTCCACAAGCATTTCGCAATAGTTAGTCAGAATTTGGGCCCATTGTAGGTCGCCTTGCTTGCACCTGCCTTTTCAGCTTTGCTCATACATTTTCAGTAGGATTGAGATCAGGGCTTTGTGATGACCACTCCAAAACATTGACTTTGTTATTCTTAGGACACTTTGTTACTATTTTGGCAGTATGCTTCAACATCATCTTCACAAGGTCTTTTGCTTTTGTCCTTGGGTTGATATGCACATGTCGGGCCAAAGCACATCCATCTCTGAGACACAGAACCCGTCTCCTTCCTGAGCGGTGTGATGACTGGACATTCCCATCTAGTTTCTACTTGCGCACAATTGTTTATACAGATGAACGAGGCACCTTCAGGTAACTTGAAATTGTACCTAAGGATCAGCCATACTTTTGAAAGTACACAATTCTCTTCCTGATAACCTGACTGATTTCTTTAGACTTTCCCATGATGCTACACAAAGAAGCCGGGTGATTCAGGTGTGCATTAAAATACATCTACAGGTGTGTCTTTAATTAACTCAGATGTTGACAAAAAACCATCTTAAGCTTCCAGACACATGACATCATCATATGGGCAGTATAGAATTGTTTAAAGACATAGTAATCTTAGTGTATGTACAGTCATGGCCAAAAGTTTTGAGAATGACACAAATATTAATTTTTACAAAGTCTACTGCTTCATTTTTTCTAATGGCAATTTGCATATACTCCAGAATGTTATAAAGAGTGATCAGCTTAACAGCAATTACTTGCAAAGTCAATATTTGCCTCGAAAATTAACTTTATCCCCCAAAACACATTTCAACATCATTGCAGCCCTGCCTTAAAAGGACCAGCTAACATCGTTTCAGTGATTGCTCCATTAACACAGGTGTGGGTGTTGATGAGGACAGGGCTGGACATCAATCTGTAATGATTAAGTAAGAATGACACCACTGGACACTTTAAAAGGAGGCTGGTGCTTGGCATCATTGTTTCTCTTCTGTTAACCATGGTTATCTCTAAAGAAACACGTGCAGTCATCATTGCACTGCACAAAAATGGCCTAACAGGGAAGAGTATCGCAGCTAGAAAGATTGCACCTCAGTCAACAATCTATCGCATCATCAAGAACTTCAAGGAGAGAGGTTCCCTTGTTGCCAAAAAGGCTCCAGGGCGCCCAAGAAAGACCAGCAAGCGCCAGGACCATCTCTTAAAAGTGTTTCAGCTGTGGATCGGGCTACCAGCAGTGCAGAGCTTGCTCAGAAATGGTAGTAGGCAGGTGTGAGTGCATCTGCACGCACTGTGAGGCGGAGACTCTTGGAGCAAGGCCTGGTCTCAAGGAGGGCAGCAAAGAAGCCACTTCTCTCCAGAAAAAAACATCATGGACAGACTGATATTCTGCAAGAGGTACAGGGAGTGGACTGCTGAGGACTGGGGAAAAGTCATTTTCTCTGATGAATCCCCTTTTCGATTGTTTGGGACATCTGGAAAACGGCTTATTCGGAGAAGACCAGGTGAGCGCTACCACCAGTCTTGTCTCATGCCAACTGTCAAGCATCCTGAAACCATTCATGTGTGGGGTTGCTTCTCAGCCAAGGGAATGGGCTCTCTCTCAGTCTTGCCTAAAAACACAGCCATGAATAAAGAATGGTACCAGAATGTCCTCCAAGAGCAACTTCTCCCAACCGTCCAAGAGCAGTTTGGCGATCAACAATGCCTTTTTCAAAATGATGGAGCACCTTGCCATAAAGCAAAGGTAATAACTAAATGGCTCAGGGAACAAAACATAGAGATTTTGGGACCATGGCCTGGAAACTCCCCAGATCTTAATCCCATTGAGAACTTGTGGTCAATCATCAAGAGACGGGTGGACAAACAAAAACCTTCAAATTCAGACAAAATAAATGCATTGATTTTGCAAGAATGGACTGCTATCAGTCAGGATTTGATCCAGAAGTTGATTGAGAGCATGCCAGGGAGAATTGCTGAGGTCCTGAAGAAGAAGGGTCAACACTGCAAATATTGACTTGCTGCATTAACTCATTCTAACTGTCAATATAACCTTTTGTTACTCATAATATGATTGCAATTATATTTCTGTATGTGACAAAAACATCTGACAAACACACATAAAAACCAGAGGCCAGCAGATCATGTGAAAATATAATATTTGTGTCATTCTCAAAACTTTTGGCCATGACTGTAAACTTTTGACCTTGTAGTAAGTAATAAAAATGCCTTAAAACATTCTCTGTCTCTCTCATCTGGAATTTGGCAAATATTATTAAATATGGTAATCCTAACTGACCTAAGACAGGAAAGGTTTATTCTGATTTCATGTCAGATATTGAGAAAACAAATGTCTATACTTTCATATTATTATTACTGGTCTCATTCACCTTTGATTATTGCCCCTTGTTTTTATTTTTTATTTATATATATTTGATTTACCTAGTCATCATTTCTTCATGTATGAACATCTGCATTGGGCCATCCCTTAGGACTTGTAATGGGGGGATCCAAACGCAAAATTTCGGTGTCTGTACCGAACACCTACTGTTCGGGCACAGACCTCGAGCATGGATTTCTCCAGGAAGTCTGTGTTTCTGTTCGAGTTCAGCACCCAGAACATCGGTTGTTTCTCACACTGTCACCTGCATGACAGCATAAGAAACACCAGCGGTTCTGATTGGCGGTAATATCATTATCACCGGTCAGAGAACTGCGGTTCATCTGATAGTCAGCAGCTGTGACTGACAGTAAAAAGTTTACTTCCGGTCAAAGTGGCATCAGCTGATGTGAGCACTACTCCCATCAGCCTATACCTGCTGCTGCTAATAACAGAAAAAGCAGTTGCATCTGATGGGAGTATTCATCAGCCAGTGCCTGCGCTATAAATAAATAAAAATAAAAATGATGTGAGGCTGTTCTGTTTTTAATAACCAGCATGGCAAAACTGATAGCTGTGGGTTGCAACCCTCAGTTTTTAGTTTTATCATGGCTGATCAAGAATTCAGCCATCCAGGCTGAAAACCATTGGAGAATGAGCTGCTGCGAGCACAGCGTCATTGACTAGCGGTGACGCCATCGATGTAACCACAGGTAACTACTGCTCCGTTCCCAGCTCACTTCAGTGTGAGCCGGGCCAGTGAACTGTGGTGACCTCAGTGAGAAATTTCTTACGGTGAACTGTGGTAAACTCACTGAGCTCAGCGCTCAGTGAGTTCTGGTACCCGAACCAAACATTCTTTAACTGTTCTGCTGAACCCAACTGACCTAAACATCCAGGGGTTGGCCCATCACTGCTTAGGACCTTTAACTGTCCTGCCCATTTTTCCTTTTGTTTTGTAACCTTGTATGGACTCCTTGTACTGTATTTTTTTTATATGTTTTTTATCTATTATTTAATAAAGTTGTTCACGTTTGCATTTGTGTATGGTCTTGGTCATGCTTCTGTTAACTTCTTTATGTAATCTGAGAGCTGCATGATCTAGGGATGGAGACACTGATTCCAGCAATGTGTCACTCACTAGGCTGCTTGGTGCAGTTTTGATAGAATCCCTGTTTTCTCTTCTGTAGATGTAGCCATAGTCAGAATACTAAGCTCTGCATAACCCTGTCTACACCCCTGAATGGCAGCTTCCTGTGTACAGTGTACATTGTCTCCAAACTGGCAATTAGTGGTGGAGGTGGGATTATATAGGTAAGCCTGACTGACCTGCACATGAGACCTACAGTCATGGCCAAAAGTTTTGAGAATGACACAAATATTATATTTTCACATGGTCTGCTGCCCTCTGGTTTTTATGTGTGTTTGTCAGATGTTTTTGTCACATACAGAAATATAATTGCAATCATATTATGAGAAACAAAAGGTTATATTGACAGTTAGAATGAGTTAATGCAGCAAGTCAATATTTGCAGTGTTGACCCTTCTTCTTCAGGACCTCAGCAATTCTCCCTGGCATGCTCTCAATCAACTTCTGGATCAAATCCTGACTGATAGCATTCCATTCTTGCAAAATCAATGCTTTTATTTTGTCTGAATTTGAAGGTTTTTGTTTGTCCACCCGTCTCTTGATGATTGACCACAAGTTCTCAATGGGATTAAGATCTGGGGAGTTTCCAGGCCATGGTCCCAAAATCTCTATGTTTTGTTCCCTGAGCCATTTAGTTATCACCTTTGCTTTATGGCAAGGTGCTCCATCATTTTGAAAAAGGCATTGTTGATCGCCAAACTGCTCTTGGACGGTTGGGAGAAGTTGCTCTTGGAGAACATTCTGGTACCATTCTTTATTCATGGCTGTGTTTTTAGGCAAGACTGAGAGAGAGCCCATTCCCTTGGCTGAGAAGCAACCCCACACATGAATGGTTTCAGGATGCTTGACAGTTGGCATGAGACAAGACTGGTGGTAGCGCTCACCTGGTCTTCTCCGAATAAGCCGTTTTCCAGATGTCCCAAACAATCGAAAAGGGGATTCATCAGAGAAAATGACTTTACCCAGTCCTCAGCAGTCCACTCCCTGTACCTCTTGCAGAATATCAGTCTGTCCATGATGTTTTTTTCTGGAGAGAAGTGGCTTCTTTGCTGCCCTCCTTGAGACCAGGCCTTGCTCCAAGAGTCTCCGCCTCACAGTGCGTACAGATGCACTTACACCTGCCTACTGCCATTCCTGAGCAAACTCTGCACTGCTGGTAGCCCGATTCCGCAGCTGAAACACTTTTAAGAGACGGTCCTGGCACTTGCTGGTCTTTCTTGGGCGCCCTGGAGCCTTTTTGGCAACAAGGGAACCTCTCTCCTTGAAGTTCTTGATGATGCGATAGATTGTTGACTGAGGTGCAATCTTTCTAGCTGCGATACTCTTCCCTGTTAGGCCATTTTTGTGCAGTGCAATGATGACTGCACGTGTTTCTTTAGAGATAACCATGGTTAACAGAAGAGAAACAATGATGCCAAGCACCAGCCTCCTTTTAAAGTGTCCAGTGGTGTCATTCTTACTTAATCATGACAGATTGATCTCCAGCCCTGTCCTCATCAACACCCACACCTGTGTTAATGGAGCAATCACTGAAACGATGTTAGCTGGTCCTTTTAAGGCAGGGCTGCAATGATGTTGAAATGTGTTTTGGGGGATAAAGTTAATTTTCGAGGCAAATATTGACTTTGCAAGTAATTGCTGTTAAGCTGATCACTCTTTATAACATTCTGGAGTATATGCAAATTGCCATTAGAAAAAATGAAGCAGTAGACTTTGTAAAAATTAATATTTGTGTCATTCTCAAAACTTTTGGCCATGACTGTAGTCAGACAGTGATAATCTCTTGCTATTAAAACACTGATTGTATAGAAACTACAGCATACAGCTTAATATGTTACACATCACTAGAATTAGGCTTTCTGCTCCTATATTATGCTGATATCAGATTAAACAGCAAAAACCTTCTGACAGTTTCCCTTTAAAAAGCGACCCCTAAATTATACTCACACCTGATTGTCTTTAGCTGCACATATATTCACCACCATGGGTCTGCTCCAGACGTAGTCTGCTCCATCAATTTCAAAGTACTAATTTCTAAGTACTTTGAATTAGACTAGAATTCTAGAATGCACTTGGCCACTCATGACTCCTACAGTATTGTCATCATCATCACCATCTGACCGAGATGTTCTTCTGTTCCCACAGGTATGCATTGCTGAATTTCCACCACTTTCTCATGCTCCTGAATTCCCCATGTGGACGGCATTGTATTTTATATGGTATGCATTGCTGAATTTCCACCACTTTCTCATGCTCCTGAATGCCCCATGTGAACTGCATTCTATTTTATATGGTATGCATTGCTGAATTTCCACCACTTTCTCATGCTCCTGAATGCCCCATGTGAACTGCATTGTATTTTATATGGTATGCATTGCTTACCCATCTTCTTGTATCCATAATTGTACTCCATCTTGTTATCTTTGCCACACATCTAAGTGGTTTGTATAACCCCTTCCCCCTTTTATGACCTCTGCTTAACTCTGTGCATTTGGCCTGGGCAGTCACACCACACTTTTCACTCACACCTGATTGTCTTTAACTGCACATATATTCACCACCATGGGTCTGCTCCAGGCGTAGTCTGCTCCATCAATTTCAAAGTACTAATTTCTAAGTACTTTGAATTAGACTAGAACTAGCCATCTCCACCTTTCTCAACTACTTCACCACCTGGCTACTCCATTTCCTTTCTGCTGACATCCCCACCATCATCATGGGCCACTTCAACATCCCCATTGACACTTCCACCCCGGCTGCCTCTAAACTTCTATCGCTCACGGCTTCCCTCGGCCTCAATCAATGGTCCTCTGCGGCCACTCACAAAGATGGTCACACACTGGACCTTATCTTCACCCGTCTCTGTTCCCTCACTAATCTCAATAACTCACCCTTCCCCCTGTCTGACCACAGCCAACTGACATTCTCCTCCCTCTCCTCTCCTACTGCGCAACCCCCGCTCCATAAACTCGCTCACCCTCGCAGGAATCTCAAACACCTCAATTTACAATCACTCTCTGAATCCATTCTCCCTCTTACAGACATAGCTTTCCTTCATGACACAGATGCTGCTGCCACTTTTTATAACACCACAATAACAGCAACGCTTGATTCGGCTGCCCGCCTCACGCAGAGCAAAACTAGAACAATCAACAGGCAGCCCTGGCTGACCAGCCTGACCAAAGAACTGAGACGGGTTTCCAGGGCCGCTGAGCAGAGATGGAAGAGAACCAATTCTACTAAGCACTTCAACGCATACAAGCAGTCCCTTGCCAGCTTTAAGTCCACGCTCTCTGCCGCAAAACAAACTTACTTCGCATCTCTCATATCCTCCCTGTCTCACTACCCTAAACAGCTCTTCAACACTTTCAATTCTCTACTCCGTCCCACAGCACCTCCTCCCCCTCCTCTCATTTCTGCCAAAGACTTTGCCTCTTTCTTTAAGCAGAAGATCGACACGATCAGACAAAACTTTGGCCTGCAGCCCCCAATGCCCCTCTTAGCCGCTCAGCCCTGTTCTGCAAAAGCCAGCTTCTCCACCATGACAGAAGATCAGCTCTCCATCCTTCTGTCAAGATCACACCTCACCACTTGTGCCCTTGACCCACTCCCGTGTCACCTCATCCCTAACTTGGCCACAGTCTTCATCCCATCTCTAACACACCTTTTCAACCTTTCACTTACAAATTATGTCTTTCCCTCATCCTTCAAACATGCCTCAATCATACCCATCCTCAAAAAGCCCTCCCTTGACCAATCCTCTGTGTCTAACTATCGCCCAATATCTCTTCTCCCTTACGCCTCAATACTACTGGAACAGCATGTATATCTTGAACTGCCCTCCCACCTCTCCTCCTGTTCCCTCTTTGACCGGTTACAATCTGGCTTCCGACCGCATCATTCAACTGAAACTGCCCTAACTAAAGTCACTAACGACTTACTAACCGCCAAGAGCAAGCGACACTACTCTGTCCTCCTTCTCCTGGACCTGTCCTCTGCCTTCGACACCGTAGACCATTCCCTCCTGCTACAGACTCTCTCATCTCTTGGCATCACAGACCTGGCCCTATCCTGGATCTCATCATACCTAACAGACCAAACATTTAGTGTCTCCCTCTCACACACCACCTCCTCACCTTGCCCCCTGTCTGTCGGTGTTCCCCAAGGCTCTGTCCTAGGACCCCTACTATTCTCCATCTATACCTTCGGCTTGGGACAGCTCATAGAATCCCACGGTTTGCAGTATCACCTCTATGCCGATGACACGCAGATCTACCTATCTGGACCCGACCTCGCCTCCTTACTGACTGAAATCCCACAATGTCTGTCTGCTATCTCAGCCTTCTTCTCTGCTCACTTTCTCAAACTGAACATGGACAAAACAGAATTCATCATCTTTCCCCCATCTCACTCTACCCCTCCACCAGACCTATCCATCAATGTGAACGGCTGCTCTCTTTCCACAGTCCCATACGCTCGGTGCCTTGGGGTGATCCTCGACTCTGCGCTCTGTTTCAAACCACATATCCAAGCCCTCGCCTCCTCCTGCTGCCTCAAGCTCAAAAATATTTCCCGGATCCGCTCATTCCTCAACCACGAAACCACAAAAACACTAGTGCATGCTCTTATCATCTCCCGCCTTGACTACTGCAACCTCCTACTCTCTGGCCTCCCCTCTAGCACTCTGGCTCCACTCCAGTCCATCCTACACTCTGCTGCCTGACTAATCCACCTGTCTCCCCGCTATTCCCCAGCCTCCCCCCCTATGCCAAGCCCATCACTGGCTTCCTATTGCCCAGAGGCTCCAATTCAAAACCCTAACCATGACATACAAAGCCATCCACAACCTGTCTCCTCCATATATCTGTGACATGGTCTCTAGGTACCTACCCGCACACAACCTTCGATCATCTCAAGATCTCATTCTCTACTCCCCCTTATCTCTTCTTCCCACAACCGCAGACAAGACTTCTCCCGTGCTTCTCCCATACTCTGGAACTCCCTGCCGCAACACATCAGACTCTCACCATCAACGGAAACCTTCAAGAAGAACCTGAAGACCCACCTGTTCCGACAAGCCTACAGCCTGCAATGATCCTCGGTCTACTGAACCACAGCACGACCTGCTCTACCCTCTCCTACTGTATCCTCACCCATCCCTGTAGACTGTGAGCCCTCTCGGGTAGGGTCCCCTCTACTTATGTACTTGTGTGTCCCTTGTCTTACACATGTTTACTATACTTGTCTATATTTCCCCTTTTCACATGTAAAGCGCCATGGAATAAATGGCACTATATACAGTAAATGCATAATAATAATAATAATAATAATAATAATATTTTTGCTTCATTCATCATCAATTCCATTTCTGAAAAACCTCAATGGAAATCAGCAGGACTCTAGTTTCTTGTCTCTAATACGTGCCTGTACCTGATCATAGAAAACATGAATGGGCTGTCAACAGCAACACATAATCTGTACCAATATTTGCAGCATTCAGGCACTAGATATAATGATGACGTGTAGTATGGAGGGCAGACTCGTTACTTATTATACAATGATCAGAGTTTTTTGTTCCTTGCTAGATTCCTAATTCTTTTATCCAGTTCCTGGATTTTAAAGAGTAACAGTCATATTCATTTTTATTTCACAAATCAATAAAAACAAGACATTTTGTAATATATAATATCAGACCAATGTGTTTCTTTCTCCTCCTGGACTGACCTTTAACTCTCAATTCAGGGATAAATTCTGTATTCTGTGCATGTAGATTTTTCCATTACTGAGATACAAAATGACAGTTGCTGCTTTTAATATTCCTTTAAAGGAGCTAGAGGTAGTAAACACTGGAATTCTGCTGCAAGTTCTCCTGAAATAGCAGTTACAGTTCTCCATAGAACTTTATGAGCACCAACTGTCATCTGCTATCTCAGTAATGGGAAAGTCTTTCTTCACTGAATACAGATTTTACCTAAGAATTCTGAGAAATCAGTCCAGGAGATGAAAGATGCAGAGTTCTCTAACAGGATATATTACAAGGTTTCTTATATTTCACATGTGTTAATGATTTATGAAATAAAAATTACCTTTTAACCCCTTCCCGACCCTCACCATACTAGTACTGCTCTGCGGGAACTGCATTTCCGACCAGAGCAATACTAGTACGGCAGCCCGATCACCGTGGTCTCACGCTGAGCGCCGCGGTGATCGGGTGCGGGTGTCAGCTGTATGCGACAGCTGACACCCCGCAGCAAGGCACACGAATGGAGCTAGCACCGATCATGGGCATTTAACCCCTCTGATGCTGCTGTCAGTACTGTCAGTGGCATACAGAACAATCGCGCAGGGAGTGGGCTCCCTGCGCTCTCCCATGAGAACAACGTGTTGCGATCGCATTGTTCCTGTTGTCTCCATGGTGACCCCTGGCTCCAAGATCGCCATGGGGTCCTTCCTGGTCCTGCAGTGAGGTGGCTTGTCAAAGCCTGCTGAGAGCAGGTGCTGGCAAGCCTCCTACACTGCCTGTCAGATCGCTGATCTGACACAGTGCTATGCAGTGTCAGATCAGCGATCTGACGTTATATAGTAATGTCCCAACCTTGGACAATGTAATAAAGTAAAAAAAAAAAATTATAATGTGTAGAAAATTTTTTAAAAAAAAATCCCTAAATAAAGAAAAAAAAATTAAATATTTTACCAATAAATACATATATTTATGTAAATAAAAAACAATAAAAGTACACATATTTGAACACTGTAAAAAATAAATAAAAAACGAGGCAAAAAACAATGCTTTATCATCATACCGCCAAACAAAAAGTAGAATAACAAGCGATCAAAAAGACAGATATAAATAAACGTGGTACCGCTGAAAACGTCATCTTGTCCCGCAAAAAACGAGCCACCACACAGCATCATCACCAAAAAATTAAAAAAGTTATAGCTCTCAGAATAAAGTGATACAAAAATAATTATTTTTTCTATAAAATAGGTTTTAATGTATAAAAGCGCCAAAACATAAAAAATATATAAATGAGGTATCACTGTAATCATACTGACCCAAAGAATAAAACTGCTTTATCAATTTTACCACATGCGGAACGGTATAAACGCTCCCCCAAAAGAAATTCATGAATTGATGGTTTTGTTCATTCTGCCTCTTAAAAACCGGAATAAAAAGTGATCAAAAAATGACATGTGCCCGAAAATGGTACAAATAAAAACATCAACTCATCCCGCAAAAAAAAAGACCTCACATGACTCTGTGGGCCAAAATGTGGAAAAATCATAGCTCTCAAAATGTGGTGATGCAAAAACTATTTTTTGCAAAAAAAAAGTGTCTTTTAGCGTGTGACAGCTGCCAAACATAAAACCCCGCCATAAATAGTAAATCAAACCCCCCCTTTCTCACCATCTTAGGTAGGGAAAAATAATAAAATGAAAAAAGTAATTATTTCCATTTTCCCGATTAGGGTTAGGGGTGTGTTGGGGCTAGGCTTGGATTTAGAATTGGGGGGGTTTCCACTGTTTAGGCACATCAGGGTCTCTCCAAACTCAACATGGCATCTGATCTCAATTCCAGCCAATTTTGCATTGAAAAGTCAAATGGCGCTCCTTCCCTTCTGAGCTTTGCCATGCTCCCAAACAGTGGTTTACCCCCACATATGGGGTATCGGCATACTCAGGACAAATGTACAACAACTTTTGGGGTCCAATTTCTCCTGTTACCCTTGGTAAAATAAAACAAATTGAATCTGAAGTAAATTTTTGTGAAAAAAGTTAAATGCTCATTTTTTTTAAGCATTTCAAAAATTCCTGTGAAGCACCTGAGGGGTTAATAAACTTCTTAAATGCAGTTTTGAGTACCTTGAGGAGTGCAGTTTTTAGAATGGTGTATTTTCTATCATATAGACCCCTCAAAGTGACTACAAATGTGATGTGGTCTCTAAAAAAATGGTTTTGAAAAATTTGTTGAAAAAATGAGAAATCGCGGGTCAACTTTAAACCCTTATAACTTCCTAACAAAAAAAAGTTGCTTCCAAAATTGTGCTGATTTAAAGTAGACATGTGGGAAACATTATTTATTAACTATTTTGTGCGATATGACTCACTTATTTAAGGGCATAAAAATTAAAAGTTGGAAAATTGCAAAATTTTCAAAATTTTCGACAAATTTTGTTTTTTTTCCACAAAAAAACGCAAGTCATATCGAAGAAATTTTACTGCTGTCATAAAATACAATATGTCACAAGAAAATAATCTCAGAATCAGCGGGATCCGATGAAGCCTTCCAGAGTTATTACCTCATAAAGGGACAGTGGTCAGAATTGTAAAAATTGCCCAGGTCAGAAAGGTGAAAACAGGCTGGGTCGCGAAGGGGTTAACCTTATATAGATTTACATTTTTCCTTTTGTTGAGGATTACAATGAGAATGATTGAATATTAGGATATTTATTGATTTGTATACAAAGAGATATAAGGAACATTAAAGAATAATGATTATAAAACACTGATACTGTTGACCAACCTGTCTTCGGCTTCTCTTTCATGGGCGTCATGTAGCCGTCTTCTCCTACAACTCCCCGCGAGGTACGTTCCCGTACAAATGCAGTGGGGTCAGCACTGTATCTTTGCAGACTACTGTCTTCTGGAGGTCGCTCTATATTCTGTTTTCGGAGAGTGCCATTGCAGCAGGTATCTTCAAAAACCTCAGAAGTTGCACCCTGGACTGCAGGAACCTCTGGTATTGGACAAACGGGTGGTCTGTATGGCAGAGTAACTGATTCTTGTGTTGTGTACCCTCCATCTCGATATACAAACTGATTCTGTCAGAGATATAAAAAGTTGCAAAACACAGTTTTACCACACCTTTAAAATTGTTATATACAATGCAGAAGATGCAAATGTACTGCCATGTTAGATCCGGGTTTCTTGGGTCCACCAAAAGATATTAGTGATGAGCGAACGTGCGCGGAACGATCTTAGAGCATGCTCGAGTGCTAATAATATGTCCGAGACCTGTTTGTTCAGTAATCCTTGCATATGTTGCAGCTGTTGAACAGCCACGAGACATGCAGCCACGGGGACCAGAACATGTTTTTTGAGCACGCCAAAGACACTGGATTAGCACCCGAGCATGCTAATACCTTATCCGGGTTTGTTCGCTCATCGGTAAAGGATGTCATTCAAAATTTAAACCAAAAAATCTGATTCTTTACTACTAATTGTTCCTGTGCAATGTATATCTTTATAATACATGTTTTTATATATACAAGTTCTTTTTCTTATTTTGTATCTTTGCATGTGGTTTTTGTATTCAAACTCGCCTGTTTGTTGATCTCGGCAAGCCGGTTTTTCATATCCTTTGCCATTTGTTTATGCTCATTCAGGCTTGGACAAAGCCACATGTAGGTCAAAAACCCATTGCCTGGAGGCTTGTATTTGTTACCCTCCAGCCATTACGTTTTTGCTGTGTCTCTTGTGTCTACCATCACTGCTTTTAAATCTGGACTACATAAAGAAGTTTTTTATGAAGACATGAGTTCTGGCTTTTTCCTTTGATTTATCACTTAGAGCCCTCTGCTGAGCCATGGACAGGTGAGCTGATTGCTCCTTTCTCCTGCATATCATTCAGAGCCCTTGCTATCTATACAGTTTGTGTATGTTCAAAACAAAATGGTTAAAAAATAACCAGAAGAGTGTAAACCCTTAAAATCATTTTATTTCATTTAATATATAGTAAACATTTTTGCATACAAAAATACAACTGGAAAAGAAAAAAGAATGGGCATACCAATAGATATATCATATAGTGTAGTGCCCTGAGCCTTACCAAGCTAGCTGGGTTCAGGATAACAGTATTATAATAATATCAGGTGTTTACTTTCCCCACATGTAGGTCAACAATTATATCCATATAACACCAGAAAGCAAGATGGCAACATTAACTTGAATATAAGCTTGTAAGTAGCGTTCCCACCGCCACAATGCACGTTTCGTCTCAATACTTCATCAGGAGGCATGTGATGTTTAAGAGTTTATGTATGTCAACTTTTGATTGCATTATACACTGTGGACCCAATTCGTCATTGTATCTCAGCCAGTGGATTCCTCTAGTGACTTTTTTATTTGCAACAAATTCATCAAACTATTTGCACTTTCTTTACCATTGTCTTCTATGGTTTTATCTTTCCGCTTTTATGGTCAATGTGGCTTTTCCAGTTGTTTTAGAAAGAATCATGAGATGCAGCTTTTTTTTTTTAGAAAAGTCGCAAACTTTTGAGCAACTCTGTTCCATTTCCCTTCTGAGGTGATTTTATGTATGACAATAACTGATACATTTACGGGAAGGAATTTTTTTCCCCAATGTGAAGCTTACTGTTTGCCACATGGGGTTTTTTTACCTTCCTCTGGATCAACAAGTTAGGACAAGTTAGGATAGGATATGGGTTGAACTAGATGGACTTAAAGTCTCCCTTCAACCTTAATTACTATGTTGCTATGTTACTATGTATTTTTGTGATATTTGCTAATGTTCGATTACAGTAAAATAAAGTAGCTTTAAAAAGGGTATATATCCTGTACTCCACTACGTGTCCTGTGAAGACTTGGTACAACCCTCCATTTGGTGGCAAAAACTGCAAACAATCCAAAGATCTAAGGCATCGCGTAATTTCCTTCCAAAAAGTTTTATTGACACCAATGTACACATCAAAAAAACTATAATGCAATGTTTCTGAACTTTTTCCCACGCTGTCAGTTCTCCTCAGGTCAGCCGGGGAGTCCGCGCAGCCTCAGTGACGTCAGCGGTAGTCACTGAGGCTGCACGGGGTCCCTGGCTGACCTGAGGTCAACTCAGGAGAATGGGAAAAAGTTCAGAAACTTTCCCACGGTTATTAGTTCATCTCCGGTTAGCCGGGATGCCTGCTCAGGCATGATTTTATTAATTCTGCAGTGGTTTACAACGGGGACGGTAGCATTAGCACCCGTCTCCATTGTAAACTAGTTAACCCCATGTGATGAATTGCAGCGGAGGACCTGACTGAATGGCGGAGAGGTATGTATATTGTTGGTTTCTTATTTTATTTTTGTTACAGAACAATGGCTTTGTTGGATTAGCAGATTAATAAATGTGGTCAAAAACTTTGTGTGATTATTTTATTAAAAGAATTTTTAATTAATGTGTGTCTTTTTTTAACCCTTTACTATTCTAGGGTTAATAATAGATAGGTGTCTTATTGACACCTCTCCATAATTAACCCGGCTTAATGTCACCTTTCAATAGCAAGGTGACATTAGCCCATTAGCCACTGCTAAAGGCAATGGGAAAAGAGAGGCTAAGTGCCAGAAAAGGCACATCTTATAGATATGCATTTTCTGGGGTGGCTGAGGGCAGATTTTTTTTAGCCAGGGGGGCAAAAACAATGGTTCCTCTCTAGGCTATCAATATATGCCCTCACTCACTGGCTTTCCCTCTCTGGCGGAGAAATTACCGCGGGAGCCCACGCATTTTTTTTCAACAAATTTACCAGTTAATTTAACACCTACATGTCCCAAATTTTACACACATACCCTAATCTAATTATTAGTCAAAGACATACTGTATAAAAAAATAAATGAAATGAAATGGTTTACTGTATGTAAGCTATGTGTCACATCCTTTCGGGTTTTGTAATGATTTTACAGAAGGCGGCAATTGATTTAGCGGCTATTCTGCTATGTAGAACTCTATGAAATATAAATACACATATATATATATTCATGCAAAGAGAAAAGGTCGCACTCATCGAGATGGAAATTTCACTGATTTATTGACATATCATAAACATGTCAAGTCGGGGGAGTGACATAAGGAGTGCAAGAAAGGCTGACAACGGCCGTTTCGCGCTGCTCGAGCGCTTCAACGGGTCAAACAGTGGGGGGAAGTGCCGGGTTCATATGCAAATCACATCACTCCGTACCTCCTCCCTCCACAGCTGCTGTCTAAATGACATTGGTGAATTAAAAACATGCTGAGATGCATTACAACATACAAAAGCATAAATACAACTTACTGCACAAGCAGAAAAATGGTTACATCAAGAGATAAATTACAATGCATATTCATGTATCAAAGACTACTGTTATTTTCATATGTCGAAAACTACTATTTTTTTCTTTTCTTTTTTTTCTTCTGGAAAACATCTACAATCATATGTATTCAGAGACCAAACTGTCTCACTATTATTATAATGAACTATTAATATACTCACAGAAAGAGAAAAAACAAAAAACGTGAAAACGCACAATGTATATGTGCACGTATACTATACAAACAAAAAACAAGTCACTAAACGATTCAAATGTTATGGGAAAGAAAACCCACCAAATTCAAAAAGATGTCTTTGCCTCAAATATGTGGAAGTTCATCAAACTGCAATAAGAAACTCCAGAAAAAAGGTACCAACCAGAAAAGCCACATTTATACATATGTGACCTAGTTCTCCTATCAACATCAAGGGAAATGAGGGAAAATATGAACTCCTTCATAAAAAAAACAGCCATGTCTATTCTATCATTAAAACCCAGCGGACCTGTCGCCTGTGTATTCATAATCCACCTGGATTCTCGTTTCAATAAGATTTTATTTAAATGCCCTCCCTGCGGCGGTAAAACCAACTTCTCGATTCCTGCAAAGGAGAGAACATTAGGGTCATTTCCATGTGCATCTCTTACATGGTTAATTAAACGTGGGACTCCTTTTCCCGTTCTAATGGACTTAAAATGCTCACGAAAACGAATGTATAGCGGATGTATGGTTTTACCTATGTAGAAAAACCGACATGTGCAAAAAATCACATAGACTACATGGTCTGTCTTGCATGTGATCAAATCTGTTACTGTATGCGTGACCGCGCCCATTTGTAATGTACGATCAGTACGATGAAATTTACAATACGGACAATGGCCACACCTATAATTCCCTTGTGGTGTTCCTTTACTCAGCCAAGTGTCACGCTTAGTGACGATCCGATTCTTAACCAGAATATCTCTAATTCTTGTACTCCGCTTACATGAGATAAGGGGCCCTCTAGATACTATGCCGCTTAAATCCCTATCTTGTTCCAAAATATGCCAATTTTTTCTAATTGCTGCTCGTATCTGACGATCCATGGGACTATATCGAAAACAAAAGGTAAATCTCTTTTCATTTTCGACTCTTTTATTTTTTAGAGGCACAACTCCTCTAACTTTATTACTGTGCTGAGATGTTACTTTTTCAAGTGTGGTATCTAATAGAGCCTTAGGATATCCCCGTTGTCTGAACCTATTATATAACTCTCTAGATTGTGTTTCAAAGCCCTCCAAGGTATTATTTAAACGGTGGACTCTCAAAAATTGGCCATATGGCAATGAATTAATGGTATGTGATGGATGGAAACTATCATAACGCAATATGGAATTGGTAGCCAAAGGTTTCCTGTAAACTGACGTGCAGATTTCATTATCCTTTACTTCCAGCAAGACATCAAGAAATTCCAGCCGTGTCCCTCCAAAATTGTGTGTGAACAGCATGTTCATCTGGTTCACCTCATTTAGGTGACTGACAAACTTGTCAAAAGAATCTCTGGTGCCATCCCAGACAATGAACACGTCATCCACATACCTGAGATACAGTCTGATATGTTGAAAAAATTGTTTGGCATTGTAAACATATTTTTCTTCCAGGGCACCCAAAAAGAGATTGGCGAATGTACATGCTGCCGGGGTACCCATCGCGGTACCCACATTTAGATGGTACCACGTACAATCAAAAGTGAACGCATTGTGAGTAAGTATGAAATTCAAAGCTTCACAAACAAAATCCACAAAGCCCTGCTCTTTGCCTGTGGAGTTCAATATTTCTATAATAGTATCCACACCCAAGTTCTGGGGAATTCGTGTATATAAGCTCTCCACATCTATGGATGCCAGCATGAAGCCGGGTTGCCAAGCAAAGTCCCGTATCACATGCAGAAAAGCATTGGTGTCCTTTATGTACTACGGGATCTCTCCCAATAAAGGGCGCAGCAACCAATCAATATACAGGGACACGGATTCCGTAACGGATCCTATCCCAGATACGATTGGGCGTCCTGGGGGACAAGAAGCAGACTTGTGGATTTTGGGTACGTGGTACCAGTGGGGGCGCATGGGAAAATCCGGCAGCAATTTCTCTGCCTTTTTCTCAGAAATAACATCCATCATGACATATTTCCTGAGTAACGACCTTAATTTCCCTGATGTACCTGGGAGTGGGATCAGTCTTCAATCTGGTATATGTTACTGTATCAGATAGCTGTCGGTTTGCCTCAGAAAAATACATATCCCTGGGCAATAAAACCGTGTTGCCGCCTTTATCTGAGGGTCTCACTATGGTATCAGACCATTCTCTCATCTCCACCATGGCCTTCCTTTCTGAGTCTGTCAGATTAGAAGGCACTACAGGATATACCAATGATTCAGTAACGTCCAATCGTATCTGGGATAGGATCCGTCACGGAATCCCTGTCCCTGTATATTGATTGGTTGCTGCGCCCTTTATTGGGAGAGATCCCGTAGTACATAAAGGACACGAATGCTTTTCTGCATATGATACGGGACTTTGCTTGGCAACCCGGCTTCATGCTGGCATCCATAGATGTGGAGAGCTTATATACACGAATTCCCCAGAAGTTGGGTGTGGATACTATTAGAGAAATATTGAACTCCACAGGCAAAGAGCAGGGCTTTGTGGATTTTGTTAGTGAAGCTTTGAATTTCATACTTACTCACAATGCGTTCACTTTTGATTGTACGTGGTACCATCTAAATGTGGGTACCGCGATGGGTACCCCGGCAGCATGTACATTCGCCAATCTCTTTTTGTGTGCCCTAGAAGAAAAATATGTCTACAATGCCAAATAATTTTTTCAACATATCAGACTGTATCTCAGGTATGTGGACGACGTGTTCATTGTCTGGGATGGCACCAGAGATTCTTTTGACAAGTTTGTCAGTCACCTAAATGAGGTGAACCAGATGAACATGCTGTTCACACACAATTTTGGAGGGACACGGCTGGAATTTCTTGATGTCTTGCTGGAAGTAAAGGATAATGAAATCTGCACGTCAGTTTACAGGAAACCTTTGGCTACCAATTCCATATTGCGTTATGATAGTTTCCATCCATCACATACCATTAATTCATTGCCATATGGCCAATTTTTGAGAGTCCACCGTTTAAATAATACCTTGGAGGGCTTTGAAACACAATCTAGAGAGTTATATAATAGGTTCAGACAACGGGGATATCCTAAGGCTCTATTAGATACCACACTTGAAAAAGTAAAATCTCAGCACAGTAATAAAGTTAGAGGAGTTGTGCCTCTAAAAAATAAAAGAGTCAAAAATGAAAAGAGATTTACCTTTTGTTTTCGATATAATCCCATGGATCGTCAGATACGAGCAGCAATTAGAATAAATTGGCATATTTTGGAACAAGATAGGGATTTAAGCGGCATAGTATCTAGAGGGCCCCTTATCTCATGTAAGCGGAGTACAAGAATTAGAGATATTCTGGTTAATAATCGGATCGTCACTAAGCGTGACACTTGGCTGAGTAAAGGAACACCACAAGGGAATTATAGGTGTGGCCATTGTCCGTATTGTAAATTTCATCGTACTGATCGTACATTACACATGGGAGCGGTCACACATACAGTAACAGATTTGATCACATGCAAGACAGACCATGTAGTCTATGTGATTTTTTGCACATGTCGGTTTTTCTACATAGGTAAAACCATACGTCCACTATACATTCGTTTTCGTGAGCATTTTATGTCCATTAGAACGGGAAAAGGAGTCCCACGTTTAATTAACCATGTAAGAGATGCACATGGAAATGACCCTAATGTTCTCTCCTTTGCAGGAATCGAGAAGGTGGTTTTACCGCCGCAGGGAGGGCATTTAAATAAAATCTTATTGAAACGAGAATCCAGGTGGATTATGAATACACAGGCGACAGGTCCGCTGGGTTTTAATGATAGAATAGACATGGCTGTTTTTTTATGAAGGAGTTTATATTTTCCCTCATCTCCCTTGATGTTGATAGGAGAACTAGGTCACATATGTATACATGTGGCTTTTCTGGTTGGTACCTTTTTTCTGGAGTTTCTTCTTGCAGTTTGATGAACTTCCACATATTTGAGGCAAAGACATCTTTTTGAATTTGGTGGGTTTTCTTTCCCGTAACATTTGAATCGTTTAGTGACTTGTTTTTTGTTTGTATAGTATACGTGCACATATACATTGTGCGTTTTCACGTTTTTTGTTTTTTCTCTTTCTGTGAGTATATTAATAGTTCATTATAATAATAGTGAGACAGTTTTGTCTCTGAATACATATGATTGTAGATGTTTTCCATAAGAAAAAAGAAAAGAAAAAAATAGTAGTTTTCGACATATGAAAATAACAGTAGTCTTCGATACATGAATATGCATTGTAATTTATTTCTCGATGTAACCATTTTTCTGCTTGTGCAGTAAGTTGTATTTATGCTTTTGTATGTTGTAATGCATCTCAGCATGTTTTTAATTTAACAATGTCATTTAGACAGCAGCTGTGGAGGGAGGAGGTACGGAGTGATGTGATTTGCAAATGAACCCGGCACTTCCCCCCACTGTTTGACCCGTTGAAGCGCTCGAGCAGCGCGAAACGACCGTTGTCAGCCTTTCTTGCACTCCTTATGTCACTCCCCCGACTTGACATGTTTATGATATGTCAATAAATCAGTGAAACTTCCATCTCGATGAGTGCGACCTTTTCTCTTTGCATGGATTCCCAGGATTGACTGTTTCCAGGTCTGGCACCCGAGATTCCCAGCTGCTGGGCTTCTGTATGCCGCACATCATTTGAAGTCACACGGTAACAGCGGTGCCGTCCGCTTTTTATCTTGAGTTTTGTGATATATATATATATATATATATGTATGTGTCTCAATGACATGTATATATATATATATATGTACTCTATGTGTCTATATCTATTCTTTCTATTCTTTATTAAACATGTCCGTGTGATTTTACTGTATTGCAAAATGAATTGCCGGCTTTTGTTAAAGGACACCGGTGCGTATTTCTCGCAAGTCACACGTCTGGTCCATGTGTAATCAGTAATTTTCTCACCCCCATAGACTTGCATTGGCGTATTTATGGAGGAATACGCTGACAATCGCATGCTGCGATTTTCTCAGTCCCTATAATACGGCCGAGAAAAAAATCGGCTGATGGGAGCTGCCCCATACATTAATATTGGTCCGAGTGCAATGCGTTGTTTTTGTACTTCTCACTCTTCCATTTTTCTTGCTAGTGTGACTCCAGCCTAACTGCAAACATCGGATGCTATATTGTGCTCTGTATGAGCATCCGATATATGCAAGAAACTGGTGCATGCTGCGTTTTTTTTTTTTTTTTTAAATACAAATTCAGTCAGTGTAAAAAATCGCTCATTGGCACTGTCTCATTGAATAACATTGGTCTTTTTTTTTTAAATAGCATCATGTCCAAAAATACGGTGATGTGCACGAGCCCTTATGCGCAGTTTCATAGGTACCAGGTTTTTCATTGCCAAAAATGTAGGTTTCTGAAGTTAGGCTGGTTTCACATTTGCGTTAAAGGCTATCTTTATCACTGAGGATGCAGGCCATGCGCAGTATGCATTTTGGCGGCGCCTGCGTCCTTTTGACGGTGCGCCGACCAGCGCCAAATGCAACCTGTTGCAATTTGGTTGCGCTCGGCGCACCATTCTTAAACCTGTACTGTGGAAAAAAACATACATGTAACTTGCAAAAAAAAAAAAAAAATGCTGCAAATAGGCTCAAAAAACATTGCAAAAAAAGTAAAACCCTGCGTGCAGCCTTTTTCATGCCAAAAGAGTAGGTTGTGGCTGCAAAAACAAGGAGCATAAATGCTTAATGCAAACATAGCCTTAGAACAAATGAAAAAAATACCCTGCAGAAAATGCTGAAAGAACTGACATGGTATAGATTTGAAATTGTTTCAAATGTGCAAGGAAAAAATAAGCAGCGTGTGCACAAGATTTCAGAAAGCTCATTCACTTTGTTGGGGCAATAAAATACTACTTTTTTTCGCATAAAAAATGTGGGAAAACTGCTTCCAAAACATGATCTGTGAACATGCTCAAAAGCTTATACAGGTGCTCATGATGGGTTTTTGGTGAGTTTTTCACTGTGCCAAAAATGCAAAGTCTTAAGGTTCCAGCAAAGTGAATGGGATTTATGGACATCTCATGCCCACTCTTCTTCTTCTTTACTCTGCGTAAACTGACCCGCGGTGCGTGGCTCAAATCCGCAGCATGTCAATTTCTCTTAGGGTATGTTTCCATGGGCCGTATTACATCCGGATATGATGCGGATTGAACGCTGAGTACAGCTGCAGCGTTTAATCCACCGCGCCCAGATGTTACAGCATAGTGGAGGGGATTTTATGAAATCCCATCTCAAATGTAGAACCCAGCATGTCTGTTAACCTTGCGGAGATGCTCAGTCTCCGCAAGGTAAATAACCCGGTCTATGTATGCGATGCGGTGATACCGCATGTGTTAAATGAACACATCCGGAATCACAGCGTGTACAGAAGGGGGCGGGGCTTTGGGCGGAGCAGGGTTTCTGCTCCAGCCAATGCGCAGGCAATGCGTTAGTGGAAACATACCCTTACAGGTACGATGAGTTTTATGCACAGATTTTTCCCATAGCGCTCATACTCACTTGCGAGAGACTCACACGATTCTCGTTCGAGTCTCTCTCATGAAAATCCAGCACAGCCACCGGCACTGAGACCGGGTTGTGCAGCTGCATAGAAATACATGTAGCCACATGCTCCGGTCCCAGTGCTGGCGGCTGTTCCAGGTTTTCATACGAGAGACTCGCACGAGAATAGTGCGAGTCTCTCGCAAGTGAGTATGAGCCCATAGACTTAAATTAGATGTGGAAAATCCGCAAGTAAAAAATGCATATGCGTTTTTAGTGAGCTTACACAGTGGAAATGAGTCAAAAACGTATATAATTCATGTGACTGTGTCAATCAAGCTTTGTCAAAGTCAAATATCAGAAGGTATCAAAAATAAGGCAGCTTTATTTAAAGCATGACACACAAGCAAGATACAAAAATCGAGATGAAAAAAAAAACGCACACAATTATGCAATGAAAAATGCAAGTGACTTAATTTACTTAAGGCTATGTCCCCATGATCAAGAAATAGCAGCATTTTGGAAACATATTTTCGTTGTGTTCTAATCACGCAGGTACAGTAAATTCACATGTTTTCATTTAATGATGCAGATTTACTACATCTAATGCATTCCTATGGTGAGACTATGCAGTGCAGGCTAGAGTGTCCACTGCAGATGTGAAGGAGAGAATGGATAATGAAATCAATTATTAACCTTTCATAAGCTAGTTCATATGTAGTGTGACAAGATGGCGTCTGCATCCTGGAACAACGCCCTGGACAGAATACTTGGAATGTGAAGTGGATACACCAAAAGACTATATATGGAGCAGACCTAATATTGGACCAATCACAGACCGACATCATGGTTTCTCAGGAGATGTGTGACGCCCTCTTTCTGCCTGTTACATGATCCTTTGTTCGGTACTAATAAAACCAGTTCTGTGCCGAGTGAGGGGTATATATCTGACTTCTGTGTCCCATGTAATTCCTCTAAGCATGGACCCGCGGTGGAAGCCGTGTCATTACCCGTCTTGCTGTATTCTAACTGGACTGACTTTGCAAAAATCTGTACCTATGTCCCTGCACCCAGGGGGATCACTTACTTTTGAGTAATTTGACAGCAGTACAACTAATAGTACTGTGATGAAGGTCAATGTGACCGAAACGTCTACACTGTATGTACTGTAAAGATTAAAAGCACTTTTTGCATTGGAAATCATATATAGTGTGTGTCAAGTCTTTATATAGCCATTACGAGTTCATAGACACCAAGCATGTCTATGTCCTCTTTTATCTAAGTGGTGAAAAAAAATTCCAAAGTTTGCTAAGAAAAAAAAAAAAATTGCCCAATGTTCCGAGACCCGTAGCGTCTCCATTATTCATGATCTGGGGTCAGGTGGGGGCTTATTTTTTCTGTGCCGGGCTGATGTTTTTTAATGATACCACTTTTGTGCAGATACGTTCTTTTGATCGCCCGTTATTGCATTTTAATTCAACGTCTTGTCGACCAAAAAAAGTAATTCTGAAGTTTTGAATTTTTTTCTCGCTACGCCGTTTAGCGATCGGGTTAATGCTTTTTTTATTGATAGATCGGGCGATTCTGAACGCGGCGATACCTAATATGTGTATGTGGGATTTTTTTTTACTGTTTTATTTTGATTGGGGCGAAAAGGGGGTGATTTGAACTTTTAGGTTTTTCTTAATTTTTTTTATTTTTAAACATTTTTTTTTACTTTTGGCAAGCTTCAATAGCCTCCATAGGAGGCTAGAAGCATGCGCAACCCGATCGGCTCTGCTACATATGGGCGATGAGCAGATCGCCCATATGTAGCAGATTTACTGCTGTGCTTTCAGCGCCGACCACCGGATGGCGCTGAAAGCCATATGCCTGGAACAACCATAGAGGTCTCATAGAGACCTCTGGTTGTCCAGGCAACATGACGCCGACCCCCGATCACGTGACGGGGGTCGGCGATGAGGTCATTTCCGGCCCGGTGGCCGGAAATGCTATTTAAATGCCCGCTGTCAGCTTTGACAGCGGGATTTAGCTAGTTAATAGGCGCGGGCGGATGGCGATTCCGCTTGCGCCTATTGCGGGCACATGTCAGCTGTTCATAACAGCTGACATGTCCTGGCTTTGATGCGGGCTCAGCGCTGGAGCCCTCATCAAAGCAGGGGAGATGTCTGATGATGGACTGTGTCCGTCATTGGACATTAAGGGGTTAAATAGAGCGCAACTACTGACGGTGGGTTATTTGATATATTACAACCAAACTCCATTCATATTAATGTGGCTGATGTGCAATACCATGAACAACCAATGGTCAGGATGGTGCTGTATATTTTTGTATGGGAAGCAGCCATTTTTTTCAAATCCTGATAGACCCATTTAATGAATATGTACCACTCAGCCCCACAGTACAGCACTAGTGAAGCCACTCTACGACTTTATTAGTGTTTCAGGTCACACAGTTTTGTTTCTCCATCTGCAGTATAACAAAGTTATTATTCCAGGGAAGCATTGCGTATATGACATAGTGACTTGTAGATGTACTGTATAACAGCACACTTTGGGCCCGATTCATCATTTGTAGTGTTTTTCAAATCACTTTTCTTTCTTCCTCATCTTGTGGTATTCACTGATGTTTTCTGCCCCATATTCAGGAAAATGGCGCACGCTATTGATAAATTGTGTGAGGATTCAAAAATGGTGTCTTTTTTCTGTTACTAACCATTTTTGCAACTTTTTAAAGAAGAAAAGTTACAAGTTTCTTATTATGTAAAAATTCCTCAAAAATTGATGAAGTACATATTATCAATAGACGGGGGAACTGGAGTCTACTTGTGACAAATTTTGCAACTTTGAAATGTCACAAAGGATAAATCGGACAAAATATTTTGGAAACCACGCCAACAGTGGCGAACAAACCCCCCCTTAAAAAAAAAAGGTGAACAGACATAATACTGACCTAAAAAAGGTGCACGTGGAGCGATGAATTCGGAGCAAACAAAAAAGGGGCAAAACAGCAAAAACTCAAGAAAAAATGGCGCAAATGCAATAATGAATGGAGCCCTTAGTGTCTAAAGGACTATAATATTGACCAAAAGGATCTCCATGTGCCGTTATGCAGTGTCCATGTGTATCAGCATGCAAGAGATTACAGAATTGAGCTAAAGTTAGCTGCGATGTTACAGTTAAGCATACAACTCATTCATATACGCAATCACATTAACTACATGCACTGGTAATAGCGGCATTATTTTTATAGTTCTGCTGAGTAATGAGTGCATTGCACTATATTACACACAACTGAGGTTAATTATCCCTGCACACGGCTCCAGTGCATACATTGCAGAATGCTTTGGTTAAACAGTGGGCGCCAAGGTTCAGAACTATAGCCACTTTATACTTGTTTAAGCAGAACTAATTACAGAATATCTGTAAAACTGTCTGCAATGCTCCAGTCTCTACAACTCATTCTTGTGTCTGGTACGATGGCTGGTGGCTACAAGTTGAAATGCCATATAAATAATCAACTCTATTCCATTCAAGTCCATTCATCTTATTTCTCCAAAGAACATTGAAAAGTTGAACATTACCCCGTCCTGCACCAACTGTTCCGAACAGTATATTATTATATTAGGAAGTAGTTTTGTAGTTTGCAAACTAAGGCTAGGTACACATTAAGTTTGTGCCTAATGTTGGGTACCTATGCTTAGGAGGTATGTGTTTAATGGTAGCCACTAGTGATGAGCGAGTAAACTCGTTGCTCAGGTTTTCCCGAGCATGCTAAGGTGATCTCCGAGTATTTGGATGTGCTCGGAGATTTAGTTTCTGTTGACGTAGCTGCATGATTTGCAGCTACTTGACAGCCTGAATACATGTGGGGATTGCCTGTTTGTTAGGAAATCCTCACATGTATTCAGGCAGTCTAGCAGCCGCAAATCATGCAGCTACGTCAACAGAAACTAAATCTCCGAGCACATCCAAATACTTGAAGATCACCCAAGCATGTTCGGGAAATCTCGAGTAATGAGTTTACAGTACTTGATCATCACTTGTGGCCACTATACGAACAGATGCCACAGCATCCATGTATCGGTTGGTGTATACTTCTTTTCAGTAGCCTTCATGATAAGAGTCTGCTACAATTTCCTATACAATTAAATAAACAATATGCAAAAAAATATTGGCCAGATGCTGGATAAAAGAACACTTTTGGCCTGTCTGGTCAATGGGATCCTATGGCAACATTACAACATTTGTTGAAAAAAACTCTTAATATATATTGTAGGCAGATGTAGTGTGCACCTACAGTTGTGGCCAAAAGTATTGACACTCCTGCAATTTTGTCAGATAATACTCAGTTTCTTCATGAAAATGATTGCAAACACAAATTCTTTGGTATTATTATCTTCATTTAATTTGTCTTAAATTAAAAAATACAAAAAGAATTGTCCTAAAGCCAAATTGGATATAATTCCACACCAAACATAAAAAAGAGGGTGGACAAAAGTATTGTCACTGTTCGAAAAATCATGTGATGCTTCTCTAATTTGTGTAATTAACAGCACCTGTAACTTACCTGTGGCACCTAACAGGTGTTGGCAATAACGAAATAACACTTGCAGCCAGTTGACATGGATTAAAGTTGACTCAACCTCTGTCCTGTGTCCTTGTGTGTACCACATTGAGCATGGAGAAAAGAAAGAAGACCAAAGAACTGTCTGAGGACTTGAGAAACCAAATTGTGAGGAAGCATGAGCAATCTCAAGGCTACAAGTCCATCTCCAAAGACCTGAATGTTCCTTTGTCTACCGTGCACTGTGTCATCAAGAAGTTTAAAGCCCATGGCACTGTGGCTAACCTCCCTAGATGTGGACGGAAAAGAAAAATTGATAAGAGATTTCAACGCAAGATTGTGCGGATGTTGGATAAAGAACCTCGATTAACATCCAAACAAGTTCAAGCTGTGAGAAAGCTGGGTCTCCCTCAGAGGTCATGGGTCTTCCAGCAGGACAATGACCCAAAACACACTTCAAAAAGCACTAGAAAATGGTTTGAGAGAAAGCACTGGAGACTTCTAAGGTGGCCAGCAATGAGTCCAGACCTGAATCCCATAGAACACCTGTGGAGAGATCTAAAAATGGCAGTTTGGAGAAGGCACCCTTCAAATATCAGGGACCTGGAGCAGTTTGCCAAAGAAGAATGGTCTAAAATTCCAGCAGAGCATTGTAAGAAACTCATTGATGGTTACCGGAAGCGGTTGGTCGCAGTTATTTTGGCGAAAGGTTGTGCAACCAAGTATTAGGCTGAGGGTGCCAATACTTTTGTCTGGCCCATTTTTGGAGTTTTGTGTGAAATGATCAATGTTTTGCTTTTTGCTTCATTCTCTTTTGTGTTTTTTCATTTAAGACAAATTAAATGAAGATAAAAATACCAAAGAATTTGTGTTTGCAATCATTTTCAGGAAGAAACTGAGTATTATCTGAAAAAATAGCAGGGGTGTCAATACTTTTGGCCAGAACTGTAGCCTAACATACTTGCATCTACTATTAAGCCTAAGAGTGCCTGTAGACGAGCGTATGAAATATCGTCCGAGTTTCATCCAGAAAACTTGGATGATTTTCTTTCTAATTTTCATCGGTGTGTCTAATATTTACATGTTTGTGACGTCCATGTTCGATCTTTTTTTATATGTTTCCTAGGTTCATAATAGATATCTGTCTGTAAAAATTCAGATGCTGCTCTGATAGTCCGTGTCGGATCCAGTTTTTTTCTCGCACCCATAGATTTGAATGTGTGAGTTTCATCCGAGACCTGGATGACAGTAGAGCATGCTGACAGTCAGAACAAGAAAAAAATTATTCATCTGAGCTGCAGTATTAAATAACATGTGTCAGCGTGCTGTCCGACAGCACACGTCCGATTTATATGCTTGTCTGCATGAACCCTAAAGTGAAGAATACCCTTTCAATAACACTGCTTAGAGGGTGTAGAGATAAAATGTTGCATCTTTTTTAAGTTTGCTGTTTACTTTTACCTTCACTTTTATTGCTTAAGATCTATTCCATGTATCTGAGTGTTCTGCTATGAAAACAATGCTGATATTAAATGTCTTTCTCCAAATAATCAAGGAAAGCTGCCTCTTACCGAGCAGTGTGATAATAGAGCTCATGCGCTACTGACTCATGCCATGTACTAGGCATACAGCCAAATGAAAGGACCTGTCTGGGGTTGTCCATAAAATAGGGTATCAATGTGAGATCTGTTGGGGTTCAGCCCCTGGCACCCCCCATTGACCAGCTCCAGAAGCCCCCAGATGTGAGCGACATCACCTAGTTGATGGGAGGGTGCCTGCTGTCAATCCCCAACAAATTTCATATCGCTTAGTTATCCCAAGGACAGGTCATCACTATGCGAGTCCTGGAAAACCCCTGTAAGATCTGCTTATTGTTAATTAAACTTCACTTAGTAAAATAAAAATGTGAAAAGAGTAAGGCCACGTTCACACATTCAGTATTTGGCCATTTTTTTACCCCAGTATCTGTAAGCCAAAACCAGGAGTGGGTGATAAATACAGAAGTGGTGACGGGTTTCTATTATACTTTTCCTCTGATTGTTCCACTCCTGATTTTTAGCTTACAAATACTGATGTGAAATAGTGACCAAATACTGAACATGTGCATGAGGCCTTAGAAGGATCGCATATGATACATGTTCTGACTATATAGTTATTCTAAGAAAATGGTGGAGCTTTATTATTCAGTAATTGTTCTGTTTTAGTCAATACGACACACATTTATGTTTTTCTTTGTATGTATGTGATATGCCACTTGAAAGTCATTACCACACCAACATGTGAATAAACAGTGTTCTCTATGCACACACCCCCTGAAGAAGTGAGACGAAACCTGCGTGAGGCAGAGGGATGTGGGATCTGCGCTGCATTTACTGTACCTCCTACAACTACACCTTTATTAAAGGTAACAAACCAATTCAAACATGATAGTACATAGTAGAATATGTACATGAAACTCATAACATGCCACTGAGCTATAAGGACTAGGGATGAGCATAGTCGTGGAAGTTTGAGTTAGGATACCCAACTACCCAACCACAGCTTTAGCCCAAAGTTCGTTTGGGGTACCAGAACTTTACCCGTAGTTGAACCAGAACCCAAATCACATTGAAATCTATGGCGACGTAATCTTGGGATCTGTCTCTCTTTCTTTCAGCAACAGACTTCCCCCAGAACGCCGAACTTTGCACCAGACTTCCTGGAAGATGTCCATGATCAGCGTCTAGAATCAGACACTAACTGTTCGTTTTGAACCTCAACTTTTAAGTTCGGGTTCGTTCATCTCTAATAATGGCGTAAATCTTGTGAATTAACAACTATTATCCATATGCTATTACAATTTGTATTGTTGTGGCTTATGCTGGATTTAACAGGTCTGCCTTATATGTCCCTCATATTGGAGGCACCCTATTAAACATATGTAGTTTTATTAGTATGCTGTACTTTTAAATAATTAAAAACTTTTTGTATATTGAAGTTTGAGTGTTCACTTTGCTCACTTGGCATCTTGAATATGGTGACTTAGGCAGTGTTCATGTTACATATTCATGATAGTAACACTGTATATATCAGAAGATTATTAACTTATGGGACATAGTTTATTGTAGATTATTGATGTTACTGTATGTACGCAGCCTTATCATCACTTTAGTTTTTGGTTAAATCAAATTTTAAAAGTAAATATATATAAACAATAAATATATCCCTATAATGTGTATACATAATACCACTTATCACTGATTCCCAATGGTCTTATATCCAAAAGTAAAGTATTGTAAAGACAAAGCAACAATTAGTATCTTCCCTATCCTCATCCCCATCCTGTATAAACTAGATTTATTGAAAAATGAAACTTAGCTTAGAAATGTGGTTAGTTTCTCAGAAAATGAAAGATAAGCAAGAATTGAAACTTGTTCTGTTGTGTGTATTAACTGTGATTAGTTGCATGCCACTCCACTAATATTTCTATTGGTCCTTTAGCAAGACCTGATGATTGGTTTCTTAACTCTGCATAGGCTGCTTTCTTATGATTTTGTTGTATGTTTTTATGAGTTTCTATAAACTATAAAAACTTGCATACATCTCAATAAAAGAAGAGTAAGGGTTCGTGCACACGATTGTATTTTTGGTCTAAAGCTAGTTTCACACTTGCGTTAGGAGGTGCAGCACATGGCCGCCGTGCAGCTCTGCCCCCTGATGCGCCTCCTCCGGTCAGCTCCGCCTATGGGTGCATGACGCTGCATGCGACCTGCGCACCCTATCGTTAGCATTGGGTACACAGGCCGTGCGCTGGTACGCTTTTGCCGGCGCATGTGCCGTTTTGACTGTGCGCCGAGCGCACCAAAATGCAACACGGTGCGCTTGGCACACAACGGCGCACCGGCAAAAGGGCGCATGCACCGGCAAAAGCGTACCAGTGCATGACCTGCGTACCCAATGCTAACAATAGGGTACGCAGGTCGCATGCAGCATCATGCACCCATAAGAGGCGCTGACTGGAGGGGGCGCAGCAGGGGGGCAGAGCTTCACTGCTGCCGTGTGCTGTGCCTCCTAATGCAAGTGTGAAACTAGCCTAAGTGTGATCTGAAAATACATCGGATCGCACTCGGACCAATGTTATTCTAGGGGTCAAGCAAACGTCCGCCTCAATTCAAGTAAAACAAATTGCTGCATGCCCAAGTTTGATCTGATTCAGATGGCACTTGGCCATGCAAGTCAATGAGTCCAAGGAAACCATCAGATTGCACTCGGATGATATCTGAGTGGACTCCGATTTTTACGGACTGACACAATGGAGAAGATGGATCATTTTTTATTCTTCATCTTCTCCTCATCTGAGAAAATTGGATCACACTATGATCACAGTCTGATCAAACTCTGATCAGAGTGTAATTAGCATAATTGGCCCGATTCTCTCAGATGCTTGTGTCACCCTAGCCTTGTTTTGTATTACACATTGTGCCTGGGTGTCTTATCTCTTGCTCTCCAGTGTGCTGCATTTCATTGGAAACCATCTGGCAGATATGGTGGCCTGAGCTTGGACCCAAATTTGTTCTCCTGCAGCACAGATGATCTCCCTCGACAGTATATAAAGCACATATGCTGTCACTTAAAAACTGGTATAAGTGGTATAAGAATCACACATTAGTTATAGCAATGAAAAAATATTGCTAAGTAGTTAGAAATTATTCAAGTTATTTGTAGCAGAAAAAAACACACAAGGATGGAAGAAATAAAGAATAGAAAAGAGGGGAAAAATGAGAGGGAGAAATGGGAATTCTATTGGATGGTGCCTTTACTGTACCTCCGTATCCCTGATGTCATATGGCACATGCTAAGGTTTATTCCATCAAATTCCATATAAACTGAGCAGAACAAAAGTGTGTCATGCTTCATCAAATGCTTTATGTATAGAACTGATCTCTTCTAGAAGAATTGCTACTGGAAAGGAAAAGTTCTGCTCTTACAGCAGACACTGGAGCCAATACGGCAACAGATAGATGCCAGTATGACTTGGTACTAGGAGTGACACAGTGTGCTGCTATAATGTCACCGTGCACACAGCACTATTGTTAGGTGTACCTAGATTGGAAAAGCTAAAGCTGGTTTCACATTAGTGTTTTTTTTGCACAGCGCATCGTGCGCTTCCATGCGCATGCATCGTGCGCTTCCATGCGCATGCACCATGCGCCCCTGTGTTTAACATGGTGGGCGCATAGTCTAGCGTTTGTACGCGGACGTATGCATTTTCGTGCACATGCGTTTTTTGTAGTGTGCGCCTAGGCACGCCCGATGCAACCTGGTGCATTTTTGGGTCCGTCCAACGGTGTAAAAAAAAAACGTATGCTCACGCTAGCGCACGGAGTGTTCAAAAATAACACATTGCAGTCTATGAGAACGCAGGCGTGCGCATGGACATGCGCACGCCAGCGTTTGATATCACATGCGTTTTAAGAGTTAACATGGCTACAAGCTGGTTAAAACGCATGCGCCTAAAAAACGCAAACGCAGGCAAAACGCATGATGCGTTTTTTGCATGCATTTCTATTGCACACAAAGTGCAGCGCTGAAAAACGCTAATCTGAAACTAGCCTTATAGCAATAGAACATGTTGGTAACAAAACTGATTTAACCCTTAAATGTATAAATACATGGCTCTCATGTCAAGTGTTTTACTTCGATTTACGCCCAATTTAATGGTCATGGACAAGGCTTGGCTTTTCTCAAGCCAACAACAATGCAAATCAAGAGTAGAAGGAAGATGGCTACGATATCTAGCGATTCCTAAATGAGGAAAGATTTTGCCGCCACTTCAGATAGCGCAAAATTAAAGACCGCTGGGAGTTAACAGCTTTGTCCTGTAGAGTTGTAATTAGTTTATTTGCCACAGCTTTTGATGACTTCCTGACCTACAGCCTAAGCTCAGCATCAGAAAGCAAATGACTGATTGATTCAATTACCGTGCTGTCTTCTCATTCACCATCCCTTCTGTGATGGTGCTGGACACTCTATATTAATGATGCTCCAGATTGCTCCTTCTGCGTCTCTTCGAATAATGATCTGTTTGATGTCTACTATTATTTTCGCTATGTTTATGAAGACACACAAGTGTCATGGTGTTTTGGTCATGATGTGGAATTTTTAATTCTAATTATTTTATCTCCAAAGGCTCAAGGAAGCGTCTGATCTACCAATTGTCTTCTTTACTAGAGGTTTATTTTTTGATATCCATAAATTCATTAGAAAATGTCTTCTTTTTTTGAACCTTGGATGTTTCTCAAATAATTCTCAAAAATGCAGTTACCATTAATTTAAAGCTATAGATTGTTGCAATTTGGTTGCATCATAGAAATGTAGCATTGTAAGCCAGTAACAGAAATGCCCCATTGCCACAGTGGTCACTAATGGTTTTGTTCAGTAAGGCTCCTTCTTTTCTTTTACTATTCAACTCCCACTTTCGACAGTGACAATTACTATATAACACATAACAGTAAGTGACAAAGACATGTTTAAGGCTCATGCTGTGTCTACTGGATAAAGCCATATTTCTAGATAGTAGCTGTCTACATCAAGAAAGCCGAACTATTCCACCTCCTACAGCATATGACAGAAGTTAGGAAAGTTATTATATAGAAGAATGACATTTGCAAATATAACAAATTGCTAACTTTTAGTATGATTTTAGTATATTCAGGTCTCTGGACATGAAAGTAAGAGAAAATGGGATAAATAATAAAACTGTGGACTAATATTTGACACTGTGAAGAGTTAGTATGAAATTGAATAGGAGAAGGCTGGCTAATAAATGACTGGAGGCATGAATATGAAATGGCCATTTGTGGTGCCGGTCTTCTTGCTTTATTTGTAAGTTAGTTTTCAAAGCACAATTTGCCTCCCAGTCATAGTGCTTTCTGTAAAAGTCAATGTGGCAATTACAATTGCCTTTCTGAATTCCTTGCCAGACCTCTCATGCTATGAAACAAAGTATGGAAATCTGAGGAAGGAGATGAAACGTAGGTGAAATGATGAGTGAGCCATTATCAGAAATTGGAAGAACCGGGGATTGGAACCATCTCTGCCAGTCAATAAGGAAGTTTATATAAAGTGTGTCTGACATTGTTTTTCACGGTCATACGTGAGAGTAGGGGTCCTTTTACATTAGTCGATGTGCGTCAGTTAACCACTGCCGATCAGCCGATTGGCAGTCGTTTATATAGGTAGACCCCACTTCTGAAGTGCATTGAACAATCCCTAGGCTGCCATTGTTCTCGGCAGCACATTTTCTGTTCACAAAGGATGATGTGCTGCTGAGAATGATGATTTAAAATCATGTCACCCAACTAATGAGCATTTTGCTTATTTTACAGGTGATCGTCAACCTGTTTGCACAGCAAGATTGTCGTGAAAGGAGAGCTCATTCCTGATAATCTTGCAATGTAAATGCACCTTAACCCAGTACAGCTCTACAAGAGAAGAGAAAACAACCAGAGGGTAAGTCAGTTAAGACATTAAGAGACGAAAGGCCAATGTGGAATACTTACTCCTGACATAGGGGTGTAGGCAGGAGGAGGGCTGTGTCCAATTTCACTCTGATAGGAAAGAAAATGGGATGACGGATATAAGAATGAAAAGAATTCATGAGCTGTATGAGCTAGTAAGAAAAATGCATGCAGCAAAGTGATGCCACCTCCTAACTATTGGTGCATGTATATTTCATACAATACCATAGAAATGAAGGCTACATGACGCTATGACATTGCTCAGAGTCTGCACCATCAAGCAAACTAATTTAAGGGTGATAAAAGATGCCTAACAAGAGGGTAGGAAAAGAAATCAGTGACCATAAGAATTGTTTTCAAGTACATATTGGCTGGTTCTCTGTCCATCAAGGGGGCATCACTTTGGGTTGCTCTCTCAAAACATTGAGGTGCACTTTTCTCAAGATCTATCATTGTCTATAGTCTTTCTTCTGTCTTTCTCTGAGAGCCTCTCTCATTTCCACAGCACTGAGATAGCCTAATTAACAACTACATAGAAATACTATGCAATGTGTTGCATATAACTTTACCCCTAGGCTGGCCTAAAGGCACAGGTCTATCAGGCCCATAGATAAATCAGATGCCAAAGTGAGTTTCTAGAGAAGTTTGAAGGTCGAAATCTGCCATCCAAACCATGTCTTGAAACCTTTTTTGATGACATAGTAATCTCCAAGGGAACTGTGGCCACCAAGATTGCCTGATTTAACACCGCCGGATTTTTTCCTTTGGAGTCATTTGAAAGGTCGGGTGTTCATTAACAAGCCACAAGATTTACAGACACTCCCATAAAACAGACAGCAAGAAATTCAGTTCAGGCTATGACCCCAGACATCCTCTGGAATACATTCAACCATATGGAATGGCTCGTTCAGGTGTGCTTGTATGTGAACAGTGGACATTTTCAACACTTGCTTTAAAAAATCAGTTTCTAACAAACCATGGTATGTACAGTCCAAATTTCAGTTGGATAGATTGTCTTTTTAGAAGTTACAGCAATTTTTCCTGGTAAAAGTAGCAAGCGAATCACCCTATAGTTCACCCCATAGGCAAAATTAGTGATAGATCCAGAATATTCTAGACTGCGTGTTCTGTTATTTTATATTTTGAAGCCATTTAATGTGAACAACAGAATTTGTATATTTGATATAGGCTTTGTAGTGTTGAACAAAATTCAGTTGAATCTGACAGCGAATATAAAACACGGGTGATTCCAGTCGTCTCCCGATTGCCTATGCTGACAAGGTTTGAAGGCAGTAATCTATGGAACCCGAATCAAGTCATCCTACAATAAACATGACAGTAATAGACATTTCCCTTGACTTGACATTAGGATCCTGGAATACTAAGTACAGCTCCATTCAAATCTAATTTATTGCTATCTGAGCTTGATGTTTTTGCATTCTCTTTAATGCTTTCATGTCAAAACAGAGGCCTCCGATTCCAGTAGTTGCCACATCAATATGCAGGAAAGACCACTCTGGGAATTAAAAGTAAGTGCTATATAATAACATGATGCATCAGATCCTGGAATGAAAAACTGTATAGAATTTATGAAAGTATGATTTCCTAAATTGGGACTTTAATTTATTTTTTCTTCATTTACTGTTGTTTCTATAGTATCAACATAAGGCCCTGCATTAGGTTCACCTCTGCATTAGGAGATTCTCTTTTTCTGCTTTTTCTAGGATAAAAATGGAATTCATCGAGGGATGGGTCTGACAAATGATAGACACCAATGTACAATAATAGGGTACGTTTGGTCTCCAATACAGTGTTTCCCATTTGACCAGAAAAATTATGGAAACTCATCGTGACCTATTATAGTCAAAGACTCTGTCATGTAGTTTTTGTGTTATTTCACAAAATAATCCCATGCATGATGACATCCATCTTTTCTTTTTTGTCTAGGAATAGAAAAATGGAGTTTCCGAGTGCGAATGTAAACCTTGCCTAATCTGCACTGCTGTACAAAGAAAGTCATTAGAGATGAGAAAATTTATTGAAGTGGGATTGAATACAGAGTTTTTGCAATTTGCTCTGCCATTTTGTTGAAATATAGAGGGCTATCAAAAGGTTAAAAAAAAATAATGTTAACCTGACTGTTCACCTGTCCTGCTACCCCCACAGCCTATTGTCCAATCCAACTCTTCTTTTGGCCTTCCCCTGTCGTATGCATGTTCTTCGGCCAGCTTCACTCTGGGCCACAGCTTACAGACTCAACTCTGCCTCTGATGTCCCTGAATGCCATGACATTGCGGTGTGCATCCACCGAGGCGCTGATTAGGCCTAAAGCAATGCATGTCCTTACCCTTGTGGTGACATCATGATGTGTACAGTGATAAAATGGCATGTACTGATGTCTGAGGCTGGTGGAGACAGAAGTCGCAGACCGAAGAAGGCGCGACAAGGGAAGGCAAAATTAAGAAGTATGCAGCACCGGACGGCAGGTTGCTGAGGTGAGTTTTTTTTTACATCCTACATTCATTATGCTCTGGCATCTGGAAGATCACCATAGCATAATAAGGAACATTCAATTTGCTTCAAATAACTTTAATGCATATGGATTTTCCCTGATAAATTCTCTTGATTTGCTAATTTTCAATGTCTGCAGATTCAAACAATGTTAATTATCATCATTTTCATTAATCCCAGTACCCAATGGAGCTCACAATCTATGATAATTTCCTTGTCATGTAATACATCAGAATTCATTTAAAGTTTTTGAAGAATCTGAGATACCTGGAAAAAATCAATGCAAACAAATGGAGAACATAGAAACTGTGCTATGAAGATGGATGTTCTCCCCATATTAGCGTTAAGTCACCATGCTTCCCATGCTGAAGAACTGTACTCACTTATCACAGTACACTAAAGGTACTGTCACACTTAGCGATGTACCAGCGATCCCGACTAGCGATATGATGCGGTCAGGATCGCTGGTGCATCGCTAAGTGGTCGCTAGTGAGCTGCCACACAGGCAGATCTCACCAGCGACATCGCTGTGGACGGGGACGCTACTTACCTGTCACACCAGGCGATCCTGCGTCCTCCCGCCCGGCTCCACGCGTCGCTCGTCCTCACAGCAGCAAGCGCCGCAGGAAGCTGAAGACGAGAAACAGTCCAGCCTGTTCTCGCGCGATCAGCGATAACCAGCGGAGGAGTGGTCGTAGGTAAGTATCACACACAGCGATATCGCTAGCAATATCGCTATAACGTCACAAGTTATAGCGATATTGCTAGCGATATCGCTTAGTGTGACATGCCCTTTAGGGCCTGATTCATCAAAGCTTTTACGTGTAAAAAAATGTATAAAAGTTACAAAATTTTGGAGGAACTTAAATCTTGCAATATTTGGTGTTTTCACACCATTTTCACCCGGTTTTCACAATGTTTGAGGAGCTGGGGTGAGACGGGAGGCATGGCGACAAGTGCTCATCAAATTCACAAGAGGCAGGGACTGGAGTACGATTTGTTGAGAGCTGCATACAGAGGTGTATGCCACTCCTCCGGCGTTCCTGATTCATAAAGTGGCATATGAGTCTTCATGAATCAGGAGCATCTGATTCCAGCATATCTCATCAAGACCGGCTTGGGCAATGTCAGTGTTGATGAATCGGGCGCAATGTGTGCACAGAAATTAGCATAGCCATATACAGTAGTTTTGGAATATATTACTCAGTGTTACATTACAGTCACCTTTACAATTTGTTGATTACTGAAGTCAAAGCCGGTAGGTTTAATCTGGCAGGATGAAATACATAACATTCTCTATATTGTGTTATGACACTGTATTACACAGCTGATAAAGCAGAACGGAGTCCAAAAACAGACCTCAAGCAGAAAACCCTTTCAAGTGTGTCTTTGCTCATGAAATTATTTCCCAGACAGAACTGATGTTTGCTCAGGCTGAAATGTTTCTCATTTCCCTCACCAGATACATTTGATAACAGTGACTGCCTATGAAATATCAGTAAATCTTCCTTTCCTGGTACCCCAAGAGCAATGTACCTCAAGTAAATCGCAGCACAGTTTTACTTTCTACAGTTATTGCTAGATTATTATTTTTTTTTACTGAAATGCGTATTTTATTATTGACCTTTAAGAGTTCCCTCATTTGATATTTCCCTGCTTCTCTGGTAGCTTTGAGTCTCAGGTACATGGCTGTTAGCTCCATGACTTGAGACACCGGAGGAGAGAAATGTCGGAGACAACAGTAAATGTGAATAAACATAATTTTCTGTATATTAAACACCAAAGTATTGACTTTATGAAGATCATTTTCTCTTCTTTTTGGTCTATCGGCCTTAAACCAGCTGAAACTGAACAAGGCAGACCCTGTCAGCGACCGGTATCATTAGTTATAATTGCTGTGTTCTGATGGTTGGAAGCATAATACGCTGCATGTTATAATATCTACAACTTAGGGCTATTTTTACGCAATTTCAGTGATATAGGTAAAAGAGTGACATAGTCACATAGTTAATGTTCAAAAAAGACAAATGTCCATCAGGTTTAACTGAGGGATGGGAATTGATAATGGGAATGGGGTATATGGGGTATATGGGGTATATTCAGACTCCCTACACTCATCATTGTCCCCAATCTCTTCTTTGTCCTGTCCTGATCTGGCTGTACATCACTTCAATGACACTCTTAGAAGCACCCTTGACCAAGTAGCTCCCCTCACCCTCAGAACCTCCAAACACAGAGTGAAACAGCCCTGGCTCACATCGCAAACCCGATTTCTCCAGCGATGCTCTAGGTGTGCTGAACGCTTATGGAGGAAAACACACACACCAGAAGACTTCATACACTTCAAATTTATGTTAAGGACATATAACTCTGCCCTTCACCTCGCCAAACAGACCTACTTCACCACCCTGATCTCCTCACTATCCAACAACCCCAAGAAACTTTTTGACACCTTTCACTCCCTCCTCAGGCCAAAAGCACAAGCCCCTATCACAGACATTTGCGCTGATGACCTGGCCTCCCACTTTATAGAGAAAATAGACAATATCCGTCAGGAAATCCGCTCCCAATCACCAAGTTCAGTGACTCCCATCCCTCCCTGCATTTCCCCTGGCTCACTCTCCACATTTGCTCCCATCACAGAAGAAGAAGTCTCCAGGCTCCTCTCCTCTTCTCGTCCAACTACATGCACAACCGACCCCATTCCCTCACATCTCCTCCAGTCTCTCTCCCCAGTCGTCACAACTCACCTAACTACAATCTTTAATCTCTCCCTCTCCTCTGGCATTTTCCCCTCCTCCTTCAAACACTCTATCATTACTCCATTACTAAAGAAACCCACCCTTGACCCATCCTGCACAAACAACTACAGACCAGTCTCCAATCTCCCCTTCATCTCTAAACTCTTGGAGCGCCTGATATACTCACGCCTTACCCGTTACCTCTCCACTCACTCCCTCCTAGACCCTTCACAGTCCGGTTTCCGCCCCCTACATT
Source organism: Dendrobates tinctorius (assembly GCF_039654945.1). Classification (NCBI taxonomy): domain Eukaryota; kingdom Metazoa; phylum Chordata; class Amphibia; order Anura; family Dendrobatidae; genus Dendrobates; species Dendrobates tinctorius. The sequence goes on from NW_027361866.1 coordinate 3,514,036, forward strand.
CGACAGAAACTGCACTCATCAAAGTGACCAATGACCTTCTGACAGCAAAACGTAATGGTGACCATTCTCTGCTCATTCTTCTCGACCTTTCTGCAGCTTTCGACACTGTTGACCATCCTCTCCTACTCTCTAGGCTCCAGTCACTAGGCATTAAGGACACTGCTCTTTCCTGGTTCTCCTCCTATCTTTCCGACCGCTCCTTCAGTGTTCTGTTTTCTGGCTCCACTTCATCTCCTCTTCCTCTCACTGTTGGGGTACCTCAGGGCTCAGTCCTTGGCCCCCTTCTCTTCTCTCTCTATACAGCCCCAATTGGACAGACCATCAGCAGATTTGGCTTTCAGTACCATCTTTATGCTGATGACACACAACTGTACACATCATCCCCTGACCTTACCTCCACTGTACTACAGAACGCCACTGACTGTCTGTCTGCAGTCTCCAACATCATGTCTGCTCTCTATCTGAAACTCAACCTCTCCAAAACTGAACTTCTTCTGCTCCCACCATCTACTAACCTCCCTAAATCTGACATTTCCCTCTCTGTGGGTGGCACCATAATAACACCCCGACAGCAGGTGCGCTGTCTGGGTGTTATGTTCGACTCCGATCTCTCCTTCACCTCCCATATACAATCTCTTGCCCGCTCATGCCGCTTACACCTAAAGAACATCTCTAGAATCCGCCCTTTTCTCACCATGGAAACAACAAAAACTCTCACTGTCGCCCTGATCCACTCCCGCCTAGACTACTGTAATGCTCTATTAATTGGCCTCCCTCTCACTCGACTCTCCCCTCTCCAGTCTATCCTTAATGCAGCAGCCAGGGTTGTCCATCTGGCTAATCGTTTCTCAGACGCGTCCGCTCTTCGCCAGTCGTTACACTGGCTGCCAATTCATTACAGGGTACAATACAAAGTACTTGTTCTCACCCACAAAGCTCTCCACAGTGCGGCACCCCCTTACATCTCCTCCCTCATTTCTGTCTATCGGCCTAACCGACCGCTGCGCTCTGCAAATGACTTTCGACTAACCTCTGCCCTAATCCGTACCTCCCACTCCCGACTCCAAGACTTCTCCCGTGCTGCGCCAATCCTCTGGAATGCTCTACCCCAAAATATTAGGACCATCCACAATTTGCATAGTTTTAGGCGCTCGCTCAAAACACATTTGTTCAGAGCGGCCTATCACATTCAGTAATCAAAGTCATGTTTGTGTGTGTGTAGCCCATTCACTATCTCCATCTAACCCCCACCCCCTGAAGATGGCTGGACCGTCATTGTAAATACATCATTGTAAATACAAACCTGTGCTTTGTATCCCCCCCACCTCATTGTAGATTGTAAGCTCCACGAGCAGGGTCGTCTTATTTCGCTTTAATTATTGTATTGTTAACGTTGTTACTTATGACTGTTGTGTTTGAAACTGTTCAACTGTAAAGCGCTGCGGAATATGTTGGCGCTATATAAATAAAGATTATTATTATTATTATTATTATGTATGACCATAATGGATCACCCAGTCTGACATCGTAAAGCTAATTTTTCCCTCCCTTCCCATTTGTTGATCGACTGGACCAAACATTTAGAAAAGAACTTTAAATAATCACACAATATTTAAAAAAAAGAACAATGTGACTGAGCATGGCATACTTTTTTTTCATTATGGAAAATTGTCGAATTACAATATGTCATTATGGTTATAAGTGGCAGGTCAAATTCAAGATAAATTCCTTATATACAGTATTTCTGTCCATATATAGATCAAGTATACTGTGAATATAGCACTCAACATTCATTATGTTGTAAAGACGGATGACAATGGTTAATATGAAAGATAGATAGCGATAGATAGATAGATAGATAGATAGATAGATAGATAGATAGATAGATAGATAAATACTGCTATATTTATTTATTACTGTTGGTTAGTTTATTTTTGGAATTTTTGGTGTTCCGCTGAAGGCAGGTATGCAGAAATATAAGACTAGTGCTTCTTCTTTTTTTATTGATAGCTTGACAGACAGACAGATGGCTACAAACCAGGCTTATGTTGTGTGCCATGCAGCTTTCAACTGCACACATTTTCTTCATTCTATCAGGAGGTGCTGCTCAGTTTTTGTCTTTTGCAGAGATGAGCGAACTTGTTCGGAAACAGTTTGGCAATGTCAAATTCGTCACGAACGTTGCACATTCGGATTTGTCTTGGGATTCCCGAGCGTTTTCCTCAAAATCATCAAAATTTGGCCAAAGTTTGGTAAATAATAGAATTTCAATTAATGCTTTTGTTAGGACTTTGGCTAGGATAGTGGTGCTGTATTATGAGCGAGGGGGATGTCTTTGATGAGGGGAGAGTCTGACCCTCACGCTTCTCTGACCCTCACTCCTCTCACGTCAGTCCTGGTCCTCCGCTGTCCCGTCACCCACTGACTGACTGGATCTTTCCAGAACAATCTTCTGTTTACCTCACACTAACTCCTCCCACTAACTGTCACCTCACTGTCACTGATTGGATGTCCTCAATCGGTCCACTTCCTAAGCTCCTCCACTTCTACCTACCTTCCCCACTATCTCCACAACACCCTTTCCTAGCCAGCCTGGGATGAGGCCATCCTCCCGAAGGATATACCCAGATGCCCTGACTAACCTGGTGAGTGTTGGGTGTGAGTGTTAGGAGTCCTGGGTGGACCTCCCTCCTTACCTGAGGGTGGAATACCACACCTCTGGATGAGGTGCAGTACCTCTGTGGCGACTTGACCCTCAGGTGTGCCACAGTGGCACCCCAACTACCCTTGTTTCCCCCCTGAATTACAACTCTCCAACTGCCCAACTGACTGTGGGGAGTTTCAGATGGGTCACTGAGCTGTTGTCACATTCTATTCCAAGGTCATTAGAGGTCTGTTTCAAAGATTCAAAGCATCAAAAGGACTTTCTGCACCGACAGCTAAGGCTAGTTTCACATTTGTGTCTTTGTGTGCAGTGCATCATGCGCAAGTAGAAACGCATGCAAAAACGCACATGCGTTTTGGCATGCGTTGGCGTTTTTATGCACATGCGTTTTAACCAGCTTCTAGTCATGTTTAATCTTAAAATGCATGCATATGCAAATGCAGGTGTACGCATGTCAATGCACACGCCTGCATTCCCATAGACTGTAATGCATTGTTCTGATGCATTCTGTGCGCAATCGCATGCAAGCATTTTTTTATGCCTTTGGACGGACCCAAAAATGCAACAAGTTGCGTCCGGCGCATCTAGACGCACACCTTGAAAAAACACATGCGCATGAAAATGCAGGCGAATGCATGCAAACGCAAGACCATGCGTATGCCATGTTAAACATAGGTACACATGACGGATGCGCACGATGCGCTGCGCAAAAAACGCTAATGTGAAACCAGCCTAAAAAAATGTTCAGGCTGAATGAAGGAGGCTGTGAGCAGAATCCAGACCCTCATCACCAGACGTTAACCCCGGGGGGAGGTTATCTTTATGAGACTCAGATACCTGAGGCGGAAGTGGACTGTACTGTCAGGGCAGAAAAAGGAGGAGGGTGACTCTCAGGGCAAGGAGTGGGAAAACAGAAATGATGTCAATGAGGTTGCAGATCCCCCTTGGTGTGAACCCAAGGGCATGCAGCTGAGTAGCTCAGGAGGAGGAAGATGATGAGGTTACATTGCGGGTTGCCAAACAGACACAGAGTGATGCAACCACGACAAGCACTGCATCCTCAGCCACAACTCTGACTGTGGCCAGCAGCAGTCATGGGTCTGCAGCTGGCATGGGCAGCAAGGGCCTGTTTTGAGACAGCAAAGGATGACCCAACTGACATTGTCTGATGACTTTGCAAAAAATGACTCAGTAGAGGCAAAAACTGCAATAATTTGACTACTACAATCATGAACCAGCACATCAACATGTGTTAGTCTAGGAATCTCACTGCACTAAAACGCGGACTAGCAAGCCTTGCCAACCACTGGCCATCCTATCAACCGCATCTGCTGCTTCTTCCTCCTACCTCACCATGGCAAGTGTTCTCACACAGGTCTCTGGACGCAGAACTTCCAATTGCTTACCCTTACAGTCTTTGGGAGTAAGAGCCCATCAGTTGTTACAGAAGTGGAGATGCCTGTTGTTTTTATTTCACCAAGCACACCACATCTTTATTAAGCTACCATAGCATCTCCTCGTGTACCTCACTCACAGTCCAGCAGTTTGTTGTGTTCATTTTACTCCACCCTCTCTCAGCACATCAGCCAGCCCTTGGTCCCGCAGTTGTGATCAGGTAAAAAATTTTTCCTCTTACACATGCCAAAGCTAAGAGCTTGAACTCCATCATCTCCAATATGTTGGCCACAGAAATGCTGCCTTTCTGACTCATGGATACAGATGGTTTTCAAAAGCTGATGGCCGTTGCAGTGCCCATTACCAGGTACCTAGTCACCATTACTTCTCTAAGAAAGCTGTACCTGCGCTACACCAGCATGTCTCAGACATCATCACCTGTTCTTGAAAAAAATCTACATCTGCCATAGTGCATTTTACCACGGTAACTTGGACAATCAAACATGGCCAAGGGTGTTACATTTCGCTTACTTGGCACTGAGTGACTGGTGGCTGTGGGAGCAGGCGGTCAAGGGGCTGCTTTACAAGTCTTGAAATGCCCTTCCTCCACCACTTCTGCCTCCTCCAAGTCCTCTAGGGTCTCCATCTGCGTCCTCAACCTAATTTAATGAGACACACATTCCAACAGTGCAGAGAGAGTCCCCCCACCTTCACCTTGCACAGCCATGGCTTGCAGCAATCAGCCAGTGTTTAAATTTATATGCCTTGGAGATCGCAGTCACACAACTCAAGAGTTGTGGACAGTTATCCAGGCTGAGTTTGAGCACTGGCTTTTTCCACTGAACCTGGAACCAGGGAAGGCCGGCTGGACAATCTTAAGAGTGGTTTTCCCCAAGCCAGCAGTGAGGCACACAGTGTGCATTATAGTTATAGACTTCCAACACTGGGAATGTTGAGTTGTCAACGCAAAAGCATTAGCAGCAGCAGAGTAAGTGGCAGATGCAATTCCTGTGAGTCATTGCACACATTTTTAGACCAGTCCATGTACCAGCAGAACAGAGTACAAGTCGTGAACGAATGGAAAGGGTGGTGCAGGAGTATTGTGAGCTCAATATCAGTGCTATCAGTGGGATTTGACCCTTTTCCATTTTGGCTTAAAAAATGGAAGAGTGGCCTGAGCTTGCTTGTTACCCCTTGGAGGTTTTGTCCTGCCTGGCAGTCAGCGTTCTCTTAGAACATTTATTCAGCGCTGCTAGTGATGTCCTGACAGATAAGCACATCTGGCTGTCCCCTGAAAGTGTAGACTTCCTAACTTTTATTAGGATGAACAAGTCATGGATTTCCAATGACTTTTGCACCCCAGTTACAGACTGTGCAGACTAGGCGATGGTGTAGTTTTTAGTGTGCTGCATTGATCTTGCATTATTGCAGTCTGTGACACCTTTGTTGTGGCTTCTGTGCCTTCTGTTGCTACTGCTGCTGATGTCACTAACAATTTTTTGAAATGTGGAGACTCCATGTTGGATATCTATCTCTGGGGGGTTGTCTGTAGTGGAAGGGGTGTCAGATCCCCATTATACTATTTCTACTCTGAGGAAATTGATGCCACTTTAGAGATGTGTGGCAATAATTTTTTGAAATATGGAGACTCCAAGTTGGGTCTCCATCTGATGGGTTGCCTGTAGTGTAAGGGGTGTCAGAGCCCAATTGTACTATTTCTACTCTGAGGAAATTTATGCCAATTTAGTGGCAATATGCCAATTTAGTAGTGTGTGGCAATAATTTTTTTAAATATATTTGGACTCCAATTTGAGTCTCCCGTATGTGTGTTGCCTGTTGCAGTAGGTCTCCCAGACTGGCAGACCAGCACTTACTTTCAGTCATCTACCTGTGTTACTATCCTTAAATGTTTCTAAAAATAGTAGTCTATGAAACTGATATTTATGCCACCTGAGTGTGGCTGAGCAGAAAAGCAGTTTGAACTGTTGCATGAGGTATCAGGGCTCCCAGCACAGCAGGCTTACACTGCTTCCTCATCCACCCTGTCTTAATTTAAACTTAAATTCAAAGATCTAAATGCTGGCCTGTTCAAAAATTTCTACTGTGGGTGAATTGCTCAGTTAACTCCCTGTGTTAGGCTTGGGTCACACTTGCAAGTGTGATGCGAAAAACTCGGGCGAGTCTCTTGCATCAATTCCTGGCACTGCTGTCGGCACTTGGACCAGAGTATGCAGCTGCATGTCTTTCTATGCAGCCGCACACTCCGGTCCCAAGTGCTGGCGACAGTGCGGGTATTGATGCAAGAGACTCGAGCAAGTTTTTTGCATCATACTTGCAAGTCTGACCCTGGCCTTAGAGCAGAGACACTAGCGATTTTAAAATAGGTCCAATTTTGTTCTTGAAAAGTCAGAGGAATGACATGCAAGTGTCATGCATCTTTCATGCACGTACAATCTGATTTTTAACACTTAGCATCTGATTTACATCAGATAGCAATGCGAATGCTATCTGATCGCAATGTGATTTTAACATGAACTTTTACATAGCGCCACACTGTGCAGTGATGATGCAGTGACCCAGCAAAGTTCAAAGCAAAACTTGTTTTAATGTCCAACTCACAAAAATACACAGCACACGATATCCCCCGGATCGCAGCCGGGAAACAAAATAGTCCACATCCGAGACCGATTGCGATGGGCAACTGTATGATGAGGGGTGCCAGGCCTTTTGGCTCCGCTTGGCTGTGTTACCTCACACAGCTCTGCAGGCTTGCAAGACCAAACTGTCACATCCAGCCCTCTGCAGCAGGGTTTTTTACAAGGAACCTGTGGCCATAGGACACATGAAAAACCCAGCCAGGAAGGAAACAGACCGCTCCACTACCAACCTGTAGTCAGTTTAAAAAATAAAAGGCCATGGCGGGTTTTCTTAAATCTGCCTCAGACAAATAGCCTGCCCAAGACCAACACTTACTTTTATTTTGTATTGCAATCACAGCTATACCTGTGACTGCAATGCACTCCCGCAGCAGTGCGCATCCTGTGGGGAATACATAGCGACCCTCGCATATGACAAAGGTCACTGCCTCACAATATACATACAGAGAGAGAGAGATTACACAGATATACAGAAAGAAGATAGATAGCTACAAAAATATATATAAATATGAAAGTGAGATATATAATCAGTGCTTTTTGTGTGTAGTTTACATGTGTAAATGATCAGTGTACATTTTTTTTAGTAAATACTTTCGGCTAAAAAAATTGTGTTGGATCCCCCATGTCCTTTGAAAAGCTGATAATTCATAGGCCATGTACAGTAAAATCATAGTGTGACCCGACAGAATAGAAGAGATAGAATACGTACATACACATAAAATAGATAACTATAAACATGTCAGTCACATATATGATTAGTACTACTGTACATGTATTTTTTTACATATTAAATTGTTTTCTGAAAAAAATGGTGCGACATTTTATTAACCAGCAGAGGGAAAACGGACAGCTGGGAAAGATATTTATAGCCAGGGAAGGGGGTAATACCCATGGATTTTCCTGGGCTATTAATATCAGCTCACTGATGTATACTTAGCCAATTCCTGGTTATTAAAATGGAGGACTCCCCAAGAAAATGACATAGGGTCCTCCTATATTTAATAACCAGCAAAAACTAGGCAGACAGCTGCGGGCTGATATTAATAGCTTAGGAAGGGGCCATGGATATTGATCTTCTAAATGTGTGTTACCTGAATTTGGCAGGGTTTTAAGAGCACCAGGCCTACACCTGTCACTCATCCACCTGTTACTGATCAATGTATAAGCTGGAAATGCTGGTCCAAGCCCTGTGTCACATGCATCCATGCTGTGCAATTAAACTATTTGTACTCCGGGTCAATTGATGCCATTTTTCCTGGTGTCTGCCCCTAATTTGAGCTGTTTAGCAACTTTTTGACCCCCATGAAGTTGTTGTCTATGCGTTTGGTTAGATAGATGGAGAGTTAGATAGATTTGTAATAAATATTAACCTTTTTTTCCCATTGTGTATGCTTCCTATTAATGTTTTGTATTGTGAAGACTAAATCCTTACACTAGATTTTCTTGCTTGAGCTGGAAGGATGGATTACTGCATTCCCTGTCCTGTACTGCAATGTGTGATGTGGTGTTCAGAAGAACGGGATGTCCTTGTGAACTTAATAATGGTTTTCTCACTTCCCTTGTCAGAACATGAGACTTGTACATCGTGTATTTGATTGCATAAACTTCCTGCCAGGGCCGTGACTGCAGTATTGGATAAAATCATACCGGGGGCACAGAGCAACATGTAGAATATAAGACGTGTTACTGTGTTCTACGACATGTTCTCAAATTTAAAAAACGCCTTGTCTCTGAATGCAATAAGCAAATGTCATTTACTTGTTCCAACATTGACTGCCGCTTTGTAATGAAAGCAATGATTTCTGGGGAAGATAATACCGCATTTCGTGGGAAAAAACAATGAGCCTCATTTATCAATAGTGTCCAAAATGGTGTAATTGTTAAAAGCAACCAATCAGAGCCTAGCTTCTCCTTAAAAAAAAAAATCAGTAAAAAGATGCAATGTGATTGGCTTCTATGGCCACTTTATATATGTGTTAGAAAAAGTGGTGCAGAGACTTCATACAATTCTTTAAAGGGAACCTGTCTTGTCCCAAAACACTATTAACCTGCGGGTGTAGGGTTAATCTTCATGTTAATAGTGTTACATTGCTGCCTAGCTGCCATACTGGAATGCAGCTACTGAGAGAAAATGAACTCTCTTCCCTTGGGAGCCTCCAGCTTTCAGTCATAGAGGCATGTATGGTGCACGCCCCAGCACTTTGATTGACAGCTCACCCTGCACAGATGTGCTGCGAAGCAAGTTTTGGATCAACGTCTCAGGATGTGCTTACAGCTTCTGCTCACCATGCTGTCTCTCCATAGACACCTCTATCACTGAAAGCTGGCGGCTCCTGGTGTCATGGTTTGAACAGGGTTCTTGCCCTGCACTCACAGGGTTAAGTGTTCGTGGCCTCTTTCTGGATCTGGGAGGGGTATTTATACTCACTCTTTACCAGGGTTCTCTGTCAGCTATACTGTTGTTCTTGTGTGTCTGACCCCTGGTGTGCGTGTATTCTGCGTTGCTTGTTTGCTTCCCGTGTATGACCCCGGCCTGTTCCCTCACTCTGTACTCCGTCTCTCGCTTTGGTACTACTGTCTTCTCCGGTTCTGACCTCCTGGCTTGGCTATCGTTACTCCGTTACAGTTTGTCCCTATTGTACCGTCTATTGCCCGTTCTGGTTTTCTGACCTATTGCTACGTCCTGACTATCCTTTCTGTCTAAACCCCGTGGTACTGTATTGCTATCTGGTGCTTTGACCCTGGCTTCGTCTGGTTTCTGTCTCTGTCTATGCCCCTTGGTAACATTGCCCCGTAGTTACCTTTCTAGGAGTTTCCCTGCAGCTCCTAGATCTGTGGAGCTTAGGCCACGCCCCCAGCAGTCATGTGCTTCAGGTCCTGATACTCTGAAGCACGCATCGTCACCGCTGCTGCCCTGCTCCACAGGTATCTGTGAGTACTGTCTTTGTACTCAGGACACCCGCACTGGCTCAGTGAGCAAGTGCAGTGCGGTGTTCCTGACACCTGGGAGGAACAGAGTTGATTTTTTCCCAGTAGCCCTAATTTCAGTACAGCAGCCAGGCAGCATTCTAACGCTATTAAACTGCAGATTAACCCTATTTCTTCAGGTTAATAATGTTTGGGGACATGACAAGTTCTCTTTAATATTTTTAAAAACATTAATGCCATAAATGCATGCTTATATACTTTGATTAATACACCCTGTGGTAATTTAACTGAGCTCACAAATCACCAGATTAATGTTACACAATTCACAGATTAATAACACAATTCAGTCTAAATGTAAAGAAAGAAGGATACATAATATAAATTGCTTAAGCCAGAGAGGAGTGTAAGTTGATGGTGATGGCGGCGAACGGGGAGCGAGTGCACAATACCAATAACTATTCACTTTATTGGAAAAAATAACTGTGTAAAGTAAGGGAATTCATATCAACTCCATTCTACTGGTGAAACAACTATTACAGAAAGCTCCCTTAATGATATTTATTTATCAGGAACTTGGCAATGGAAGAAGATCCATCACACTGAACGCTACATTCAGTAAAATCAGCCAGCAAGGTCCACTAATGTACAGCACCATGTAAAGCCCATATAGAGCCTTCTACAATGTGCAGCCAAACTCAGCCTCCACTAGGCCTTCCTATTCTACTCTGGTCTCACCAGACAGACCATGATGGTATCTGAGTCACACCATCTGCTAAACTTAAAAATATCTCTCCTGAACGCAGGATAAAATAAAATAATTGCAAAATGAGTCTTTGAGGCTGAGAAACTATAGACTTTGCAGCTCAAGAAAGGACTGTACATCATATGATGTCTTCTATGAAAACTGTCTCTTCTCCCCCCAGTTGTGCCTCAACAACTCGGGGCGCAAGTCATTGGTGTGGCCAGCTTCACAGTGTGCTAAGCAGTACATTAAGTCAACCCTTGATTGAAAAACACAATATTCTAGCTGGCCTTATTTAAAGTGAATCTGTTGTGTGGTATCAGATCACTGCGTGACGTGGGCAAAGACTGATGGAGACCACCTCTGCCGAGACGCAGGAATGCTGGGGAATGAAGAGTGTACTGTAGGGATTTTTCTACTTAACCTGTTTCACGCTCATGGTTACATTTTTAAAAATTCAGGAACATTTAAGAAGCTTTTTAAAAAATGATGTCTTCAAATAATTAACATATACCAGAAATATTTAAAATGTATAGCAGGTAAATACAAAATATATGGTATTATTTACATACAAGAGGACATCCAGCTGAAAATAGAAAATGTCACATTAGACAAAAGTGATTGTAAATGGAATCTGACACTAGATTACCGCTACTACATCTGAGAGCCGCATAATATAGGGGCAGAGACCCTGATTCAAGCAAAGTGTCACTTACTTTACATAAGTATTTATCTGCTGCTAATCAACCAGTTCTCTGAATGCTGAGCTCTGTATAACACTTCCCACAATTGATTGTCAGCTTTCTATGTATACTGTGCATAGGCAGAAATCTTCCATTCAGTGGCAGGGTCGGTGTTGAACTACCTCTAAGCAGGTCTTCTAGTGCTCTAATCAAAATCAGCTGCTGATAAAACAGTGATATTATAAAAAGCTACAGCAAGCCAGCTAAATAAGTGACACATCACTGTAATCATGGTCTCTGCTCTTGCATCATGTTGCTTTCAGAATAGGTAGCAAAAAACATGGTGACAGATTTCCTACAAAGAAGTATTCTGGTTTCAGCTAATCAATGTTGTTCCGTGTGATAGACACAGAAGGTGCATGACTTTCTAAAGTTTCAGTCCCATTATCAGAACTGTCTCTTCTAACCAGCCTTGTACCTGTGCGTCCATCACTTGATCACTTACAGATTTTTATCCTCTGAGGTTAATCCATGACTGTTGTTGCTAAGTGACTGCATGTGCTGATATAAACCATCAAGAACTGAATGCAAACAGTATAGTAGAAAATACTGTAAGCTTTATGAAAAACAGAAAAAAAATAACTTGCTAAAACTACAACAGACTTTTGGGCATACACAAAACCATACCCTAAATAACAATGTGCAGATTATCACTGTGATACACCTGCCTCCTAGTCACATACATTAAATACTGATTGCAAATATTTACAATGTAGACGATTCAATGTAGAAAGAAGTCTTCAACACCAAGATGTACTAATATATATTATAAAGGGGGGCAAGACATAAAATCCTCCCAGATGTGTAACTACCTGCTCACGAAGCATGCCACAATGAGATTAGGGACGGCGTGCTTGGTGCTACTTTCAGGTGTTGTGCGACCCCTGTTATTGAGCACAGGGCTGATCTCTGCAGGATGATGACAGCACTCTCTGACAACAAACAAGGGCCTGTCTCAGGGGCCGCTCCTTCCAATCTGGTTTTGATCTCTTCTCTGATCAGTTGCAAATAGCAACCGATGCCTTTGAAATGGAGCTGGTGTTTGCTCGGGGAGGATGGGATTCGGACTTGTTTGCTTGGCCAAATCACTGGAGGGACATTTTGTGCTGTTCATTTCAAACATGTCTTTAAAATACAAGAAAGCCAAGAATAAAGAAGCAGTAGAAATACCCCCTTAGGTCAGTATATTGATATATCTAGGATAGTCATCGGATAATCGCAGCAGTCCCTGTTTGTCACCACATGTGTGATGATTCCTCAATGTGTAATTTGAGCCATAGCTGGATAAAAGAGAATGCTCCTATACAGTGGGGCAAAAAAGTATTTAGTCAGTCAGCAATAGTGCAAGTTCCACCACTTAAAAAGATGAGAGGCGTCTGTAATTTACATCATAGGTAGACCTCAACTATGGGAGACAAACTGAGAAAAAAAAATCCAGAAAATCACATTGTCTGTTTTTTTTTCATTTTATTTGCATATTATGGTGGAAAATAAGTATTTGGTCAGAAACAAAATTTCATCTCAATACTTTGTGATATATCCTTTGTTGGCAATGACAGAGGTCAAACGTTTTCTGTAAGTCTTCACAAGGTTGCCACACACTGTTGTTGGTATGTTGGCCCATTCCTCCATGCAGATCTCCTCTAGAGCAGTGATGTTTTTGGCTTTTCGCTTGGCAACACGGACTTTCAACTCCCTCCAAAGGTTTTTTATAGGGTTGAGATCTGGAGACTGGCTAGGCCACTCCAGGACCTTGAAATGCTTCTTACAAAGCCACTCCTTCGTTGCCCTGGCGGTGTGCTTTGGATCATTGTCATGTTGAAAGACCCAGCCACGTTTCATCTTCAATGCCCTTGCTGATGGAAGGAGGTTTGCACTCAAAATCTCACGATACATGGCCCCATTCATTCTTTCATGTACCCGGATCAGTCGTCCTGGCCCCTTTGCAGAGAAACAGCCCCAAAGCATGATGTTTCCACCACCATGCTTTACAGTAGGTATGGTGTTTGATGGATGCAACTCAGTATTCTTTTTCCTCCAAACACGACAAGTTGTGTTTCTACCAAACAGTTCCAGTTTGGTTTCATCAGACCATTGGACATTCTCCCAAAACTCCTCTGGATCATCCAAATGCTCTCTAGCAAACTTCAGATGGGCCCGGACATGTACAGGCTTAAGCAGTGGGACACGTCTGGCACTGCAGGATCTGAGTCCATGGTGGCGTAGTGTGTTACTTATGGTAGGCCTTGTTACATTGGTCCCAGCTCTCTGCAGTTCATTCACTAGGTCCCCCCGCGTGGTTCTGGGATTTTTGCTCACCGTTCTTGTGATCATTCTGACCCCACGGGGTGGGATTTTGCGTGGAGCACCAGATCGAGGGAGATTATCAGTGGTCTTGTATGTCTTCCATTTTCTAATTATTGCTCCCACAGTTGATTTCTTCACTCCAAGCTGGTTGGCTATTGCAGATTCAGTCTTCCCAGCCTGGTGCAGGGCTACAATTTTGTTTCTGGTGTCCTTTGACAGCTCTTTGGTCTTCACCATAGTGGAGTTTGGAGTCAGACTGTTTGAGGGTGTGCACAGGTGTCTTTTTATACTGATAACAAGTTTAAACAGGTGCCATTACTACAGGTAATGAGTGGAGGAAAGAGGAGACTCTTAAAGAAGAAGTTACAGGTCTGTGAGAGCCAGAAATCTTGTTTGCTTGTTTCTGACCAAATACTTATTTTCCACCATAATATGCAAATAAAATGAAAAAAAAACAGACAATGTGATTTTCTGGATTTTTTTTTCTCAGTTTGTCTCCCATAGTTGAGGTCTACCTATGATGTAAATTACAGACGCCTCTCATCTTTTTAAGTGGTGGAACTTGCACTATTGCTGACTGACTAAATACTTTTTTGCCCCACTGTATGTTCTTCTCTTCTAGATCACTTGTCTGCTATAACTATCAACACATCTATTTATTACCATAGATATATGAAAATGAAAGATATAATTCAATATGGTGTTAACAATCTCCAACAAACATTGCTACAGATGTTCTAGCTCCCCAAGCCATTCATTCATCTGGTCAAAAATCCTCCTGGATTTCACATAACTTGTTACAAGGTAATAAAATGCTTCTATTTCCTCGCTGTTTATGAACATAATAAAGCGATCTGATATAATTATTAGTTACCATTTTTATATGCTGATGCGCTACTTGGCTAATAAATAGGGATGAGCGAATGTGCTCAGTGATATTCGGATATCACTCAAGTATCCAGGTGCTCGGATGTGCTCAGGACTTGACAAGCATTGGCTGGTCCTAGGATTTTAAGCTCGAATTCCTGCCCCTCAAATTTGACATCTGTTACACAGCTAATAAGCATGCAAGGATTCCTTGCCAGTCATGCCATAGCCATCTTGGCAGTGGCATTACTGTGATTGGCTGGCTGTATTACCTCATCAGCGGTTATAAAAGGACTAGCGCCGCCATGCTCAGATCACTGATGCCATTGTACAGCTCAGGGACAGTAGTGTTTGAAGGGAGAGAGCAGTTATTCAGACCTGTGTGTGTGTACAGTTTAACTAATCAGAGTCCTCTAGTGGTGATACTGGTTCCGAAGCTGAACCATCGTGCTACCAGTCCTTCTAAGGGCTAATCTTGTGCTTTGCTGTTTGTATCAGATACATTCTGAATTTAGCCTAGGGACAGTTGCAGGAGCAGGGAAAGTGGCAGATTACAGGATTACAGAGTCAAGGCACGGCTTAGGGCTTTGTAGTCCATTATGTAATATACAGCTGCTGCAAGTGACCACATTCTTTTTTTGGTGTGTGAAAAAATTGACTATATTGTCATCCATAGAGTATTATGTGTTTTGTGTTACATTACAGTGGTATATAAGACTCCAAAAAAATGTTCAAATATTTTTCTGGATTTAATTTGTCGTCCATAGAGTATTATGTGCTTTGTGTTAAATTTTGGTGGTATATAAAACTTCAAAAAAGAGTTCAAAAGAGAATTACTGTATTACCCTCCTTATATTTTTTTTATAGCTTTGCACTTTGTGCAAAGTCTTTATGAATACAGGAGTACATTAACTACACTTTCGAAATATTTGAATGAGGCCCATCAGTTGTTGCCTTCAAAGGTTTAAGGATGACTCTATTATACTTCTCATCATTTTTTCCTGGCTTTTCACTTTGTGCAAAGCTTTTATGAGTGTAGGAGTGCATCAACCACTCTTTCAAAATATTTGAATGAGACCCGCAAGTTGTTGCCTTCAATGGTCTATGGATGACCCTCCCTATAATTTTTTTCCTGGCTTTGCACTTGGTGCAAAGCCTTCATGAGTGTAAAAGTACATCAACCACACCTTCAAAATGCAGCTCTGGCAAAAATTAAGAGACCACTTCCAAATGTTCAATTTGTCTGATTTTTCTCTTTATAGGTATATTTTTGAGTAAAATGTAAATTTTTCTTTTAGTATACAAACTTTTGACAACATGTCTCCGAATTTCCAAGCAATATTTTTTTTCTGAAAAGGAGAAATGGTCAAAATTTTACAAAAACCCAGTGCTTTCAGACCTCAAATAATGTAAAGAAAACAAGTTAAACAAGTTCATAGTCATTTAGAAACAACAATACTAATGTTTTAACTCAGGAAGAGTTCAGAAATTAATATTTTGTGAAATAACCATGATTTTTAAAAACAGCTTTCATGTGTCTTGGCATGCTTGCCACCAGTCTTTCATACTGCTTCTGGCGGAAAAATGTAAGCAGTTCTTCTTTGATGGCTTATGACTATCCATCATCCTCTTGATTACATTCACGAGGTTTTCAATGAGGTTCAGGTCTGGACAATAGGCTGCCCATGGCAGGGTTTTGATGTGGTGGTCTCTTAATTTTTGCCAGAGCTATAGAAGTTCCACAAATACATTTTCCAACTTTTTCCTATGAGGCACTCCATTTGGTGGCTTCAAGAGTGTATGGATGACCCTCCTTTTAATTTTTTTCTGGTTTTCAACTGTGTGCAGAGCTTGTATGTGTGTAGGAGTACCACAACACACATTCTTATTTTTATATAAGGCACTCCATTTGGTGCCTTCAAGGGTGTATGGATGACAGTCCTAATATTTTTACTGGCTTTGCGCTGTGTGCAGAGCTTTTTATGAGTATAGGTGTACCACAATTACACTTTGTTTACAATATTTGAATTGGGGTTCTACAGTTGGTGCCTTCAAGGGTGTATGGTTGACACTGCTAGCAATTTTTGGCAGGCTTTGTACTGTGTGCAGAGCTTTTATGAGTGTAAGAGTACAACAACTGCACTTTGTTGACAATATTTGAATAGGGTTCTACAGTTGGTGCCTGCAAGGGTGTATGGATGACATTGCTTGTAATTTCTGGAAGGCTTTGCACTTACTGCATATCCTTTATGAGGGTCTCATACACATTATAATCTGAACATAATGTGTATGAGACCCTCCTTTATGACTAATACAGGGTGCATCTGAGTCTCTCTTCCATCTTATTTTTGGTAGATCTTATTTCCTTCATAAATTACACTGAAATGTACAATTTTTTAATAAAAAATAGTAAAAAAATTAATTAAAATTTAATAAAATATTTAATTTTATTTTACTTAAATTATTATTTTTTTAAATTCTTTTTAAATGTTTCTTTATACACATCATTATACTGGAAAGAATATTTCTTAACGTTTATTTTCCTGTAAACTCCAATTTCTCGTCAATTTTGAATGTTTTATTGTCAGTCCTTAAAGTAGAGTAAAAGTGTGACACCATTGTTCTCAGCAGCGATCTGGGAGTAAGAGATGCTTCCAAGGGTCTTCCCCAAGCTGTTCTCCTTCTATTCAGCACATTTTCCATTCATTTCAACATTTTCAACTGCCCCCTAGACTTCCTTGTAGACTCTGCCAATAAAAAGCTTTGATTTCTTATTGACTCCCATTATATTCGTTACTTGAATTGACCATCTGAGCATTAGGAATTGCTTGGTTCGAGTAATGAGCATACTAATAGACATACAAGTGCTTCTCACAAAATTAGAATATCATCAAAGTTAATTTATTTCAGTTCTTTAATACAAAAAGTGAAACTCATATTATATTGAGCCATTACAAATTGATCTATTTCAAGTGTTTATTTCTGTTAATGTTGATGATTATGGCTTACAGCCAATGAAAATCAAAACATCATTATCTCAGTTAATTAGAATAATTAACAAAACACACCTGCATAGGCTTCCTAAGTCTTTATAAAGGTCCCTTAGTCTGTTTCAGTAGGCTCCACAATCATGGGGAAGACTGCTGACTTGACAGATGTTCAGAAGGCTGTCACTGACACACTCCACAAGGAAGGCAAGCCACAAAAGGTCATAGCTAAATAAGCTGGCTGTTCACAGAGTGCTGTATTCAAGCATATTAATGGAAAGTTGAGTGGAAGGAAAAAATGTTGTAGAAAACGGTGCACAAGCGACCGGGATAACCTCAGCCTTGAAAGGATTGATAAAAAAGGCCATTAAAAAATTTGTGGAGCATTCACAAGGAGTGGAGTGCTGCTGAAGTCATTGCTTCAAGAGCCACCACGCACAGATGTATCCAGGACATGGGCTACAAGTGTCGCATTCATTGTGTCAAGTCACTCATGACCAATAGACAAAACCAGAAGCATCTTAGGCCTGTTTCACACTTCAGCTTTTTGTGTCAGTCAAAATCCGCCAAAATGGCGAAAAGCGGATCCATTGCTAAACTGATATGAACGGATGCCACGGACCGTTTTTTTGATGGATCCGATGAATGAAGAATTTTAAAGGAACCGTAGAGAGAGGAGAGAGAGAGAGAGAGAGAGGGAGAATTTTTTCCGTCCGCCAGAAATTATTTCAGGGTTAAATTTCCGGCTGACTTCCTTCCTCTGGGCATGCGCACTCTAAAATGCGGATCCTGCAGCAAAAAAAAGTTGCATGGTCCATCAGGGCATGTCGGCGGACGCAAAAAATTTGGCGGATCCGCAAAAAAACGGATCCAACGGATGGCCATCCGTCAAGATCCGCTGGTAATGCATCTCAATGGGGAAATAAACGGATCCGCCAAAAAAATGGAGGATCCATTTTTTTTAAAAACGGCGGATTTTGACTGATGGTCAAAAACGGAAGTGTGAAACAGGCCTTACCCTGGCCAAGGAGAAAAAGAACTGAACTGTTGCTCAGTGGTCCAAGGTGGTGTTTTCAGATGAAAGTAAATTTTGCATTTCATTTGGAAATCAAGGTCCCAGAGTCTGGAGAAAGAGTGGAGAGACCACAATCCAAGCTGCTTGAGGTCTAGTGTGATGCTTCCACAATCAGTGATGGTTTGGGGAGCCATGTCTTCTGCTGGTATAGGTACACTGTGTTTTATCAAGGCCAAAGTCAGCGCAGCTGTCTACCAGGAAATTTTAGAGCACTTCATGCTTCCCTCTGCCAAGAAGCTGTTTGGAGATGGAAATCTCATTCTCCAGCAGGACTTGGCACCTGTCCACACTGCCAAAAGTACCAATACCTGGTTTAAAAATAACAGTATCACTGTGCTTGATTGGCCAGCAAACTTGTCTGACCTTAACATCATAGTGAATCTATGGGGTATTGTCAAGAGGAAGATGAGAGACCCCAAACCCAACAATGCAGAATAGCTGAAGGCTGCTATCAAAGCAACCTGGGCTTCCATAACACCTCAGCAGGGCCACAGGCTGATCACCTCCATGCCACGCCGCATTGATGCAGTAATTGATGCAAAAGGAGCCCCGACCAAGTATTGAGTGCATTTACTGAACATACATTTCAGTAGGCCAACATTTCAGATTTTAAAATCATTTTTCAAGCTGATGTTATAAAGTATTCTAATTTACTGAGATATTGACTTCTGGGTTTTCATTGGCTGTAAGCCATAATCATCAACATTAACAGAAATAAACACATGAAATAGATCACTCTGTCTGTAATGACTCTATATAATATATGAGTTTCACTTTTTATATTGAAGAACTGAAATAAATTAACTATTTGATGATATTCTAACTTTGTGAGAAGCACCTGTATATGCACAAATGGCCATTGTCTAAATTATTATGAGACATGCTCTTCTTAATATATTGAAAGCATCATACTCCACGAGGATTCCTAGTAAGACTAGTGCATAAAGTTGTATGTAAGAAGAAAAATAATCGGCACAGCTGCTTACCTCTAGTCCATTGTATCAAATTATACTAGAGGAGATTTTTTCATTTACGAATGTACCTTCTCGGGTGTCCTGGGTGCCAAACCATGTCGAAAACCACAGTTATGAAGTCTATATCCAGAAAATAGAAATGAGGGTGGCATTCACCGTCCCATTAAAAATGCCCCGTAAGGGGCCCGTAGAAGCGCAGACCAGCGTAAAACGGCCGTCATCAGATGCGTTTTCACACAAGACTCTCCTACCTCTGTTTTTTAATGTGACTCCAAATTAAGGACATTTTTACTAGTGCATAAACTGTTGGTCTTTATAAATTACCCCACATGTGCGTGAGACATAGGGGGCACAGAAAAGCCCAATATAAAAAGCTATGAGTTCCATATTAAGGTTTCTTACAACCCAAAGGCTGAGGAGCAGCCGCCTCTGTACAGGCTGCTCTATGGACAAACTGTGCACATTAATATCTTCATATGCAACTCTTTGGAAATCTTTAAAAGTAACTCTATGGTTGAACCTGATATAAGTTATGTATAATGTGTGCAGGTTATTCTGGATACATTTGGTCTATACAACTTCAATATCGAAGAACTTGGCTCATTATGCCAAAATTATACAAACGGTAATGTATAACAAATGTTATTCCCACAGAACCCCATTAACGTAGGAAATACTTTTGTGACCTTTGTGGGAATATTCTCACAGTTTTGTTGTGAATATAAGACCAGACAATAAGGAGAGGAATATGCAATTTTAACATGCATCTACTGGCTAACACGGTACAAAGATATACATCTTTCCTGTACCAACATGCATTTGGTAATTTTTTTTGAGTAATTGTATAGCATTGTGTGTTTTAATATTTTGTCTGTAATACATGTCAAATATGTAATAATATGTGACGTTACAGGGCTGAAGCCTGCGGCTATTATTCTGGTATGTTCTCTTGATTAGCCTTTCTGCTTTGTTTGGCTTTCTTTAGTCTCTTTATCAGTATATTGAATCTACATTAATGTTCATAGTCTGAGTTATTTGATTAGTGCCAGTTAAACAAGTAGATCATAATGAGGTTGGTGATTTAGATTCATGTATCGATACAACTCCTGAATATAATATTTAATGTGTCCCCAAACAGGAGGTTCACTTTTACTTATGAAATTACATAACTGATTTAAAGGGAATCAATTTCTTCTAAGATCAACTTCTTAAAACCACTTGTAAATCCATTGACACCTTTACATTATCTATCTGTTGCTGCATTCCAGCTTGATTAGCATTTTAATCCATGTGCAAATGAGGCGTTAAGTTCTCTGTTTGTGACAGAGCACTTGCTGAGCCACTATTTCCCAAGGTTGTTTCCATGCTAACCACCCTTTTTAACTTGATTGATAACTCACCATTTGTGTGACATCAGGCAAGGAAATCAGGTACACTACTTATCATAAACAGAGAGGCTGGTGCTGGACAAGGAAACCATTAAGAAAAGCAAAGTCTACAAAAGTGATCTATCATGCCAGAGCACTGAACGTTTCATTTGCATACGAATGAACACGCTAGTTACCGGGAATGCAGCAACAGATAGAAGGTTTAAAGGTGTTGATAAACTTAGCTTTGAAAGAACTGCATGCTCATATAAATAATTTTGAGCCGAAGGGTGGTTAATCTCATTGCCAGCTCCCTTTAAGAACTTCAAAGTTTTCCATACAAAGCATGGAACTCAAGGTGACACCTGGACCTCCTCCAAAATGATGGACCAGTGTTTTTCTTAATATTTCCTTGTGCATGAATCAGGTTTCACTTCAGTGTACAATAGAAGGAAGATCAGTTACGGACTGAAATACATCCAATTTGGCAGCTGTCACAAAATCTGACCTCACAAACACATTGGAAAAGTGTCACAAATGCAGAAAGAAGCAGAATAAACAGTCTGAAAGATGGGTAGTGTGAGAGAAAAGGATGGAGCAGAGACTGACGGGTAGACTCTGTCACATCAGCTCTTCATCTTCTTCTACAAAGTGGTAATCAAGGCACATTCTACGATTCCCAAAGAGCATCACTGAGGGTAACAGAAGGGGTTCCTGCTAGTTCATGCCTCGAATGCAAGACACTGAAAACTGGAAATTCTTTTACTTTTTTAGTGCTGAATAGCAAGTTGATGATAATTTCTTTCTCTTTTCTGTTTCATGGTGATGCCATCTGTAAATGAGCTTCTTGTCTGGTCTTTTTCAAGTTCTGAATGGAGTTGATGAGGAACGGCAATGAAGTGCGGGTCTGACTATGCAGGAAAGCTCAGAAGCATTCACCCCCCACACCCATGCCCAGCTGCGCTGAGAGCACACATGCCAAGCAATATATCATGTCAGACTCTCACATAATGGGAGTTAATGGTGTCCTTTTCAGTTTTTCTAAATTGTGCTTTTAAGTATGGACACACACCTACATTACCGGAATCACATATTTGACCACATTTCAGTAGTTTGATCTCTAGCTACTCTTTACAACAATGTCAACATTTTTGACCCGTGAATAACAAGTCACATAAAAAAATGTTTCATTGATACATTAAAAATAGAGAAACCTACATTATCTGATTATTACAGAGGGATGATTTTCAACATTGAAAATGCTTCCGCATAAAGGACAAGGTCACAGTGCACACAGTCAGGATTCGCAAATCCGCTGTGAATCGTAACCATAATCTGCAGCTGAAATCCAGATTTTTGCCATGGATTAACATGTAGATCCACAGGTGGATTAGCATCTTTTTGGCTCAGTGGAGCTATTCTGTGGTTTTTCATTACAGATCTCATGAAAATAACAAACACGATAAAGATTTTGAAATCCACTTTGTGATCATTGTATATTTTTCCAGAGTTTATGAATGAGGCATAAAATACCGTACAGCAAGCATTAATGGCTACTGGATTCCCAACGAACAAAGATGATGCAACAATCATGAATGATGATTGAATTCCTTTTCTTACATATCCAGACAAGTCACAAGATTTTTGTAGAAACTTCTTCTATCTACAGTTGCTTAGTGTGTAGTCGCGCTTCTTCCAGGCATAGACCTAGAGACTTTTGGTTACCACTGTTTTCCATGTAATTGTTAGATGCCCAAGTGAGGTAGTCGTGGGCGAGCTTCTGCTTTGGCATCCTACAGACAACTGTGGGTCCTGGCTGGGTGTTAGTGTTGTGAGGGCCTTGTGCCCGTGGAGGCCACCAGTAGCCGATGGTATTTGCTTGCCAGGACCACGAGTTCCACAGATTAATGAAGAAGAATTCTGTTCAAACATGGGAACTTTACAGTCTTAAGCACTTTTCATTCACAGGAAGAAGCATTGTTTCCTTCTGCTGTAGTCTACTCCAGGGCCGGTATAGCACACTGTTTTGCCTTACTTCATTACAGCCTAGCTTGTGGCCACAGCACAGTGTGGTGCAGTGACCCCTGTGACAGCTAGGGGGTGCTGTGTTGGCATCCCAGGTCATGCACACAGGCATGTCCATTATTGTAATGGAGAAAGGATGAACGGCAGGGTGGTAAATGACTGATATGTATCCCAGGGTGGGTGGCCCTGGGATGGAATCTGAAACTGGTATTAATCAGCAGATATTCTCCTGATGGTTTCTGTTTACAATAGGGAAGCTTCCAGGTGGCTTGGTGTGATGGCTGGGACCAGTCACCTACAAACCCACCCAGGGGCGTGTGTCTGAACTCCCATAGTAAAACCTATATATATGTATGTGTGGCTGTGGGAAATAGGACCTGCAATGAGGTCATGAACCATGTGATCCATGATTCACCTGTGGGTGTGGTTATGGATCATATAATGTGCCTGAGGTCGGGTCACATGAGAGAGAGGGCATGGATCTGATTGGACCATGTGGAAGGTCCCGGAAGGCCTAGGTGCTGGAAGATGTGCTGCCTTCCTGAAGAGCACATGCTGAGGCTGCTGACCTGGTGAGGCCTGTGTATATTGGCCTGTGTGTATTGGACAATCCCCAGGAGGGAACGGACATCCCGAGGGAGAAGTAACTAAGAGGTAACCCTGGACAGGGTGAACTAACTGTGTTTAGGTGGGAGCCTGCGTGCTGAACATGGCACAGCCTGTGTGACCACAGGTCTAACAGAGCGGAGCTCTGTCATGAACATTCTTCTGTTTGATGTAAGCCTGTTGCTGTATATGGTTTATGCTGATTAATAAACCACATGGACTGTTTGTGTGAAAAAACCCGTGCCGACCTTGTTAATCTGGTGCCAAGTGAGGGGCCTCCAACATGAATAATAAGCGCTGCCTTACAATTGGTGGAGAATGCGGGCACTGTTGTAGCCTTGTTGCTAGGAGCAACGGACAAGGTCTACAAATTTGGTTGCTGGGGCAACAGTTCCAAGAAGCACATGTTGCAGTGCTGGCAACTCTGAGAACCTGCGTGGCAAACAGGTAACGGTCTTGAAAACTGTGTGATACTGACTGGGGTCAGAAAGAGACTGTTGATAATTTGTGGGATACCTCTGAGGAGAAGAGACATCCGGGAACCTGTGGGGCTGTCACCAACAGGTAACAGACAGGAGTCTGTGGTATGCTGACCGGGGTCAGGGAAAGACTGTATGAGAAGTCGCTATAGGGTGCCTCTGTGGATAAGAGGTACCCGAGAACCTGTGTGGCTGACACCAGCAGGTAACGGACAGGAGTCCGTGTTGTACTGACTGGGGTCAATGAGAGACTGTGTGTGTTTTTTTTCTCTTTCCCATAAAGCTGAAGGTGTGGATGTGACTCGGCGGGGTCACAAAGTTTTCTCAAGTCAGCTTGCTGTGGCTCAGTGGGGTCACGAACGTGACAAGCGTCTAGCTGTAACTCAGCGGGGTTACGAAGATTGTTGTAGATCGGTGGGTCCACAAAGACGGCGCAGCGGAAGAGTGCATGGACTTATGACAGCAGGATCTGTGGCAGTGCCAGCAGGAGCTGGTGGGGTGTCGTAAGAGGACATCAGAGCATTCGTCCTCTTAAAGGGCCAGTACAAGCCCAAAAGACATAAACTGTACCGTGTGAACTCTGGCCTAAGAAGGCCTGTAGAGGAGATATGGGGAAATCCTGAAAGGGGGCGGTGACCCAAATCGTGGTGGTGACCCAAAAAGGGCTGGAGTCCCAAAGGGAGGCGGAGTCCAAAAAGGGGATAGTGGCCCAAAAGGGGAGGAGCATCCTGATGTAAAAGGGGTGGTACAGACGAACTGCTGCCAGGGTCAAATGTAATATATGTGTCCAGTCTGCCTTGTGAACTACCCACCCGGCATGATGCTATGGGGGTGTGCCCTCCAGATAAATAACGAAGATATGGTTGGTCTGGTTGACCCTGGGTGCTCGGTGACTCTAGTGGGGTTTGCTCCTGAGATACCCGGTAGAAAGGTTGGGGTCACTTGCAACCACGGGGGCACTAAGGATTGTCCAGTCACCAGGGTAGTCTATGAGACAGGCTGGGTCATTGAGGGACAGGATGTCGCGATAGTCCCAAATTTGTCCTGTCCAGTGGTTATAGGCCAGGACTCTAAACTGCTCTCCGGCTTGTGGGAGAGGGGAGTTCCTCTACAACAGGAGGATGGAGGCCTCTCTACTGTTGGACTGGCATACATTGGTGAGGCCTCCTAAAGTGGACAGATCAGATCTAGAGGTGACCGGAGGAAAGGGTGCGTCTACCCAGCTTACGGACCTGATGTCTCATGACATGTACCACAGAATGACTGATGGTGATGTGGTAAATAAGACATCTGGAGGGGACACACAGTTAGAGGGTAACTGAAGGGTACACTCTGCTGAAGGGGGTGACTCAGACTCCGTGGGTGACTGTGGCTCTAAGATAGAAAGGGAGTACAGTAAGGAAGGTACAAAGAGTCCAGAGATACCTGAGGGTGACAGGGCCGAGTCTCAAGAAAGGTTGAAGTAGTCTGAATTCTTAGCAGTTAAGGCCCTGAGACAAAAGGCTGAGCACAGAGTGGATGAGCTGGAAAAGGAAGTCTCGGAGCTCAGAGGCCACCTGTCAACGTGGCAAAGTATGAATAAGACCCTCAGAGAAGATATGGAAGTACTCAAAGAAGCATTAAGAGGTCTTCTGTGGGAGAAGAAGTTGGTGGTCGAAGACTTACAGCGGCCGTGCCCGAGTGATAACAAGACAGAACTGCCAGTGCCCATGTTGGCAAGGGGTCTCGAAGAGGGTAAATCTCATGAAGATTTTGAGCTAAGAGCTGAACTAGACAGTCACCTGGTTGGAACAACTATCTTCAGGGAAGTGTCCATGGTAAACCCAGAGCCATCTGTCCAGGAAGAGAGCGAGCCCACGATCTTCAAGTGCATGATCGAGGTACCTGAAGACGTGCAAGAAGCCTGTGCCGGTGAAGGTGTGCATGAGGCTTTTAAAAAAAGGAGGTCAAAGTGTGTAGAGTGCACTGGGCACCTGAGACTCGGCAGTTGGTGGTACTGTCAATCAGGGAAGACACAGTAAAGCGGGTGGCTGTCCTTGCGGATATGCAACTGCAATGTCTCCACGCTAAACAGATGGTCATGCTGAGTAATGTGAGAGCCGCTCGATGTCTAGAGCTTGCGAGGGAAGCTAAGAATCGTCTGGGCTTGGGGGAAGATGTAATTCCGGTACCCAAATATCTGGTGGGGAGAGTCGTTGGAAGGCTCGGAAAAGTGAATATCTCCGGTGTAGCGAAGGTTGAGGATCTCTCCTGAGGGTGAAGTCCAGGTATCTGGTGAAGATGGCATGATTCCAATCATTGTTGTTGGCTCCATGGAAAGCCTTAGGAACTTCCAGATGCTCCTGGAATATTGGGTAACATATCTGCAGGAGATAGAGCAGTTGAGACTGGACCGACTGCAGATTAATAAAGAGATGGAGAACACCAGGTGGCAGCCGCCGTCAACCCAAGGTATAAGGATCCGAAGGGCCCCTCCAAATAGTAAACTGGCAGGTGGCCGAAGACTGTCAGCAAGGCAAGAACGTCAAAAATCTGCAGGTGGCCGTTCTACTGGCAGTATGAAACTGAGAGACCTTAGCTCCGGTGCGATACTAAATGGGTCAGACTCAGGCCAGACAGTTGACGCGACTGTAAGTGGGGCTTCTGAATGTACCCACTGGGAGAGCCAGCCACTGAGAGAAAAGTCGGGTGACGGGGCACACTGCAGAAAGATGGAGACTAACAAAGGTCTAGTGACACAGCTGGACTGTGACTTAAGGCCCAAAGCTCAATGCCGACATAAGAACCGCTGGGGGCGGGGAGGCCTACTAGTTTAACCCTTTTGAGAGCTGATGCTCAAAGACGACTGGTGGGGCAAGGTGACATGGGCGTCCGGTCTCGAGACCCCTGGGTGATGACAAATGTTCAACCCCACAAGTTTGAACAGAGGGGGGAGGTATGTGGTGCAGTGACCCCTGTGACAGCTAGGGGGTGCTGTGTGGGCATCCCAGGACATGCACAGAGGTTTGTCCATTATTGTAATGGAGAAAGGATGAACGGCATGATGGTAAATGACCGATATGTATCCCAGGGTGGGTGGCCCTGGGATGGAATCTGGAACTGGTATTAATCAGCAGATATTCTGCTCATGGTTTCTGTTTACAATAGGGAAGCTTCCAGGTGGCTTGGTGAGATGGCTGGGACCAGTCACCTACAGACCCACCCAGGGGTGTATGTCTGAACGCCTATAGTAAAACCTGTATATATGTGTGTCACTGTGGGAAATAGGACCTGCAATGAGGTTATGAACCATGTGATCCATGACTCACCTGTGGGTGTGGTTATGGATCATATAATGTGCCTGAGGTCGGGTCACATGAGAGAGAGTGCATGAATCTGATTGGGCCATGTGGAAGGTCTTGGAAGGCCTAGGTGCTGGAAGATGTGCTGCCTTCCTGAAGAGCACATGCTGAGGCCGCCTACCCGGTGAGGCCTGTGTATATTGGCCTGTGTGTATTGGACAATCCCCAGGAGGGAACGGACGTCCCGAGGGAGAAGTAACTAAGAGGTAACCCCGGACAGGGTGAACTGTGTTTAGGCGAGTGCCTGCGTGCTGGACATGGCACAGCCTGTGTGACTACAGGTCTAACAGAGCGGAGCTCTGTCATGAACATTCTTCTGTTTGATGTAAGCCTGTTGCTGTATATGGTTTATGCTGATTAATAAACCACATGGACTGTTTGTGTGAAAAAAACCATGCCGGACCTTGTTAATCTGGTGCAAAGTGAGTGGCCTCAAACATGAATAATAAGCGCTACCATACAACAGTTTAACGAGTTTCTCTACACACGTTCAGTGGCTCCACATCCTATCGCTATGGACGCCCTGGATCTACCACTCTGGATCCTCACTCGTTCCACAGTCTCAGTCCTCTTTAGGTCCGTACCTTCTTCGACGTATAGCAAGCTCAGGATTTCTCGCAATACATCGTCCTATCCAAGGACCCCTTTAAGGTAGAAGGTCACTCTGCCTATTCTGTCAGTTCCTAGTTACGCTACCTCAATGTCCCATCATCTCTTTGGCTATAGTTCATACAAATCTCAACACTGCACACCTGTCACTTCTTCAATCTCCCACTTTGGGCTGATCCCAACTTTAACGCTCTCTCCCGAGTCTGTTGCTGGGGAAATGTACCCTTTCTCCTACATTCTATGCCAACACTACCTTATGTCCTAAGTCCTAGCCTATGTTTTTCATGAATCACATCACTATACATTATAATCCCTTACATTATCACATTGCATAGGAAAACATCTTTAACTTCATATGACACAAGATATACACAACTAGTATTGTGAGGAAAGAGGGAAACACAAGCACAATATAGGGACTTATCCCACAAATAAAGTAAGCGGTTTGACAAAAAACTGCTCACCTGGTAGTAGGTATTCAAAGCATATATAGATAAGGGCTGCTGCAGATCCACAAGTCGGTCACCGACTATATGAAACAGAACTCTGCAAAGGAATACGTGGATTTCGTCCGCGCTGCCCAAATGATGAAATTCCAGAAGGTTAATAAAGTTTGACAGTGGTTTATTCTACGTGTTTCAAGGTTTATTGCAACCTCTTCTACAGTAAATACCACCTGTATTTCCTGAAGAAGAGGTTGCAAAAAACCTTTGAACGCGTAGAGTAAACCACTGTCAAACTTTATTAACCTTCTGGAATTTCATCATTTGGGCAGTGCGGACGAAATCCACGTATTCCTTTGCAGAGTTCTGTTACAAGATATACACAGGACATTATTCAGATTACACATCACATTAGACACAGCACTGATGTCTTAAAGGGGGAGCAGGGCAATATGTCCATCTCCTTATATAGTCACACTTCTTCTAGGCTTTGTCCTAGAGACTTGCATCTGTAGCTGTTTTGCATATAGCTATGATTATTCTAGACTTCAGGTACTGTCACACTAAGCGATATCGCTAGCAATATCGCTATAACTTCTGACGTTATAGCGATATTGCTAGCGATATCGCTGTGTGTGATACTTACCTACAACCCGCTCCCCCGCTGGTTATCACTGATCGCGCGAGAACGTTCAGGACTTTTTCTCGTCGTCAGCTTCCTGCGGTGCTTCCTGTGGAGAGACGAGCGACGAGCGTGGAGCCGGGCGGGAGGACGCAGGATCGCCTAGTGTGACAGGTAAGTAGCGACCCCTGTCCCCAGCGATGTCGCTGGTGAGATCTGCCTGTGTGGCAGCTCACTAGCGACCACTTAGCGATGTACCAGCGATCCTGACCGCGTCATATCGCTGGTCGGGATCGCTGGTACATCGCTAAGTGTGATACAGACTTGTGCCTACAGCTGTTTCACATCTATTCAGTCTTCTTCTAGGCCAAGACCTATACAATTTTGTCTACAGCTGTTTCATGTGTAGTCGCACTACTTCTAGGCCTAGCGACTTGTCGCTAGAGCAGTTTTGCATGTAGTCAAGCTTCTTCTAGACTTTGGCTTAGGAACTTGCATCTACATCTATAGTCCTGCTTATTCTAGGCCTAGGCATATAGACTTGTGTCTACAGCTTTTTCAAGTCTAGTCATACTTCTTCTCAGCATATACATAGAGATTTTTGTCTATAGCTGATTCACACAGTGTCGGACTGGGGTGCCAAGAGCCCACCAATAACATTGACTTTGAGGGGCCCACTTTTCACTTGCATACAAATATTTCATGACCCTGGTTCACAAATTTACCTGTATCACTATATAGTAATAAACTGGGTAGTTTGGTTAATGAATGATGAGATGTTGCTTTTTCTGTACAGAGTGAATCAAGTGAATTATGTCAAGTACTGTCCATATAGTGGGGATGGGGGCCCAGAGATCACAGGAGCCCACTGGGGGATTCCCCTGTTACCCTGTGGGCCAGTCCGAGCCTGGTTTCATGAATAGTCACTTATTTTAGGTCTAGAGCCTTGCATCTATAGCTATTTTGCATGTAGTACTGCTTCTTTTAGGCCAGTGTTTGCCAAACCCCATCCTCATTGGCCTCCACAACACATCATGTTTTCAGGATTTCTTTAGTATTGCACAGGTAAGAGAACCTGTGGCACTCTCTGATGCCTTAATAATAATTCCATCACCTGTGTAATACCAAGAAAATCCTGAAAATATGATGTGTTGGGGGCTAAGAGGACAGGAGTTTGGAAACTCTGCTCTTGGCAAAGTCATAAGGACTTGTAGCTACAGATATTTCGCATGTAGTCAAGCTTCTTCTAGCTGTAGACTTGGAGACTTGTGTCTACGGCTGTTTTGTTTGTAGTCATGCTTCTCCTATGCCTAGTCCTAAAGATTTTTGTCTACATCTGTTTCACATGTAGTCACACATTTTCTAGACCTAGGCCTAGAAACTTGCATCTATAGGTGTTTCACATGTAGTCATGGTTCTTCTTGGAATTGGCCTGGAAGAGTGACTACTAGTGTTGAGCATTCCGATACCGCAAGTATCGGGTATCGGCCGATACTTGCTGTATCGGAATTCCGATACCGACTTCCGATATTTTTTCAATATCGGAATTCGGCATCGGAATCGGAAGTTCAGTTGATTGACGGCCTGACGTCATCATGATGCGCGGTGTGTGCGCATCATGATGCGCCGTCATTTCGGGCCTTCCGGGGGTCTCTGCCGGCCTGCCGGGGGGCTGTGCCGGCCTGCCGGGGGGCTGTGTGGACTGCCCGGGGTCTGTACCGGCCTGCCGGGGGGCTGTGCCGGCCTGCCGGTGGTCTGTGCACCCTGTGGGGGTCTGTACCGGCCTGCCGGGGGGCTGTGCCGGCCTGCCGGGGGGCTGTGCTGATGTCCGGGGGTCTGTGCAAGCATCGTCCGATGGGACTACAAGTCCCATCGGGCGATGCCTGCTACCATGACAGTGATTGACACATTAGCCAATGATGGGACAATAGTAGTCCCATCATCCGGCTAATGTGTTAAATGTTAAAAAAAAAAAAAAAAAAAAAAAAAAAAAAATACTACATACATACTACATGCATGCTACATACATACTACATGCTACATACATACTACATATATACTACATACATACTACATACATGCTACATACATACTACATGCATGCTACATACATACTACATGCTACATACATACTACATGCATGCTACATACATACTACATATATACTACATACATGCTACATACATACTGCATGCTACATACATACTACATACATACTACATACATACTACATGCATGCTACATACATACTACATATATACTACATGCATGCTACATACATACTACATGCTACATACATACTACATATATACTACATACATACTACATACATGCTACATACATACTGCATGCTACATACATACTACATACATACTACATACATACTACATGCATGCTACATACTACATGCATGCTACATACATACTACATGCATGCTACATGCATGCTACATACATACTACATGCTACATACATACTACATATATACTACATGCATGCTACATACATACTACATGCTACATACATACCACATACATACTACATACATACTACATACATACTACATGCTACATACATACTACATATATACTACATGCATGCTACATACATACTACATGCTACATACATACCACATACATACTACATACATGCTACATATATACTACATGCATGCTACATACATACTACATATATACTACATGCATGCTACATACATACTACATGCTACATGCATGCTACATACATACTACATACATACTACATGCTACATACATACCACATATATACTACATACATACAATACATTCATACAATACATACATAGACATACAGTACATATAACATAGAGTAACATACTTACCAATACTTGTCACATTGTTCCCCGAAGCCATTGTCTTTTCCGGAATAAATATTAACATAACAAACCACAAAAATACTCACCCACGATCCGAAGCAGTCCACGAGTGTGTCCCACGACGATCTTGGGTAGAGAACTGCAGCATCAGATGATGCTGCCGTTCTCTACGGGCTGCAGGAATCCAATGACGGAAGGTAGGTATCCTTCCGCACTGTATTCCTCCGCCACTTAAAAAAAAAAAAGTCCCTAGTCTCACTTTATGCCATTGCTGCGTGGGAATTTCCCACACAGCAATGGCATAAAGTGAGACTAGGGACTTTTTTTTTTTTTTAAGTGGCGGAGGAATACAGTGCGGAAGGATACCTACCTTCCGTCATTGGATTCCTGCAGCCCGTAGAGAACGGCAGCAACAGCTGATGCTGCAGTTCTCTACCCAAGATCGTCGTGGGACACACTCGTGGACTGCTTCGGATCGTGGGTGAGTATTTTTGTGGTTTGTTATGTTAATATTTATTCCGGAAAAGACAATGGCTTCGGGGAACAATGTGACAAGTATTGGTAAGTATGTTACTCTATGTTATATGTACTGTATGTCTATGTATGTATTGTATGAATGTATTGTATGTATGTAGTATATATGTGGTATGTATGTAGCATGTAGTATGTATGTAGTATGTATGTAGCATGCATGTAGCATGCAGTATGTATGTAGCATGCATGCAGTATATATGTAGTATGTATGTAGCATGTAGTATGTAGCATGCATGTAGTATATATGTAGTATGTAGCATGTAGTATGTATGTAGCATGCATGTAGTATATATGTGTTATGTATGTAGCATGTAGCATGCATGTAGCATGCATGTAGTATGTATGTAGTATATATGTGGTATGTATGTAGCATGCAGTATGTATGTAGCATGCATGTAGTATATATGTAGTATGTATGTTGCATGTAGTATTTATGTAGTATGAATGTAGCATGTATGTAGTATGTAGTATGAATGTAGCATGTATGTAGTATGCATGTTGTATGTATGTAGCATGTAATTTTTTTTTTTTTTTTTTTTTACATTTAACACATTAGCCGGATGATGGGACTACTACTGCCCCATCATTGGCTAATGTGTCAATCACTGTCATGGTAGCAGGCATCGCCCGATGGGACTTGTAGTCCCATCGGACGATGCCTGCACAGACCCCCGGAGCCTGCACAGACCACCGGCAGGCCGGCACAGCCCCCCGGCAGGCCGGCACAGCCCCCCGGCAGGCCGGCACAGCCCCCCGGCAGGCCGGCACAGCCCCCCGGAGCCTGCACAGACCACCGGCAGGCCGGCACAGACCACCGGAGCCTGCACAGACCCCCTGGCAGGCCGGCACAGCCCCCCGAAAGGCCCGTACAGACCCCAGAGAGGCTGTACAAGGGCAGGAAAGGGTTTTTCTTATTCCGATACCGGAAGTCCCATAGACTTGAATGGGACTTCCGGTATCGGAATCGGCGATACCGATACTTTTTTTAAAGATCGGCCGATACCATCCGATACGATACTTTGAAGTATCGGACGGTATCGCTCAACTCTAGTGACTACACATAAACAGTTTGCATGTAAGTCTCTACTAAGGTTTTGTAACCATTTAAATAAGGTAAAAAAATTTCAATAATGAATTATCAGAGGTGAGTATCACATCATTTTTATTTATTAAAGTGTAATTTTGTAATTTATGAAGGGCTTGTGCTATTCTGAGAGTCATCATGAATGACGAGAGCATCAGAGTGAACCCTTAATCACAGAAAAGTATGCTTGTAGCAGTGCCAGTGTTTTTCTGATTCTCCACTTGGATTGATTTTACAATGGAATTCAAAATGCCAAATAGATATCTAAATCCTGAAATAATCCACAGCGTGTGGACATGATCTGACTGTTCCACAGATCTAAAGACATTTCAAATGTTTTTTAAAACTTTTTCAAGATTTTATCTTTCTAAAGATTTTATCTTTGCTCAAGACATTTAAATCGCCTGTGAGAGCTGATGAGCTGTCCCATATCTGACAGTGTGGTACAGATAAGTAACTGTCTAAGGAATAGTTAGACATGAATATTTTGAACAAATTTTGAAAAGCTGCAATGTATGTAAAGAAAATATAATCACAAAGTCAAAGCCAATTCAATAAAGTATCAATAAAAATATAAAATGTAGACTCAGAGATTAGTATTACCCTTATACTGCACTAAGCAACTTACAACTTTTGCTGAATGGTAAAATATTTCCAAAAGCTATAATATTTATAGTCATTAACACAATTTGTTTAATATTATCATCATTGTATGTATGGAATTTGATATTGTAAAAATTAGTGTAGAACATTTTCTGTCCAACATGGCGCAACGTGTAGAGAATAATAACTTGTTGAGCATTTCCATGTTCAGCACCTTGGCCAGCTCAGCACGAAGGACAGCAGACCATCTATCAATTCTATTGGAGTTCTTTACAATATGCAGCCAACGGAACTAATCTGAATTTTATTGATTTAGGTGATCACTAGAGATGAGCGAATTTGTTTGGATTCGGTTCCGAAAACGATCGGAATCGAATATTGTTTTTGCAATATTCATCGAACGCAGCCGAACGTCATTAGAATCAATGGGAGTAGAAATTACTGAATATGTTCGTCATGAATAGTGTTTGAATATGGCCCAAATATGTCAAAATCAGATTTGAGGCCAAAATCCGAACAAATTCGCTCATTTCTAGTGATCACAAGGATTTATATTATTTCTAGATATGGTAAATGCGGGAGTAGACATTAGGTTTAAAGGTATTTATGGGAGTTTTCTGCAAATATAGGTTGTTAATTGAATAATGGACAGTTGAGCAGTTTCTTAGTATATGTAGTGTCTCTACACCTCAAGTTCAAATTTTCTTTTAACTTTAAAGTTGTTGTTCAGGATATCCATTTTTTTTAGAAAGTAGGGAATACTTAAAAAAAAAATCATAATTCATCCGATTAATCTCCTGCTGCCCCTGCATTATAGCGCTGGTAGTCCTCGTCAGCCTCTGTACTCTGAGGCCAGTGAGCGACTACACCCGTCATGTGAGTGCACAGATTGTGATCAACTGCAGGAAAATCAACAAAGACCTTTAGGCTTCTTTTAAGGCCCCTTTACATTTAGCGATGCACTAGCGATCCCGACAACGATACGACCCGTCAGGATCGCTGGTGCATCGCTAAATGGTCGCTAGTGAGCTGCCACACAGGCAGATCTCACAGCGATGCAGCAGCGATACAGCGGTTCGTTACTTACCTTTCAGACGCGGCGATCCTGACGTCCTCCCGCCCGCGTCCACGCATCGCTCGTCAGTGCCAGCAGGAAGCCCAGCAGGAAGCGCCCGACGAGAAATGGACGTTGTCGATCTTGCACGATCAGCGATAGCCAGCGGGGGAGCCGGTCGGTGGTATCACACATAGCGATATCGCTAGCAGTATCGCTGCTGCGTCGCAAAATTGGTGACGCTTTAGCGTAAAACCCCCTTTACACTTGCCGTGCTTTTGCAGCCCCAATATATTTATATGGTGCCGCCAAAACGGGTCGGAAAAATTAGTTGGAGTGCCGTACGCCCGTGAGGGCCGTAGTTACGGCCGTGAAAAAATATCGAGCCTGCTCGATATTTTTCACAGCTTACAGACATGGCCCCCATTGCAAATCAATGGGGCCGCAAAAACAACGGAAGCTTGCCTAGTGTGTTGATTTTGCGTTACACCTTGAAGACCTTATTTGCGGGACGCCTTATTTTTACTTTCAATTTTATCTACAATTTCCTTTTTTTTTCTACTTTTCAAAAGTTATTCCATACCAGAAAAACGGTGATTCGAGAAGATTTTTGCGGCCTGTTTTCGCAGAAGACAGTGAAAATTACGGCAAAAACGGGCTGCAAAAAACATGGCAAGTGTAAAAGAAGTCTAAAGGGCCCGTTACACATAGCGATATCGCTAGCAATATCGCTGTAACGTCACCGATTTTGTGATGCAGCAGTGATATTACTAGCGATATCGCTACATGTGATACTTACCTCCGACGGGCTCCCCCGCTGATTATCGCTGATCGCGCGAGAACATTCTGGACCATTTCTCGTCGGGCGCTTCCTGTGGCGCTGACGAGCGACGCGTGGACGCGGGCGGGAGGACGTCAGGATCGCCGCGTCTGACAGGTAAGTAGCGACCCCCGACCGCTGCTATGTTGCTGGAGAGATCTGCCTGTGTGGCAGCTCACTAGCAACCACTTAGCGATGCACCAGCGATCCACATCGTTGTCGGGATCGCTGGTGCATCGCTAAGTGTAACGGTACCCTTAGAGATCACAGAAAAGTCAAGTTGTTAGCAGCTTTTTTTTTTTTTACAATCTTTCTTGACTTTGCAAAAAAAGTTCCGGAAAACCTCCATCTTGAACTGTGTTACTTTGGCAGTTAGATATAATCAGGACAGATTTTAGGCCAAATGATTTTTCTATTCATTGAGAGCAAAAGATCTTGAAATTGTGAACCATTGTGAATTAGAAACACAATAGTATATTAAAAAAAATATTAATTAATTTAATTGCAAAACTAATTCCAAGTTACAATGTAGTGATAGATTCTCTAATCCAATTAAGCTGCCTTTTCAAAGAATACTATCCCAGTACAAAATATAAAATTAGTGAGACAAATAAATGCCAAACCATTGTTTAAAGACGATTGAAAGCAATACAAAGAATAGATTTTAAAGCACCACTTTATTTTACCACCAGAGTGGTATCACCAATGCTTGTTCCCTGCCCCTAGTAATATACTTACCATCCACTATCAGCGCCTCTCCTGTTGTCTTCTGCTATTTGTGACCTACCAGACTCCTCCAGTGTTTGCTGGGTGATCCGGAAGTCACTACTCAATGTAAATCATTGAGAGCCTAAACGGGGTGAGAACATGGGTTTCATAGACTTAAATTAAAAGCTTGTGACCGTTACCTCTGGTTCCCAGAAATTCACTAGCTGCGGTCTCAAGATAGCGGAATGGAACAAGAGTGTCGAGGGGAAGAGCAGAAGACAGTTGCAGGTATTTTACTAGAAACAGGGACCAGACCTTAGTGCTACCTCAATGTGGTGTTTTAAGGATATTTTTAGGAATAACCTTACGGACAACCTTGGTCCTCTTTACCTGTGACCAAAATAGAATAAAATAATAATATAAATTCCTCAATAATGCTGAATGAATCAGCCCTATCAGTCACTCGGCAGAGCTGAGAGGAAGAACAGACCTGACTTTGAAAGTGTTGGCGGGATAAAGAGGGTCCTTTAGTCTTCTGGCACATTGCTGTGACAGGACATTACATAGCTGTCCTAATCTAAAGGGGGCTGTGTTGCTGATAGGATATATTATAAAAAGATATCAGACTATACCATGTGGTTCTATGTATAACTAATAACATCATGTCAATGCTTACAGTGCAATCACTTACTCTGTTGGAGTCGACTCGTGTCCTCGAGGTATAGATTGGAGGTGGGATATTAAAGGCCTGAGGGACAAGATACTCCTCGGCATCTATCATATCTTCTAAATCTTCATCATCGAGGAGGTTTTGGAAGAACTTGCTGTGATTAGGACTAGGAAGCTTCATGCGGTCATCTCCCTAGAGAAGAAAAAAAATATATACTTATCAATGACTAATCTAATCTGTCCAAAGTCTTCTCCATTTTGAACCAGAATGTCATATGGTCGGATTGACATCTGTTTTTTTCATTATCTAACTTTGGAGTTCTACTCTCATTGTTACAGAACCACTCAGCACCCAGAATATGTTGTGCAGTTATATGTATATATAATAGGTTCCATGTGAGATGCATGTCCCTAATGTATCAGCAGTGTCCACCCTCCTCCCACCTTTGTAATTCCCACAGTAAACATCGGCAGGCTCCGGGCACCTGCTGCTTTTGTAATGCATGTCTGGCCTGCCGCTTTTCTATTGGCCGGCCCTCTGTATCTGTGTGATATATTCTGTGTCCTGTGAGTAAAGTGTTGTCAGACTGGAAATACATGGAGAAGCAGTGATCTTTTATATGCGCCCATGCACTCAGAGGAATTCCAGCCAGCGTCCTTCATTCAGACTCCCGCCAACGCAGAGCTGACCTCCGAAAACACGGGGTGGTACTGAAAGAGGTACCCCAGCTTGGAAGACCCCGTTACTCATTTTTTGGAGTATCTATCTATCTATCTATCTATTTATCTATCTATCTATCTATCTATCTATCTATCTATCTATCTACTACCTAACATATAGAGGGCTTAATATCTGTACACAATATTCTTATAAAATAAGGAATTCAGCTCCCCTCCATAAGAATGCATTACAGAGCACAAAGAAAGCGCGCAGCCAGGGAAAGACATGGTAAGACAGTCCTTCCAACACTGCTTAATTTGATTTATTCCAGGGACATATTGACTGAATCAGAAATGCTATGCATCAAATGAGACTATCCACATTACCGCGTCTCTATTGCTTTATCTCTGCTTTTCTCCCTGTCTACCCCTCTCACAGAATCAATTTCTGGACAGCGGTTGACAGGGTCTGTTGATTCCTTATGTGAGTTTTTTGGACTGTTACGCTTTGACATAGTATAGAAGGAAGCGACTGAGCACATTCACCTTCAAACTTTGCACAGCTCAGAGGACGGGATTTTAGAAGCTTATTAGCAGTTCTTCTCTGTCTCCGTGGGATCTTTGCTCTTGTAAAGGAATCTTTTGTCAATCTTTTCTGTTCAAACAGCATTTACATTAAAATGCCGCCTATGGCGAGGCAGAGATTTCACTGATTTTTAGTAAAAAGTAAATTTATGTAATCTTCATGGAAACAATTGTCGGTTTTCTTGTTCTTATTTTACAGCCTGCATCAATCCATTCCACTAATTGCTTGTCCATTCTGCATCATAAAACAAATGCACCATCTGTTAATAGTATGTGGTCTGGGATATGTTACACTGAGGTAACAGAGAAAAGGGTGCTTCTATAAGAAAACACTCACATTTATAAGTCCTTCAGTCTTTTAATGTCATATTTTGTCAATTCCTAATTATTTTATGCATATTCTTGTAAAGCAAATGCTGGCATCTACCAGAGCTACTTCTAGCAAATAGCTTTCCTGGAGTTAAGGAGTTACAACACATAATGTCAGTATTCAGAATTCTGCAGTCGCAATGGGAGTAAAGATTGCTTTTGAAGAGGGTGCGATGGTAAGTGGGTCCATACAGCACCTATTGCCAGTGGCAATTTCAACAAAATATGCATCCTTGGATGAAAATTCAGCTGAAATGTATTGCAGTGCAGAGATCCGCTAGCTCCGTGCACTGCAATACCTGCTGCTGGACAATCAGAGGCTGGCAGCAGACCACATCTGCTTGCCCATGACGGCACACAGAACTCATCTGCCAGCTTCTGCGCTGGCTATAAAGGAGTTGTTGTGGGAGGGGGCAAGGTATGATTGTTTATTTTTAAAATGTGCTGAATAAGAACGAAAGGGTTTCAGGATGGGGGCATTACAAAAGGAAGGGGCCAAGGATGGGTGTCATTATATCAGAAGGGGATCCAGGACGAGGGGTATTATTCCAGGAAGGGGGACATTGTATCAGGAATTGGCCCAGAATGAGGGGCATTATTCCAGGAAGGGGGACATTGTATCGGGATGGGGCCCAGGATGGGAGATATTGGTATAAGATTGTTATAGGATGGAAATCAGGATGGGGACATTATTAACTAAAGAGTCCAGGATGGGGGACATTGTTACATGATTATAGGGAATATTATACCATTAAAAAGGACAGAATGGGAGACATTATACCAAGTAGGAGTCCATAATAGGAGACATTATACCAGGTTGAGGTAAATAGGTATAGTATGGGGTCCAAGATGGGGGACATTATTATTGGCAGGGGCAAGGATGGGACAAAATTACTGGAAGTTGTCAAGGATAGAAGACCTTTTTATAGAAAGTGGTCAAAGACGAGGGACTTTATTAAATAAAGGGCCCAGGATGGGGGACAGTATTATATGATGGGGAACATTATATCAGGAAGGTGCTAGTCCCTGTGCCATGTGCACAAAGAAAGCACGTTCTCTGTTGAAGGCTCAGATCAGCAGTAACAATCCAATAACAGAGCTCATTGGCAGAATACTCGGCGTGCAGAGATCAGCGCCGCCCCCGCAAGTGACTTCACTTATCTCTGCACACTGGATATTCTGACAAAGTGCTCTGGTGCCAGCTCGGAACTGCTGATCTAAGCTGGCAAACAAGTGTGAACAGTTCATATCGCTCAGGGACTAGCCCAGCACCTGAAATAAATGCCACTGAAGTGGATTTGTGTCAGGGAGGGGGTAAGGGCTGTGGCAATGACTGCAGCCTCTGCTCCTTATGACACTTCATTTGAAAGAATTGAAAAAAATAGAACAACAGTTAGTGTAGTTAGGGAATTTTTAATTCAAGTATATCAGAAAAAAAGTTTAGATTATGACACTAAATTGATAGGGATTTAGGGTATGTGCACACGTTGCGGATTAGCCTGAGAGAGAGAATTTTTTATGTGCTAGAATGGAAACCGCAGCTGCGGATCCGCAAAAAGAATTGACATGCTGCAGAAAATAAACTGCAGCGATTCCGCACGGAATTTTCAGCAGCATGTGCACAGAGCCCTTGCAGACTGCATGATACCAGTAATATCGGCTGACCAGGACCGGAACTTCAATCAGGGAGACCACCACTCAAAAATAAACTGTCTTTTACTGAACAATAATATAGTGAGAAGTATGTACAGTGGATAGTGGGTGCAAAACTTTGTGGAGGTTTCTCTTAGAACATATGACATTTACATGCACATTCCATTCCTTCCTCAGCTCACCCCACTCTCTGTCCACTTGCCTTTTTCTCTAGCTTCACCACCACCCAGCACAGCACATTGGGAGCATCCCTGGTCTCCTACAACAGCACCCCTAACCGGTAAGCAAAAGTCCTAGTTCTCAACCCGCAGTTTCATGTCCTTTTCCCCTTAGGGGAGCTATTTATGCCACTACATCCATTATTTAGCTTTTCTACTTGCCAGCGCCTTAGAACTACCATACGGAGTAGTCTCTCTTTGTCCTTCCTTCTCAGCGATGCTCCATCATTTGACTGTCAGATAACGCTGTACCATCCCACTAGGCTTCCTGTTCCAGACCTCATCTCCAGAGAATCACACACTCCTTTGAACACTTTTCCTTGTCTACATTCCGAATCACACTATCCATTTCCTTGGTCTCCACTCACTTTAGGGATATGCAATTCATCCAGCTCTGCTGACTAATCAGACCAAACGTCTGCTCTAGCAGGAAGCTAGGCCCTATCTGACTTCTGACAGGAAGCTCCCTCTTTTCCTTCACTTTAGCCCCTCCTACTCTGGGCTAGTTCCAGCTATTAACGTTGCCTGTCCTTATCAACTATCTGTGGCTGGGCAGAACACAATTCTATTGCTAATAACGCACATCACTAAACACATTGCACACCCAAATACAGTGTAACAATACATGTATTTTCAAAGTGATACTTGGGCAACACCTCTCCCTCCTTACTTGCGCACTGTATGGATTCTTAAGGCCAGACTACTCCTGTAAGGTTTGTTATATTGGGTTAATTTTGTCATCATGACTCAGAAAATCAAGTTCAACAAGAAGTAATAATGTAACACCTTAAACCTTTATATGAGAAAGAGCAAAATGTATAAATCCTCGGGTAATAGATTAAATTATTTTTTACTGAATAGACCTTATTATCAGAATAAGAATTTTCATCAATTTAGACTTTATATAAAAACCCTGCAAGAAACTACCATTTCTATTTTCTTTTTCTGATCATTTAAAGGCAGAAGAAAATTTACATAATCTTGAAAGACATAGAAATGAATCCTATAATTATGTTTCTTTAAGGAAGTCAATTAAATTGGCAGGATCTACTTAAAGACTTGTTCTATGTGCTTCTTTAAGCAAAAGGCCACCTGCGTAAAGATGGTTATGCTATGGCAATTAAGTTTTTAAAGAGTGTGACACTGCAATTCTATATGATATCCCGCCATTATATTATCTTCCCCAGAGCACAATGGCAGTAACTCAGCATCGCTGAGAACAATGGAGATATTCTGGCTCCCAGTAACAGCATGGTGACTACAATAGCAGAACAGATACAAATGTGTTAGAATAAGCACAATGAACCCGGATTATAGCAACATGAGAATAAAAAAGAAGTCCTCTGAGAGGTATAGGAAGATTGCACATTCATGAGGCTTTGTGCTTGTAGCAATGGGGTGGAAGTGACCCTTTTGTGGATGCTGTAAACTACTCTTTCATTACTTTGATTATTATTATTACATGGGAGAAATTAATAATTATTCAATAAAAAGTATTTTTACACAGCAGATTGTTTGCAAAAAATAACAAGAAAAATATATTCCATACATCTAAATGTGTTTGTCTCTCAAAAAAAGTTCAAATATTTCTCCAAAGACTATTTGGATAATGAGGACAGTCACAGAACTCTGTGCTAAAAAATTGTTTTGTGTTAATATGACATTATATGTCAAATTTTTGTAAAATAACCTCCTATTACATATTAAAGGGAATCTGTCACCAGGTTTTTGCTACCTCATCTGAGAGCAGCATAATGTAGGAAAAGAGACCCTGATTCCAACGATATATCACTTAGTATACTGGGTTCAGCAGTTATGATAGAATCAAAGATTTTAAATGTAGCAGAGCTGAGAAAGCTAACCCCGCCCACACCAGTGAGACAGCCGCTTATTAGAGGAGGGGCGTGGTCAGACCAGAGCTCACTGAAGCACCAGGTCCTGGCAATGATAAAGTCCTGGTGATAAAACTTTCATAGTAAGAAAACAACTGCACACAGTCTAATAAGTGATACATCACTGAATTCAGTGTTTTAAACTCTACATCATGCTGTCCTCAGATTACATTGCAAAAACCTGGTGACAGTTTCCCTTTGAGTTCGTTGTCCTGGTGTGAGAAAGGTACTGCTTTTTTCCAGAAACAGCTCCACCATGGGTTGTGTCTGATACTACAGCTAAAGCTTATCCACTTGAATGGATGCAGCTCACGGACAAGAGTTAAAGACTATTTTTTCCATCCATGCCAACGCATTCAACTACTTATGCATGGAGTATGGTTCTCAGTGACAACATTTAAATTCATAATTTGATCATTGCATCGGAACAATAGTTATTCAATGGCTTTTATAGTGGTGAAAGTGTAAACTACTACAAATACTGTCTGCACCTATAATTACATTATAATATAGGATATTACAGAGTTAACACAAATGTAATAAAAAAGAAAAAGTCCTAGAGAAAAACATCTAAAGTAGTAAAAATAGCACAAGGAGTATTTTCAAGTTTGGAAGTTATCCCCTATTTATGGAGATAAATTCCCGATTGCTTGAAGTCTGACCATTGGGAACTCTCACTGATCAAGAGAACCGCTAGCTCTAAAGAGCTCCTTGTGGATAGAGCATTGGTCACTCAAGATTACTGTTCTTATTAATTCTTA
Organism: Dendrobates tinctorius; assembly: GCF_039654945.1. Classification (NCBI taxonomy): domain Eukaryota; kingdom Metazoa; phylum Chordata; class Amphibia; order Anura; family Dendrobatidae; genus Dendrobates; species Dendrobates tinctorius. Next base: position 3,557,331 of record NW_027361866.1, read on the forward strand.
TGGCAGTATTATAGTGGATAACTTCCAAAATTGAGAACACTACTTTAATATTTTCATAGTGTAAGTGTTCACTTTTTAGGCACGTATGTGGTATAAGGTACCTGTATAACAAGGTATCTCTGAGGGTCTCTTGCCATCCTAGAAAATTCTGCAGCCAGCTCCTTGAATTTGGGGCGACTATCAGCATCAATCATCCAACCTTTGGAAAGGAAAAGCAAATGGTAATTAACTTAATTCTTTGTATAAAGACAACATTTTCTTTCTGTTTTGTACACAAAAATGCCCCAAAATGCCAATTTTTAGGTTAAGGTCACATCACCGTATATTCCCCATCCAAGAGAATAGGGCCGAATATGCTGTGATCAAATTGTGATCAGAATGTGATATGAATTTCTCTAAAGAGAATATGGGGGAAAAAAACTCCATTCTGTCAGTCCATGAAAATTGGACTACATTCAGATGACAACCGAGTGCAATCCGATTTTGCCAGGACTCATTGACTTGCACGGCCGAGTGTGATCCAATAATCGGATCAAACTCGTGAATGCTGCGACTTTTTTCTCGGACTGGTTCAGTCGGAGGCAAAAAATAGAACATGTGCACTACTCCATAGAATAGCATTGGTCAGAGTGTGATCCGATTTTTTTGTCACTCAGACAAAAAAATACGGTTGTCTGCCCTAAAGGAGTCCAATTAAGACCCGTATATCCATAAATTCCATATATTCATATATTCAGGCCAACCAGATCAGTTTTCTTGTTCCTCAACTGATGACAACTAATGTCAAAATCTCATCAGCCATCATCTGGCCTTTTCAATTGGAAAACTGGTCAGTGGCATGGAAAAATGCAACATGTATCGTTTCATAATCTGACTCCTTGCTCTATTGCAACAAATGATACATCAGGTGATTGTAAATGATGACTTATGGCAGTGTTCCCCAACTTCAGGCCTCAAGAGCCACCAACAGGTCATGTTTTCAGGATTTCCCATACAATTGCATAGGTGAGATCTGCTCACCTGCACAGGCAATAATTCCACCACCTGGGTGATACTAAGGAAATCCTTAAAACCTGACCTGTTGGTGGCTCTTGAGGACTGGAGTTGGGGAACACTGATCTATGGGATCCCTTCTGGCATGAGTTTCCCTCTGGTGTTTCACAACCACAGGGATGGAAAAAAGATGGATGTCCGGATTGGTGGAAAAGTGGCCTAAACTATGAGGAGGTTTAGAGTATGATAGAAAATTGGAGAAAAGCGTCAACGAAAAAAAAACAAACAACCATAAAATAAGATACTACGTCACTCCATGTCCTACACGTGTTAACCCTTATAAAGGAATATGTTGCAGTCTTATATAGCAGGACAGGGGTAAAATCATTCGGCAACGGTTTGTGGAGCCCTCTGGCATAGGAGACATTTGTTATTTGTGGCAAGGTGAAATACTTGGCTCTCTCCAGAACAAAGCATTACAGAAAACCATATATCTCATGTCTCTGCCTCCCTCTCCCTCTTTCTCCAGCCCCTGTTTACTGGTGCATGTCCTTTCTGTGCTTACACCGAAAAGATAAAGTACAAAGCATTTCAAAGTATTTGCAGTGTATCTCACAGGGATTTAACTCTTGTGCAGGCGGCTGGGCTCTTTACAGACACTTATATTGGCCATGAGTTGAAGACAACATCACCTTCGTTAAGTGAATGCACTTTTTTTGTCTATCGATTAATCCAGTGCCGGTTTTTCTCTTTGATGGGCAGACAATGATGTACAAAGAAATTAGTTTTTTTTTGCCCAATACCAAGTTTTTCAGTAAGCTAAATATTCCCCAAAATTTCAACATTTCTATCCAATATTATTTTTTATATCAGTTGAAAAAAGTATAAAAGCAATATTGTTCACATAAACCCCACTATGGTAATAGAAGATGAGAAATCACAATTAGGCTGTGTGCACACGCTGCGGATTTTGCTGCGGTTCCACAGCGGTTTTGGCCGCTGCGGAGCCGCAGCAGTTTTTGCTGCGGTGTACAGTACCATGATTCCCTATGGGAATCAAAAACCGCAATGCAGACGGTGCGGAATTTTCCGCGCGGATTATCTGCGGTTTTCAATCCGCAGAAAGAATTGACATGTCAATTCTTTCTGCGGATTCTGCTGCAGTTTGCCATCTCCTCCATTGAGGAGATGAAAAACTGCAGGGCAAAACTGCAGAGCAATCCGCAGGTAAAACCGCAGGTCTTTTGACCTGCAGATTTTACAAAATCCGCGCGGATGAATCCGCACCTAATCCGCAGCGTGTGCACACAACCTTATAGTTCAGAGACACCTTATTTTTTTGCACAGAAACCCTTCAGTTATCCTTGACTTGGAAAATATTGGATTGATAGGGTATGTGCAGACGATCAAGAAGTGGCAGCGCTTTGGACACAGTGTGCCCATAGTGTCGCCGGCTATAGAACGCAGGTGATTCCGCATGTGTTCACTGAACTGTGCGGAATCATGGCGTTCGATACATTGTGCGGGGGGAAATTTATCTTGCAGAGACTTGTATCTCCGCAAGACAAATTGACATGCTGCGGTCTGGAAAGATGTGCTGTATGTCAGTCTCCGCGGGTGAGCCGCAGGCGTCTGTGCATGCATAGTGGGTATGGGATTTCTAGAAATCCCATCTACTATGTTGTAAAATCTGGACCCTGCGGGTTAGATGCTGCACAAATATGCATCCCGCAGCATTTACTGATCGTGGGCATCTCCCCTTAGGTTACATGAGTATTTTATGAGTTTTTCATGCTGCATATTTTCGAATATACACAAGTATTTTACTTAATGGGAGCAGAAATATTGAAGAAAATATGCAACATCATGATCTCACCAAAACCTCATTGTGGACGCACAGCACTTAGGCTACATTCACATTTGGTGAGTCATTTTTTGCTGCACCAAAACCGTGTTGTCTTATATCCGGGAAACTGGATGACATTTCTAGAAATCTAATCTCACTGTGCTTTTTATACACAGAATAAACAGACTTGCGGTGCACATATGAAATCCGCAACATGTCTATTTCTCTTGAATTTTTTGTGCAGATTTCCTCTGTAGAATTGCATTAGATATTGAGAATGCGCATTTAAAAAATGCATGTAATCCGCACATGACTATCAATAAAGTTCTCAAGGCCAAATGCCAGGAAGTATTTAAAACAAGGCAGCTTTAGTTAAAAACATGACACACCAAAAAGAGACAAAAAACTCACTCAAAAACATAATGAAAAAATGCAAGTACAGCAATTTTCCTAATGTGTGCAGAAATGGTGTAGAAAATCTGCAACATCAAAACCTCAACAAACACTCTTGCCTCATGCACACGTTCAGTGTTTGGTCAGTATTTTACCTCAGTATTTCTAAGCCAAAACCAGGGGTGGAACAATCAGAAGAAAAGTATAAGAGAAACCCATCACCACTTCTGTATTTATCTCCCACTGCTGGTTTTGGCTTTCAAATACTGAGGTAAAAAAACTCACAAAATACCCACTGTGAACATGGTCTCATAGAGCATTAGACCTTGTGCACACATTAAGTATTTGGCCAGTGTTTTACCTCAGTATTTCTAAGCCAAAACCAGGAGTGGTTCGGCGCCGCAGCTGCATGTGTCGCAGCTGTTTCACTGTCACAACACATGTATGGAGAGCCAAAAAAACAGGCTCTCCATGTGTTACACCCCAGAGTCCGGTTGTCACAGTGACATTACCTCCCTCTAAGAGGTGAAGTCATGCTTGGAGGCAGAAAAGGGACCCCGATGCCAGGCAGCATAGATTTAATCACAATTTCCTGCTGCAGGTCAGAAAAGGGAAATACTTTATAAATTCTGGCCAGTAGAGGGGGTTGGTGAGTCAGCTAGAAATCAGCTGAGGGAGTTGTCATGGAAATGAAGCAGCTGTGAGCTGTGAGGAGAAATGATAATGACAGTTAAACGTGAGGACGTGAGGTAAAAGGATCTTTCTGGAAGATCCTGTCAGATGAAAACAGGGAGCTGATCTGTGAAGAGGGAAAGGACAAGAGCAGAGATTGAGAGACTCTAGGGAAGCTAAAATACTGCATATAGCAGGCCCCTGAGTGAAGCGCTAATAAAGAGAAAAGGGACATCAGAGTCCTAGGCTGACAGGAACTGTACGCCCTGATAGCCGAATCTGAAAGTACAGGGGATTGTAAATTCCTGTGCACATTAATCACCTGAGGGCACGGCAGCGGATAAGGAGCCCGGGGCTGACGGTGAAGAGAATGGTACTCATGCAATAGGCTCACGCTGACAGCCATACAGGTTAGTGAAACCATAACGAACAGAGGGTCGCAGCATAGCTATATACAGCGGAGACCCACACACATAGCGCAGAAAGGAAGGTCCTAAATCCCCACCTGGCAAGGTGGATCCCCTGAATACCTCCAGGCGAGCCAGACTCATTCCATCACCTGTATGTGGTACTCCGGACTGCAACCTATTACCAGTAAAAGGTAAAGAAACTGCACCTCTCTGTGTCTTTCTCTCATTTCTCTGCACCCCAACGTTCACAGCTATTTTTACTATTTATTTAACATCTTTGCGCTGGGGCTACAGCCCTACCTGTGGAGGGCTACAACATCATAGCTGCGCCCAACATCCATCCCAGAGAAGCAACACCGCAGCGCTGGTCACCTCTGACTAGATTACCACAGGTGGCGTCACGTATTTCACCATCTAATAACTTTATTTTCATTTTTACCACATAAATACCACACAACTTTCCCCTATTTTATTACTGGACGCCTCTGGGCCACGGACCGGGTCGCCGCCGCTGTGACACCGTCCCTCATGAAAGTCGACGGGCACGGTACCGAGTACCCCAAGGCCCCGCGGGGCGCTCCAACTGGCGTCATGAACAGGATTTAGTGAGCCTAGCAAAGCTGGGTAAAGGAGCCTGGCAAAGCTGGGTACTTTGCGCCATAGACTTTATTAAATTGAGTGCTAAAGACTTTTATGAGCTTTCAAATAACCGCCATAACTGCATCACACAGTGCGTGCGAGCAGCGAGGGACGTGCAATTGTGGACAGAGCCAGAAATAAAGCACGACGTGAAGCCCCTGCCCGTGCTCTGACGTTAGTGAGCAAGTGAAAAAGCAGGAAGAAAAATCCTCAACGCGGGTGAAGATTCAGCAGCGGTCGCAGCTGCAGCCTCCATAATGCCGCTATCAATGCCATATATACCAGGAGCGGCCTGGTTACCTCAGTACTCAGGGGAGTCGCACACCCTGAGCGATTTTTAAAGAAAGACTATGTAGTTTGTTCCAAGTGCACCCCCTGTCAGAAAGCCAAAAAGTCAGTATCCTCATTGGCCAGTTAACTGGTGCGGCTCAGAGGGAAGTAAAGTCCTGGCCGGACACTGATAAAAGAACTGTCAAACAAATCTTAGCCAGACTGAAAGACACTTTTGATACCCGTACTGCAACAGAGATAAAAATGAGATTCTTTGGGTGCAAACAGAGAGTGCAGGACAGTATGCGGGACTATGCCCTTAATCTTCAGGAGGCACTACGGGCTGTAAAGCAGGTTGATCCTGAAAGCGTGCAAGATGAAGACAGATTATTAACAGAGCAGTTCATAGAGGAATTCCAGTCTAATAATCAAAGGACACAACTGTGCATAATGGCCCTACAAAATCCTGAATTGGACTTTGCACACTTTAAGGATAGAGCCATCAGAGTGCTGCGTGAACCGAACCCTAGCAGCACAGAACCTTCTCAGCATCCTGCAATTACATACCAGCAGGAGGCAGCATCCTTTCCAAAACCCCTATTGAGACTGACAAGATGTCCCAAGATGATGATTCTGCTGCAGACTTACGTCTCCAAGTCAAGGAACTAACCAAAAGTGTGGCTACACTCACAAAAACTGTGCACTCCCTACAAGTGACTCCAAAGAAGAAGATCCAGTTGGCCTCCAGTCCAGATGATGTCCCGTGGCGACAGCAGAAGAGGATACCGCCGACCAGAGGGAGAGACAGCGATCGTTACGACGAGGACGGACAGCCCATTTGTCGCCGCTGCAACAAGGCAGGACACCTAGCAAGATACTGTCATTTAAACAAGCAACCCCTGGGGCAAAGGGCCAACCCTCAGGAGTAAGACGACCAGGCCCACCAAATTGGCGAGACAAGTACGTAGGAGAACAACCAGTCTTGCCTGTTGTGATTGACGATTTTCCGATGAACGCTTTACTGGACACCGGTTCCCAGGTGACAACGATACCATATGTTCTTTTTAAGCAGTAGTGGGCTGGTTCAGACATTACTCACCGCCCAGATAAAGACCTTGTCATTTTTGCCAGCAATGGTCAGCCCTTTCCTCAGATGGGATATAAAGAGGTGACCATAAAAATTGGCTGAGTAGAATTGCAATCGCAAGGTTTGATAATAGTTGATATTGACAAACGAGAATGCCATCCTATGATCACTTTAGGCACTAATATAATTAAAAATTGTCCTGGAGAAATTATTGTTTTGTTACAACAGGTAGCCGAGACCGCCAGCTCCATTCAGCAGCGGGTCCTGCAAAAGGAGATCAGAGCCCTGATGCAGAGACAACAGGTAGAGCTGTCTGGTGGAGAAGTCAGCAGTGTCAGAGTAAGTGATCCTTTCCCCATTGCAGTACCTCCCAGAAGTGAAATATTAATTTGGTATCGGGCAGCAATAGGGCTAAGGGGTCAAGATTACCAAGCCCTGGTAGAACCCATGTACTCTGATAGTAGGCCCACTATCCGGACAGCCAGAGGGGTAGTTGATGTCCGCAAGGGGAGAGTCTCAATACGCATCTTAAATTGTGGGGAGAGAGAGGTCCAGTTACCCCGGTATGCCACCCTTGCTAAATTGTTCACCGTCAGTAACAATGCAATCGAGACACTAGAACCCTTGCTTCCGCCTGACAAGGTGGAAGAGAATGGTTCTGAAGGGCAACAGGAGGATTGGTGTCAGCAGCTACACGTAGGCACTGACTCCACCCCTTCACACCAAAAGCATGGGGCTTACCGAGTGGCTCGAGAATTTGAACGGGTCTTCAGCAAGCATCCTCTAGATTTTGGGCAGGCAAAAGGGGTTCAACATCCTATGCCCACCGGAGATCATCCACCCATTAGAGAGAGACACCGGCCTGTACCCCCAGCACACTACCAATGTGCCAAGAGCATGTTACGGGAGATGAAGGAGGCTGGGATAATCAGAGATAGTTGTAGCCCCTGGGCAGCTCCATTAGTCCTCGTTAAGAAGAAAGATGGTACTATGAGGATGTATGTAGACTACAGGCGGATTAACAGCATTACACATAAAGATGTATACCCATTGCCTAGAATTGAGGAATCACTAGCTGCACTGAGAACTGCTAATTATTTCTCTACCTTAGATCTCACCAGTGGGTATTGGCAGGTTCTTGTGGCAGAGGCAGACAATAAAGAAGACGGCGTTTACAACACCAATGGGCCTCTGCGAGTTTAACTACATGCCGTTCGGGCTCAGCAATGGACCAGGAACATTTCAGCGGCTAATGGAATGATGCCTTGGACATAAAAACTTTGAAACCGTTCTGCTGTACCTGGATGACATCATCGTCTTCTCCAAAACCTACGAAGACCATTTGAAGCACCTAGCCGAGGTATTCAAAGCCCTGTCAAACTTTGGCCTGAAAATAAAACCGTTCAAATGTCACCTTTTGAAACCCAAGGTGCAGTACCTAGGCCATGTGGTGAGCGCGGAAGGTGTGGCACCCGATCCTGACAAAGTCACCGTTATCCGGGACTGGCAAAGACCCAGCACTATCCATGAAGTGAGGCAATTTCTTGGGTTAGTAGGCTACTACCGAAGATTTATCATGGACTTCACCAAGATAGCAGCACCGCTGCAAGATCTTCTAGTGGGCCAATCCAAGAAGGCCAAAAACAAAAATCTTCCATTCGAGTGAAACAAAAGGATAGAAGAGTCCTTCACCAAGTTGAAACTGGCCCTCACAGGAGATGAGGTCCTGGCCTACCCTGACTATGACCAACCATTTGTACTTTACACTGACGCCAGCAACGTGGGATTGGGAGCAGTGCTGTCACAAGTGCAGAAAGGCAGAGAGAGAGTGATTGCCTTCGCCAGCAGGAAGCTTCGTCCCAATGAGAGGAACCCCGACAACTACAGTTCCTTTAAGCTGGAGTTCCTCGCCATATTCTGGGCTGTAACAGAGCGCTTCAAGCACTACTTGGCTTCCGCAAAGTTCACCATCTACACGGACAATAATCCGCTAACCCACCTTGAAATGGCAAAGCTCGGGGCACTTGAGCAGCGATGGATGGCCCGGCTGTCCAACTACGAGTTCACCATCAAGTACAGAGCAGGACATAAGATCGCTAATGCAGATGCGCTGTCCGGGATGCCCAATTCATCAGACGGGGGAGAAGATCCAAAAGAACTCGAAGAAATCGAGTTACCAGCCTTCCACCGTCCAATTGCAGCCTAGCGCTCTCAAGGAGTAAGGAATAAGCGCTTTATCGTACGAGAGGCAACGTTGAACCCATTACCCCATCATGAGTGGGCAGAGACTCACTATCTTGTGATCCAGCTGTTCGCCTAGTAAAGGAGTGGCTGGCACAAGCTGATGCACACCCTGGTCCAGATGATCCGCAGGAAGCACAACAGCTATGGAAGGAGAGAGGCAAGCTGTTCATCTACGAGGGTAAACTGTGTCGGAGGAACATCAACTCACGCACACATGGACTGGTCTGGCAGGTAGTAGTCCCGAAGAGGGATGTGCCAATGGTCTTGCAGGCGTACCACAATGGAGCAGGACACTTCAGTTGGAAGAAGTTGGAAATTCTACTTCGTGAAAGGTTCTACTGGGTTGGCATGAGGAGTTCCATTGAGAAGTTGTGCCGAGAATGTGGCCCATGCAACCTGCGCAGAAAAGACCGAAACAGCCAGCGTGCCCCATTATAGCCGATCATCACAAAACAGCCGCTTGAACTTGTAGCCTTGGATTACGTGAAGTTAACTCTGAGTAGGAATGGCTACACCTATGCTTTGACCATCATGGACCATTACTTGAGGTTCTTGGTAGTTGTGCCTGTTAAAGACCAAACAGCGAAGACAGCAGCCAAGGCATTTCAGCAACACTTTTGTCGACCACACGGATACCCTGAACAAGTGCTCACTGACCAAGGTCCAGCCTTTGAGGCAGAAGTGTTCCAGGAGTTCTGTAACATGTACAGTTGCAAGAAAATCAGAACGACGCCGTACCATCCACAGACAAATGGCATGTGTGAGAAGATGAACCAGGTGGTAATTGACTTATTGAAGACCTTACCTCTGGAAGAACGAAACCAGTGGCCAGAGAAGTTGCCAGATCTGGTAGATCTGTATAATCATATACCGGTGATTATGAGAGCAAGACCTAGCAAGTTACCCATTGATTTGGACATGGGAGTCTTAACACCTGAAATAACATCATCATATGCAGACTGGAATACAGAGTGGCAGCAACAATACCGCAAAGTACAAGAATGTGTGGAGAAAAGTTTGTCCCAAGCAAGACAGATGCAGGAAAGAAAATACAACCAACACGCCCCTGCAGTTTCCTTGACACCAGGAGATCAAGTACTTAAAAGAAAGAGACGTGTTCGCAAACTAGATGACCAGTGGGAAGCAGAGCCATACACCGTGATACCTTCAGACTATAATAACACCAAAGTATGTATCATCAGCAAAGATGGAGGAGAAACCTTCAAAGCAGTCTCAAGAGATCATCTAAAGATGTGCCCTGATCAATTGAAGGACAAGAAAGAAGTCCAAGACACTCCACAACCAATAGTAGAGGTGGAAGAAAAGATTCAAACTATACTTGGAGAATTTCCTCGGACGTGGACGCAAGTAAATCAGGCAATAGTAGTACCAGTACTAACCTTTCATCAGCCTACTGCACCAGATGAAGAAGAGACTCTAAATGAAATGGCTCCAGTAACAGATACAACATCTGCAGAGGAATGCAAAAATCTGTCCCCTGCTTACAGCGAATCTGACAATCTCATGGTGAGTTTAGGAGTACAGAGAAGGCAGTCTAGAATACCTATCTTACACAAGTCTACTTATAGTGTAGTGACTAATGCACCAACAGTATACATCAGAGAACAGGTCAGGTCATCAGAAATACCTATACTGCGTAGATCCACTCGTAGTACTAGAGGTCAGATCTCTGCCCGCTAGGGATTACATAATGTAAATAAAGTAATAAGAATGTATAGTTGTAACCGTTAAGCATGAGAGCCTGCAGAGACTAACTGTATGAACCTTTTTTTAAGTATTCGCAATAACCAGTTAAAGGACAATTGGGCCACAGGACTATGTGTGGTCAGAACTGTATTTGTAAATAGTTACACCAAAAAGGCCTTAAAAATAAGCCACTGGCGTGGCCGAAAAACAGGCCCATCTACAAAGTGCCCTGCAGCCACGCCCAGGGAGGACACACAAAGTGGGTTAAGGCGGTTCCCACCAATTAAACTCCAGGTACAAGCACAAAGACAATTCCTCAACAGCAGCGTAAGGACTGGTCGCTGCAGTAACTGCGCTATTGTTTTCTTTTTCTTGTCTGGTTTTTGATAATTTTTACAATTTTAAGACTTTGTAAATTTGCATTAATTGTTGCTGTTAACAATTCTTGTTATATTTTCCTCAGTCCAGGAGTACTGAACTTAACTGGGGGGGAATGTGACACCCCAGAGTCCAGTTGTCAGTGATATTACCTCCCTCTAAGAGGTGAAGTCATGCTTGGAGGCAGAAAAGGGACCCCCATTCCAGGCAGCATAGATTTAATCACAATTTCCTGCTGCAGGTCAGAAAAGGTAGATGCTTTGTAAATTCTGGCCAGCAGATGGGGTTGGTGAGTCAGCTAGAAATCAGCTGAAGGAGTTGTCATGGATATGAAGCAGTTGTGAGCTGTGAGGAGAAATGATAATGACAGTTAAACTTGAGGACGTGAGGTAAAAGGATCTTTCTGGAAGATCCTGTCAGATGAAGACAGGGAGCTGATCTGTGAAGAGGGAAAGGACAAGAGCAGAGACTGAGAGACTCTAGGGAAGCTAAAATAATGCATATAGCAGACCCCTGAGTGAAGCGCTAATAAAGAGAAAAGGGATATCAGAGTCCTAGGCTGACAGGAACTGTACGCCCTGATAGCCGAATCTGAAAGTACAGGGGATTGTAAATTCCTGTGCACATTAATCATCTGAGGGCACGGCAGCGGATAAGGAGCCCAGGGCCGACGGTGAAGAGAACGGTACCCATGGAATAGGCTCACGCTGACAGCCGTACAGGTTAGTGAAACCATCATGAATAGAGGGTCGCAGCATAGTTATATACAGCGGAGACCCACACACATAGCTCATAGAGGAAGGTCCTAAATCCCCACCTGGCAAGGTAGATCCCCTGAATGCCTCCAGGTGAGCCAGACTCATTCCATCACCTGTATGTGGTACTCCGGACTGCAACCTATTACCAGTAAAAAGTAAAGAAACTGCACCTCTCTGTGTCTTTCTCTCATTTCTCTGCACCTAAACGTTCACAGCCATTTTTACTATTTATTTAACATCTTTGCCCTGGGACTACACCCCTACCTGTGGAGGGCTACAACATCATAGCTGCGCCCAACATCCATCCCAGAGAAGCAACACCGCAGCGCTGGTCACCTCTGACTAGAATACCACAGGTGGTGTCACGTATTTCACCATCTAATAACTTTATTTTCATTTTTACCACATAAATACCACACAACTTTCCCCTATTTTATTACTGGATGCCTCTGGGCTACGGACCGGGTCGCCGCCGCCGTGACACCGTCCCTCATGGAAGTCGACGGGCACGGTACCGAGTACCCCCAGGCCCCGCGGGGCGCTCCACATGCATGTGTTGTGACTGTCACACAGCCGTGACACATGCAGCTGTGGTGCCAAACAGCTGATCATCGGGAGCGCTCCAGGTATCTGGGTTCCTGATGCAGCTATTCTGTAAGCGCTACAGCTATTCATATAAGCTCGTATCTGAAGCTATTCGTTTATCCCTAGTCACTTCTGCATTTTTCATCCACTCCTGGTTTTGGCTTTTAAATACTGAGGTAAAATACTGACCAAATACTCAAAATGTGCACAAGACCTAAAGTACATGGGTTGTGAGTAGTGATGAGCGAGTATACTCGCTGCTCGGGTTTTCCCGAGCATTGTCGAATGTCCTCCGAGTATTTTGGCATGCACAGAGATTAGTTTGTGTTGAACCAGCTGCATGATTTGTAGCTGCAAGACAGCGATCCGACACAAAGAGACGGCTCCCTGCTGTGAACAATGGGAGCCAGCACCCCAGTGTGAGCCACTAAAATCCTTGAATGGCTCTCACTGGGTGTAAAATCCCGATGTTTGGCACACGTAACTCCGCCCACCTGAACAAAACTCCGCCCACTCAGCAATATAATTTGTTCCTAGAAAGTGGGCGGTGTTTATGCGGTAGGTGGGTGGGGTTTCAGACGCCTGAACACATGCAATAGGGATCCATTTAGGATCCAAAAAGAGCCGGCTCTTTTTGGTGAGCGGAGCCTTGAGAGCTGGATCACCAAAAAGAGCCAGACTGCCCATC